>NC_064615.1:543955220-544260970 GCF_023898315.1 Schistocerca nitens
ACAGCTGAGTGCTTCTTCAGCAGAAATTATGACTCTTGGGAAGCTCACCTCTCATAAGTTTGATTCAAAAAGAGTTGTTTAACAAATATATGAATTTTTTTGCGTAATTTGCATTTACAAATTCTCATAGTTGTTATCTATCTCATGAAACTCGGTTCCTACCTATATGTTTAGGATACATCTGTACTCACCACCAAGAGGAGGCGTTGAGTTGTGGACAGGCACAAGCAAAAGATTGCTAGAATGTTTCACTTTATGGACAAAGTCTTCCTTCAGAAATACAGAATGCACTCCTATACTCAGCCACTGAGCTGCCTACCATCATGCCCCCCCCCCCCCCCCCACTCCCCCACACACATGCACACGCACGGCCACCATCTCCTGGTGCTGAGGCCTGACTACAACCTCATCTGATGTGAGCCACAATCTAGCTGGGATGGGCAGTTGGGGTACAAGAACCCCCTGGCCTCAACTTTCGTGAGTCTTTGTCTTCCACCTGCCTGCCCCTTTTGCTGCTCCCAGTGCAGAACTACACACACCTTCTATTCTGTTAACATATCTTATATATAGTATTTCCCTCTTCTCAATTTTTCTCCTCTCCCTTCCTCCCTCCTGCTCCCTCACCCCCCTTCTGCAAAGCACAGCCTCCCAGTAGTGCACTTGCAGCCCTGTCATGTCCCCACCATGTCTCGCATGCTCTCATGGACAACACTAGTGTCTTATCCGACTCGTACCCTGCTATCCTTCCCCTTCCCTGACCCATGCCTCTCCCTTATCTTGACTACCCATCTGAGCCAGACCACTGCTCACATTAGATACAGTTGCAGTCAGGCTTTGGCAATTGGAGACAGTGAGCAGGTGTGTATGAGGTGGTGGTGTGAGAATGAGTATGCGTTTTCTGCTTCTGAAGAAGGACTTTGTTTAAAGCTTAAATGTTTCTAGCACTCTTTTTCATTCTACTTCTACATATATACTCTGTGAGCCAACTCAAGATGTGCAGCATGTATGAATGTCACTTCCCTCTTTCCTCTTCCAGTTAAAAGTGTTTCATGGGAAGAACAATCGCTGATAAGCCTCCATGTGGGATTAAACTTCTCTGAGTTTATCTTTGTGTTTTTTTGTGAGATATACATAGGAGGAGCTGTATATTGATTGACTCTTCTAGGAAAGTATACTGTCAGAACTTTAACAGCTAATACACCTCTTTCGCAGTATTCCTTGCTACTGGAGCTGGATGATCATCTCCATGACACTTTCATACCTACTAAATGAGCATTTAGTTAAATATGCTGCTCTGCACAGGGACTTCTTCATTTCCTGTATCGATTGTATCTGATACTGATCCCAGACTGATAAGCAATATTAAGACACTTCAGTCTCTTTATTCATACAGATGGCTGTTTTCGACAATTCCCTGTTTCCATCTTTGGACCTATGTCTGCATCATTAAGTAATCCCCTCCTTCAGTCCTTCCCCCAAGAACCATGGACCTTGCCGTTGGTGGGGAGGCTTGCGTGCCTCAGCGATACAGATGGCCGTACCGTAGGTGCAACCACAACGGAGGGGTATCTGTTGAGAGGCCAGACAAACATGTGGTTCCTGAAGAGGAGCAGCAGCCATTTCAGTAGTTGCAGGGGCAACAGTCTGGATGGTTGACTGATCTGGCCTTGTAACATTAACCAAAACGGCCTTGCTGTGCTGGTACTGCGAACGGCTGAAAGCAAGGGGAAACTACAACCGTAATTTTTCCCAAAGACATGCAGCTTTACTGTATGATTAAATGATGATGGCGTCCTCTTGGGTAAAATATTCCGGAGGTAAAATAGTCCCCCATTCGGATCTCTGGGCGGGGACTACTCAAGAGGACGTCGTTATCAGGAGAAAGAAAACTGGCATTCTACGGATCGGAGCGTGGAATGTCAGATCCCTTAATCGGGCAGGTAGGTTAGAAAATTTAAAAAGGGAAATGGATAGGTTGAAGTTAGATATAGTGGGAATTAGTGAAGTTCGGTGGCAGGAGGAACAAGACTTTTGGTCAGGTGATTACAGGGTTATAAATACAAAATCAAATAGGGGTAATGCAGGAGTAGGTTTAATAATGAATAAAAAAATAGGAGTGCGGGTTAGCTACTACAAACAGCATAGTGAACGCATTATTGTGGCCAAGATAGACACAAAGCCCATGCCTACTACAGTAGTACAAGTTTATATGCCAACTAGCTCTGCAGATGATGAAGAAATTGATGAAATGTATGACGAGATAAAAGAAATTATTCAGGTAGTGAAGGGAGACGAAAATTTAATAGTCATGGGTGACTGGAATTCGTCAGTAGGAAAAGGGAGAGAAGGAAACATAGTAGGTGAATATGGATTAGGGGGAAGAAATGAAAGAGGAAGCCGCATAGTAGAATTTTGCACAGACCATAACTTAATCATAGCTAACACTTCGTTCAAGAATCATAAAAGAAGGTTGTATACCTGGAAGAATCCTGGAGATACTAATAGGTATCAGATAGATTATATAATGGTAAGACAGAGATTTAGGAACCTGGTTTTAAATTGTAAGACATTTCCAGGGGCAGATGTGGATTCTGACCACAATCTATTGGTTATGAACTGCAGATTGAAACTGAAGAAACTGCAAAAAGGTGGGAATTTAAGGAGATGGGACCTGGATAAACTGAAAGAACCAGAGGTTGTAAAGAGTTTCAGGGAGAGCATAAGGGAACAATTGACAGGAATGGGGGAAATAAATACAGTAGAAGAAGAATGGGTAGCTCTGAGGGATGAAGTAGTGAAGGAAGCAGAGGATCAAGTAGGTAAAAAGACGAGGGCTAATAGAAATCCTTGGGTAACAGAAGAAATAATGAATTTAATTGATGAAAGGAGAAAATATAAAAATGCAGTAAATGAAGCAGGCAAAAGGGAATACAAACATCTCAAAAATGAGATCGACAGGAAGTGCAAAATGGCTAAGCAGGGATGGCTAGAGGACAAATGTAAGGATGTAGAGGCTTGTCTCACTAGGGGTAAGATAGATACTGCCTACAGGAAAATTAAAGAGACCTTTAGAGAGAAGAGAACCACTTGTATGAATATCAAGAGCTCAGATGGCAACCCAGTTCTAAGCAAAGAAGGGAAGGCAGAAAGGTGGAAGGAGTATATAGAGGGTTTATACAAGGGCGATGTACTTGAGGACAGTATTATGGAAATGGAAGAGGATGTGGATGAAGATGAAATGGGAGATAAGATACTGCGTGAAGAGTTTGAAGAGCACTGAAAGACCTGAGTCGAAACAAGGCCCCGGGAGTAGACAACATTCCATTAGAACTACTGATGGCCTTGGGAGAGCCAGTCATGACAAAACTCTGGTGGGAAAGATGTATGAGACAGGCGAAATACCCTCAGACTTCAAGAAGAATATAATAATTCCAATGCCAAAGAAAGCAGGTGTTGACAGATGTGAAAATTACCGAACTATCAGTTTAATAAGTCACAGCTGCAAATACTAACGCGAATTCTTTACAGACGAATGGAAAAACTGGTAGAAGTGGACCTCGGGGAAGATCAGTTTGGATTCCGTATAAATGTGGAACACGTGAGGCAATACTAACCTTATGACTTATCTTAGAAGAAAGATTAAGAAAAGGAAAACCTACGTTTCTAGGATTTGTAGACTTAGAGAAAGCTTTTGACAACGTTAACTGGAATACTCTCTTTCAAATTCTGAAGGTGGCAGGGGTAAAATACAGGGAGCGAAAGGCTATTTACAATTTGTACAGAAACTAGATGGCAGTTATAAGAGTCGAGGGGCATGAAACGGAAGCAGTGGTTGGGAAAGGAGTGAGACAGGGTTGTAGCCTCTCCCCGATGTTATTCAATCTGTATATTGAGCAAGCAGTAAAGGAAACAAAAGAAAAATTCGGAGTAGGTATTAAAATTCATGGAGAAGAAGTAAAAACCTTGAGGTTTGCCGATGACATTGTAATTCTGTCAGAGACAGCAAAGGACTTGGAACAGCAGCTGAACGGAATGGACAGTGTCTTGAAAGGAGGATATAAGATGAACATCAACAAAAGCAAAACGAGGATAATGGAATGTAGTCAAATTAAATCGGGTGATGCTGAGGGGATTAGATTAGGAAATGAGACACTTAAAGTAGTAAAGGAGTTTTGCTATTTAGGGAGTAAAATAACTGATGATGGTCGAAGTAGAGAGGATATAAAATGTAGACTGGCAATGGCAAGGAAATCGTTTCTGAAGAAGAGAAATTTGTTAACATTGAGTATAGATTTAAGTGTCAGGAAGTCGTTTCTTAAAGCATTTGTATGGAGTGTAGCCATGTATGGAAGTGAAACATGGATAATAACCAGTTTGGACAAGGAGAGAAAAGAAGCTTTCGAAATGTGGTGCTACAGAAGAATGCTGAAGATAAGGTGGATAGATCACGTAACTAATGAGGAGGTATTGAATAGGATTGGGGAGAAAAGAAGTTTGTGGCACAACTTGACTAGAAGAAGGGATCGGTTGGTAGGACATGTTTTGAGGCACCAAGGGATCACAAATTTAGCATTGGAGGGCAGCATGGAGGGTAAAAATCGTAGAGGGAGACCAGGAGATGAATACACTAAGGAGATTCAGAAGGATGTAGGTTGCAGTAGGTACTGGGAGATGAAGAAGCTTGCACAGGATAGAGTAGCATGGAGAGCTGCATCAAACCAGTCTCAGGACTGAAGACCACAACAACAACAACTCCTTCAGTAAGTCTGAAAATGGCAACAGAGGATTAACAGAACTGGTCATCAATATGAATAAATGACTTTAGTGGTCTTGGCAGATGGAAATTTAATTAGTGTTCACAGTACCACATATCACTCCCATGCTGGCAATATCAGAAGTGTATAAGCAATATTCAAGTATAGGTCAAACAGTTTTTTATAAGCTACCTCTTTTGTTGACAGACTACATTTGCTGATGAATCTTCCCATGAATCTCATTCTGCACTTGCCTTATCAATGGTTAGTTTTCATGGTTCTTCATGTCAATTTGCTCCTAGATATTTTTTTAAGTAACTGCTCCCTGTGATTGTTTTTCAATTGTGTTATCATACAATAATGGGTATTTCTGTCTATATATATGCAATATATTACATTTGTTTATGTTGAGGGTCAACTGCCACTCCCTGCACCAAGTTTAAATCCTCTGCAAGTGTTCCTGGATTTCGCTATAACACTCCAATGTTGCGACTTCTCTGTATGCAACAACATCATCTGCAAAAAGCCATGTGCAACATCTGATGTTATCCGCTAGGTAATTTACATATATTATGAAAAGTAAGGTCCTATAATTCTCCCTTGAGGTGTGTTCAAAGTTAATTTTATTTCTGAATACATCTCTCCGTTGAAACGAGATACTGCGTTCTGTTTGCTAGAAAATCTTCAAACCATTCACACAGAAGTTCTGACATTCCATACACTCAAATTTTGTTCATTAGGTGACCGAATGGAACCATATTGAATGTCTTCTGAAGGTCAAGGGGCACAGCATCTATCTGTGTGCCTGTATCTAATGCTTTCTGAGCCTCAGGGATGAAAAAAATGAGCTGGATTTCACACAGTCATTGCAGAGGATAGTTTTTGGTCTCCATAAATGTCATAATATGCTAACATAAAACATTTTCCAAAATTCTACAACAGACTGTAGTTCTGTGCATCTGTTTGATGACTCTTCTTGGAATGAGAATGACCTGTGCTTTCTGCAGTCATAAGGAACACTTTGCTCCTCCAGAGACCTATGGTACACAGCTGCTAGAAGAGGGGCAAGTTCATGTGCATGCTTTATGCAATATCGTCCAGGTATCCAATCAGTTTAGTTGCCTTACCTCTGTTGAATGATTTCAGTTGTTTTCCTGTCCCATGGTCACTTATTTTGATATCTAACATTTTTTTGTTTGTACAACAATTTAGAGGAGGAACTACAGAGTGATCTTCCTCTGTGAAACAACTTTGGAAGTTGGCTTTGATGCATTTACTGATTTAATATAATACTAGAACTTCTTACAATTTCCTGACAAGTTTGTGGAAAGGGTTTTACTTTTGGTATTCACTGAATGCTTCATGCTTTGCCCTCCTTACGCTAATTTTGGCTTTGTTTGGTTTTTGTTTGTCTGTGAGGCTTTGGCTACATGATGACCATGTTTCATCCACTTTAAAACACTTACATTCACTAAAATTATTTCACATTCATAATCAGTTGTACTAAATTTATTAGATTTTACCATACTTTTTATGGATATAAACATGTCTCCTCCACCAGTGTTCTACCTATCTTTGCAATAAACATTCCAACTGAAGTTTAAAATTTCACTGCTATTAACATCAGACTTCAGCTAGCTCTCTGTCCCTAGTACTATGTGGGCACTGTTACTTTTCGTAAGTGAGACTAGTTCTGTGACCCTTCCATAGATGCTTCTGATGTTAACTAATAGTATATTAACATTTTCTTTCTCTAATCTGCTATGATGAATACCACCCTATATGGAATGGGAAGACTCTTATTGGGCCTGTGGAAGGATCTATCTATCCTAAAACATCTGTATGTGCACATCACAGGAACGAGGATAGCCTTTGAACGTAGCAGAAAGTGTCATTCATTTCAAAATGAGGCACAATTTACAGCTGGATGCATCCAGTGCACTCAATTGCTTCCAGCATTGTCTCCTCCATATGTCAGATAAGAGTGCCTGCCAAGCAGACTGAATGCTAGCTTTCTTTTCTGGCCTGCCTGCTGTTTCCCCAAGGGGCTCCATCACCTGCCTAACACTGGAGCTCCCAGCAACAAGCAGTACCATCCTCAGCATTTGTCCAGAGCTGTGAGGAAGATTGGTCCTAATCCCAACAGTTGGGGCATGAAGTGCTGACTCAGATACTATTCCAGCAATGGAAAATACCTCATCACTGTTTTTGAGGTATAAAGGGACATCCTTGCAGCTGGTACCCACTTTCACCTTCTGCCCAGGGATTTGCAATTACACCACTGTGTACCAAACACTGTCAGGTGAGTTCTGACCATCTAAGACATGTGAATCAGGAGGCACAGGGGCAATGATGTAAACTCCAGAGATGCCAAAGCATTTGTTTCAGGTGCCCAAATGCTTCCACAGTGCAGGGCAGGAGCCAGAAGCTTGTCAAACATGGCCATTGCAGCTTGTGGCAGTTTCTAGACAGTGGCCATTTCCACCTGCATCTGTTCACAACTGGCATATTCTCTATCCACTTTTAATCATATTTTGTCTATATCACAAGTAATGTAACACTAACGCAAGAAGTCTCCAGGTAGTAAGTTCTGCCCACCTACCTTCTTCCAGCTATTGTCCACATTAAACAATGCCCAGTCCAAGTAATTAATAAGCAAAGTCATTATGAAGATTTTGAGAGGAGTGAAGTTTACAATAAAGCTTCAAGTTTCTTAGCTTCTCATGTTGAGATGGTTCCAGTTCTTCTTGTCTGGGGATTTGATTCTTGAAGCTGAAAATCTCACATCAGATCCCCATGGTTGGTTTGAACTACATAAATTTGAAGATTGTTGTTGCATTTTTTTTTGTTTAAAGCAAGCATCAAGTTCTGTGATCACATGTTCAATAAAAGGGTAAAAAATATTTCAACTATAATATATTTCAGCAGTTTCTCCTGGTACATTGCTGTGCTGGGTCTGCCCTCCAGATGTTCTTGGAACAGTTATGTCACTTGAGCTCATCTGCTTTGCCTGCTCAAAAAGCACTTTCATTCCAAATATTTTGTAGAGTAGTTTTAACTGTTTTTGCATAACTGCAAGTGTTCATCAGGTCAACATTGACCTTCTGTATTGCTTTATTCAGGTTTGCTGCATATGAAAAAACTTTTCATAATATAACAAGTGACATGATAAACTGGCTATTTTACATGGCAGTCTGCAGGTGGTATGTTTCAGCGGCGACATCCTTACTAGTTTTCCTGGATGGTCCTGCTTCATGCTGGGATTCCACATCATGTGGCGACATGCCACTCTCTTTCTAAACAAGTGCATCAGAATTCTGTGTCTCATTTTTAGAAAAAAAAAAAAAAAAAAAAAAAAAAAAAAAAAAAAAAAAAAAAACAAACAAGAAATTTCTGCCTTGTCCATTTCACAGTTTTTTTTTTCTTCAAACACGACTCTTTTAACAACTAAACACATGCATGCACAGTTTAGGCTGAGCTAGTTATTATTTACATATGACTCAACTTATTGATGTATGATTATGAACTTTATTCATTTTACAGTGAAATGAATAACCTTAGCTGCATACAGGCATTGATATAAGTCAATGGGAACAGTTGAAAATATGTGCTCCAACCGGGACTTGAACCCAGGATTTCCTGCTTACATGGCAGACACTATCCATCTGAGCCACTGAGGACCTAGAGGATTTCTCACTACTCTCATACTCTGGTTTGTGATTAGAACTTACATCACCATAATTAAACATAGTATCCCAAAACTTTTGATCAAAACATACATGAGAAATCTGATATTCTTTCTGTTCAATTTCAGATACATGTGCCACATTGTTAACACTGTTATTACTGTCTAATTGCAAGTGTAACTTAGGGGTCCTGTGGTTGTTATGTTTCTCACCCCAAAACTGTGGACCTTCACTGAGGCAACTTGCTGTTTTCCAAGTAGTTAGTTCTGTGACTGTTTCTTCTATTAAAATGCCCATGGTTATTCCCATTACTCCTATCCTGCTGCTGTTCAAAATTTCTCTCCCTATTGTCACTTTAATCTCAGTGGAAGTAATAATTTTCTCTGTTATTGTGATTACTCCCACTGTGATTTCTATCATTCCTGTTATTATGGTACACACTGGTTTCTACTGCCCTATCCAGCTTGTCAACTTATCGTAAAAACTGTTCAAGACAATTGGCTGGTCTGTGTAATGAATCCCCCTGCAATCTTCCTGATAACCTTCTTCTAAGTGTATCAGTCAAGGTAATTTCATCCAATGATTTGTCAAGATGATATAATTTTTTAAGCTGATTCTTACAAAACTCTTTCAAAGTGCTGTCCATATTCCTATAATTAGGATCCTTCAAAAATTCACTTTTGATTCTACCCTGTTCTGCTTCCAACCAAAATTTATTTAAAAAACTTTTCTAGAAGCTCTGATATGTTTCCTACTGACTTAAATTTAAATTTACCTTCAAGAAATCTTTTAACAATTTTAATTTTTTGATTGTTATTCATGCCTGACACAAAGCTAACTCTGCAGTGGTGCACAAAATCCTCTGGATGTAAATGATCCGATGGAAAAACATGCAATACCATTGTTTGCACACAGATGTTTGTTAATTCTACTTTCCTGTATTCTGAAATTTTTTGGTCTAAAAAGTTACATTGTTTCCTACATTTGAAAGTTTTTGGATTAAATTGGCAACATTTTGTTGGGTGGTAGCTCCCAACTCACAAAGTTTTTCCACTACGGCCTTCTGTTCCACTCTGACTTAATCAACATTCTTTAATTGTTTTGCTGACTCAACTATTAACTCATTTTCTGAAACAATAAATTTATTTCCAGAAACATCAACTTTTTAACCCCTCTGACAACCCATTTCTTAACTCCGAAATTTGATTACTAGGTGGACCTATCTGATCTCATACGCTGTCTGTTTTACTATTGTTACCTATAATTATTTCAGTTAACTGATCATTAACTGCACTAAATTTGCTATTGTTATCTGTCTTCATTTCCTCTAGTTTTGAAAAAACTAACTGCCAAACGTCAGTCTTTACTGTTTCTTTACTGTCTATGTTTTCACTCGGCTCAAACTGGTCCTCACTGGATCCTGGAGCTACCATTTCTACCTCACTTTTCTTTCCCTGTCCACAAACAAATTACCTTCACAAATATTTTGTGCTTATCTTTCCTTTCTGATGTCCTTGGTTGTAGTTGTAAAGTCCTCCTCACTTTCATTAAATCTGGTCCATCATTAGTGGTAGTGCATTACCACTGTTGGGCAGCCTTCAGTTTTGCTCCATGTGTTCAAAAATTTCTTCATACATGTTGTTGTTGCTGTGGTCTACAGTCCAGGGACTGGTTTGATGCAGCTCTCCATAGAACTCTATCCTGTGCAATCTTCTTCATCTCGGAATAACTACTGCAGCCTACATCCTTCTGAATCTGCTTAGTGTATTATTCATCTCTTGGTCTCCCTTCATGACTTTTGCCTTCCACGCTTCCCTCTAGTACTAAATTGGTGATCCCTTGATGCCTCAGAATGTGTCCTACCAACTAATGTCTTCTTCTAGTCAAGTTGTGCCACAAATTTCTCTTCTCCCCATTCTGTTCAGTACCTCCTCATTAGTTGTATGATCTACCCATCAAATCTTCTGCATTCTTCTGCATCATCACATTTTAGAAGCTTCTATTCTCCTCTTGTCTAAACTATTTATCATCTATGTTTCACTTCCATACAAGACCACACTCCATACAAATACTTTCAGAAAAGACATCCTGACATTTAAATCTATACTCAAGATTAACAAATTTATCTTCTTCAGAAGCATTTACCCAGCCATAGCCAGTCTTCATTTTATATCCTTTCTGCTTCAACCATCATCATTTATTTTGCTCCCCAAATAGCAAAACTCATCCACTATTTTAAGTGTCTCAGTTCCTAATCTAATAGCCTCCCCATCACCTGATTTAATTCTGCTACATTCCATGATCCTTGTTTTACTTGTGTTGATGTTTATCTTATATCCTCCTTTCAAGACACTATCATTCCATTCAACTGCTCTTGGAGGTCCTTTGCTGTCTCTGACAGAAGTACAGTGTCATCAGTAAACCTTAAAATTTTTTATTTTTTTTCTCCATGGATTTTAACTCCTGCTCCAAAATTTTCTTTTGTGTCCTTTATTGCTTGCTCAATATACAGATTGAATAACATTGGGGACAGCCTACAACCCTGTCTCACTCCCTTCTCAACCACTGCTTCCCTTTCATGCTCCTTGACTCTTATAACTGCCATCTAGTTTCTGTACAAATTGCAAATAGCCTTTCTCTCCCTGTGTTTTACCCCCAACACCTTCAGAATTTGAAAGAAATTATTCCAGTCAACATTGTCAAAGGCTTTCTCTAACTGTACAAATACTGGAAACATAAGTTTGCCTTTCCTTAACCTATCTTCTAAGATAAGTCATAGGGGTCAGTACTGCATTGTGTGTCCCAACATTACTACTGAATCCAAACTGATCTGGCCTGAGGTAGGCTTCTATAAGTTTTTCCATTTGTCTGTAAAGAATTCACGTTAGTATTTTGCAACTGTGTCTTATTAAACTGATAGTTCGGTAATTTTCACAACTGTCAGCACCTGATTTCTTTGGAATTGGAATTATTGAAATCTTCTTGAAGTCTGGTGGTATTTCATCTATCTCAAACATCTTGCTCACCAGATGGTAGAGTTTTGTCCTGGCTGGTTCTCCCAAGGCTATCAGTAGTTCTAATGCAATGTTGTCTTCTCCCAGGACCTTGTTTCGACTTGAGTGTTTCAGTGCTCTGTCAAATTCTTCATGCTGTATCGTATCTCTAATTTCATCATCAACTACGTCCTCTTCCATTTCCATAATATTGCTCTCAAGTATATTGCCCTTGTGTAGATCCTCTATATACTCCTTCCACCTTTCTGCTTTTCCTTCTTTGCTTAGAGCTGGTTTTCCACCTGAGTTCTTGATATTCAGACAGGTGGTTCTCTTTCCTCCAAAGGTCTCTTTAATTTTCCTGTAGGCAGTATCTATCTTACTGCTAGTGATACATGGCTTTACAACCTTGTGTTTGTCCTGTAGCCATCCCTGCTTTGCCATTTTGCACTTCCTGTCAGTCTCATTTTTGATATATTTGTGTGTCTACTCAGCTGCTTCATTTACTGTACTTTTACATTTTCTCCTTTCATCAACTAAATTCAATATCACTTCTTTTACCCAAGGATTTCTACTGGCCATTATCTTTTTACCTACTTGATCCTCTGCTGCCTTCACTGGCCTCTCAACAAATACTCCCCTGTGGTGGTTGCACCTATGGTACAGCTATCTGCATTGCTGAGGCATGCAAGCCTCCCCATCTGTGGCAAGGGACATGGTTCATGGGGGGAACATAAACTTAAAAAATCAATGGAATAAAACAATTTCTGCAACAGACAGAACTTCATTATTAGTCATTTCATCCCATATGAACCCCCACTCACTTGTAATCTCCCATCCCCCCTTTCTTCCTTCTTCCATCTATTGTCCAAATTAAATAATGCTCAGTCCAAGTAATGAATAAGCAAAGCCTTTATGAAGATTTTGAGAGGAGTGAAGATTACAGTAAACTTTCAAAGTTTACTTAGCTTGTGATGCTGAGATGGGTCCAGTTCTTCTTGTCTAGAGGCTGATTCTGAAGCTGACAATCTCACATCAGGTACTCATGGTTGGCTTGAACTAAAAAAATTTAAAGACTGTTTAAGTATAATTTTATGTAAATATATTTTCTCACATTTTAGCATATCAAACAGTCTTTTAATGTTTCACATTATCAAAGCCAAAATTAAATTATTCACACCTATTATACAAAAATACGTCTGATCACATCAGAGGAAAGCTTACAAACCTATCATTGTGTGGAAAAACAATATTCCAAATGGTTTACAATTTTTCTCAACAAATGAATTCCTATTACCTTTCATTACATTATTGATTTTGATTATTAGTTCATAAATGAATCCAGAAATAAACATTGTAACAGTACAGGATTGGGTAGTTGATAATAGAAATTTTAAGTGTGCAAATATTTTGTAATTACAAATGTTCCTAAAAAAATAATTTCTGAATATAACTAGCACCTATCAATTATAACATAAAAACTAAAATATTTTACCAAGTAATTCCTTTTCATAAATTTTAGCTTGACATATAACATACTGTGTATAAAATTATATGAAAGTTTTCTGGAAAAGCAACTGAGATATATTGACCTGTCCAGAATTATAAAAATTATACTGGTATTGAGAACTACTGTTGAGGTAAACTAGTGCTAGATGAGGATGCCCCATTATAAGAAGTAATCTAAGTTCTACAACAATGCTGTTTTTAGTGCATACAACATTCCAAAGGTGGTTAATCCAAAGCTAATGCACGAAAAATTTATACAAAAAAGACTTATAGTAAGTTAATGAAAACTAATCTATGCAGTAAAATACATGTGTACAATTAACTTCTTTGCATAAGTGCAAGAAAACAAACTAAACTAAATACTATGTACAGAATGGAAACTGCCCCAGGTGCATTCTCTCTGGCTCCACAGCAGTTAGTACACTGACTCACTGACTATCCAATGGTCATGAAATTCAAACTGTGTCATGTTACTGTGGCATTGCTTGTCTGCAACTCAATACTTCCTCTATGATGAATAGCAATCAATACTTTTCATAACATTGCTATTATTCCATGCTGGACTCTCCATTGTTTGATTTATCCTTTCCTGTAGTGTTTTTATTCCATCCTGGACTTTCCATAGTTTGTGACTTAATTTACAGATATTTTAAACCATTCTTTCAGTAATTGCAAATGATTAAATTGAAAATTTGTAAATCTGCAACTAATATTTCATAGCAAAATATTATATGTTTACAAATTCTTTCATTTTTGACATCGCTTCCGTCCTTGTGGCATTTAGATGTGTTACACATTTATCTACATTGATACAATTTTTTTTCCCTTTTTTATTTTCCTTGTCTTATAGTGAGAAAGGGAGAAACTATTAATAATTGAAAGAAGAGTAATGAGGAAGACATGGGGACCAGTTTTAGACAACAGAGAATGGAGGAGGAGGAAAAATGAGGAAATCTTCCTTCTGATGTGACAACCAACTTTCCTACAGAAGATAAAGAGCAAAAGAATACAATGGGTGGGCCATATAGCCCATATGCCAGATGGAAGACAGGCGAAGATGACACTAGTGGGGAAACCAAACACCAAACACTCCATTGGACGACCAAGGCAGTGCTGGATGGATGACCTGGCACAAAACAGGAATGAATCGAGGCAGTTTATGGAAGCAGCACATGGTCTGCAGGGTCTGGGATCATTGAATATCTATCTATCTTTTAGCACATATAGATTCACAGAATTTAGTAGCCAATGATTTGAATTTAGTATCATACATCTCACTGCCATTCTCATCAGACAGTTCAGTATCATTTGGCTTGCCAAGTTTGCGTGTCTCATGCCCAATAAAATTATGCTCCAAATTGCCTATGCCTTGCCTTCTTCTATGTATTTTGAATTTTTGTGGATAGTCTATGATATTTGTTCTTGTATGATATTGTGAGGAATTTTTCAGTACTCACTGTGGTTCATTTGAGCAATGTCTCGGTGAAAGATGAGGTGCTATGCAAAAGTTCGCAGAATACATCAATAAATAAGATTTCACTTCACATGATTCTCATCCACCACCACCATCTTCAGATTACTTACTTTGGAGTTGTAGTGGAACTGGTCAATGGTGTAGACTAGTACATAACCTGATCCCCTAACATTAATATAGAATCAGTACATAGATTGTGCAATTGATAATATTTGTAATTACTGTTAATTTTTTGAGATTAATAATTCTGATGTCTTATCAAGGTGCAAATGTAATTACTGTAAACACTATTCTATCAGATGTCACAATTAATATTTTATATCAAAATTGGTTTTGGAAAGTTCAAGAAAACATTATAACACCACAAGTTAAGCTTAAAAGTACTTACAAAATTTCTATGAAACTTTTGACTATATGCATTTGTTAACATTGATTGAAAGACCCAGGAAGAATCTCAACAGGCAAAATAACTGTGTGGCTAAAATATAAATTAATTGTTTCTGTATAGGTAAAGGTGTAAATATGGACAATCTCATTTCTTTTTGACTTAAAGGTACCTTCTTTTGTAAAAATTCTAGATTTTATACCTTATTAACAACAATAACAAATTTAAGAAATGATGAGAGGCAAAACAATGAGTAGTATACATTATTTCTATTCGAAAACAAAGCTTTACAAAGAGCTTGTAAAATGGAACTTAAAAAAATGGGTTGCAAATATGGGCATCCACAAAAAGGTGCAAGAAATCTTTTGAAATATTTAAATTAAATTGATTAAAACAATACAAAATGGTAGACTAGTCTACAAAAAGAAACTTTTGTACATTTATGCATGAAATCTGAAATTATTTACAGTAATCGCAAACATAAGTAGCTCCTTCAGCACCAGCACTATCTAAGTGTGCCCACATTTAGCAGATAACACTTTTAATGCACACCTCTCATCTCCTGTCTTGGGAGAACTTTTCATCACAAAAGATGCAACTTGCATCACCTGAGTTCGGTGTATCCCCATCATTCACATCAAGGTCATTATTGCTGTCCCAAAATGAGGGCTGCAGGATCCCGAAGAGTCCTATGATGAATCGGATAGTTTTGTGAGAAAAAGTTTCTTTTCTTGAAGGCCTTTGGATTTTGCACCTCTGTCTGCAGGGCAGCCTCTAAGCCCAGAGAAAGTCAACAACCTCTTCTTGACAGCACTTTTGTCAAGTGACTTTGTCAACTGATCTTTGTATGGCATTCCAGCGATATGGCAGTTGGTGTTTTTGTCCTGATGCTGTGACTCTCTTCTTAATGTTGGTGACAGGAGATATCTTGAATGGTGAAACTGCATTTGTTAAAGTCCCTGGAGAACTTACCAGTGTTTCAATGGCTTCATCAACTGGCACAGCTAGAGCTTGATGTGACTGTACGCCAGGATAACTTGAAGAAGAAGCAAATGATGTCAATGGTCCACAGATAGCAAGTTTAGGAGTATGTGATTCAGAAACATTAGGTCTATGTTCCACTGTGGAGCAAGTTTTTCCTACAACTAACTCAGCAGCTATGAAATCAGCATCGATGAAGATGTAACGGTTCACAGGGTATAGCCCAGTTGCTTTGAATCTGATTATAGTTATCTTAGCTGATTTGGTACAAAAGTAGCTGTGGCCAAAAACCTCCATAACATCGTAAGTTGTGAGAGGATGCCCATCGTGATGAAACTATTCTCTCACTGCCTCGATGTAGTATGTTTTCAGAAGCCCCATGAATGTCTTGTCTAGAGGCCACAGTTTGTGGGTGCAATGTGGAGAAAGTGAGATGATAGTCATGCAGTGTTCTTTCACCAAGTCAATCACATCTGGATTTCAAACATAGCTTTAATGACCATCCAAGATGAGGAGATCAGGCCTTTGTTCAGTTGGACATGTTTTCTCAATGAAGTGAATGAACCATTCAGTGAACAAGTTGTCTTGAACCCATCATGAAGGATGGGCTCTACCAATTGCAGTAGGGGGGCAGCCTCTCAGTAGAGCTTGGGACATGTTGGTTGTGGAGGAAATTATCATTGGCAGCACATAATATCTTGAAGCACTCATGCATGTGATAACTGTGATTGCAGCCCTCTTTGTGCAGACGTTAGAGCTGCAATTTGTTTCTTCCCTTTCATCCCTATCACTTTTGGGATTTTGATTTGGTCAATGGACAGGTCTGCCTCATCAATGTTACACACTTGGTCTGTTGGATATGAGTGTTTGTTGAATGCATCTGCCAATAAATCAAAGAAGACATCACATTCTCTTTATTGAAGCCTAAGGCTCTGGCATATGTAGTTCCACAAGGTTTGCAAATTGACAGCTGATCCTTGTGTCTCTCAAGGAAAAGGTCAGCCACCTTTGAAAGGGGTTGTCAAACTATTTCTCTGGGCAAGGAAAAATGCCATTCTTCTCAGATCCACCAAAGGGCACTAAAAGAATTTTTGCTCCAGCTCATGGAGATAAGAAACCAGCTCTCTTTCGAGGTCTGCATTTAAAATTTGTTTTCTTCCAAGCTTTGTGTCTTGAACCACTTTATCAGGGATTCTGTGAAGTTTAAGAAATTTCTGCAAAATCGTACGAGGCATTCTGAACGTTCTTGCAGCAGCTTTCACAGAAGCCTCCTTTGCTTTCACAGCTGCTATGGTACATACCATCTAAGATTTATCCCACTGATGGTTCTTACATTCACAGCATTCATTCTTGGCATTCCGCAAGGACAAATAAAAGCACTAGGGTCTATTAGTGCAATTTGAAAATTCTATTTGTTTGTCCGTTGCTGTGTGAGTTGTATATATGAACTTTAAACAAAATTCCACTAACCATATCCCCATAAAATTATTTAAATGTTTTACATTGTTTAAGATAAGAGATGGTGTAATTATGGGCTCTCCTTAAATAGAGGCCCATTTTTAACCAACCCAATGGGCCATATTTACACCAACCATTCTTAAGGAACATGGCCACTATTGTGTCTAACCTAAAAGTGTGTGTAACATTAATCATGCTTCTAAAAGTAGCTTAGGATTCCCTTATTCTGGATATCACTGAGAAATTGTTTTCAGCTAATTGGATATAAAAAGAAAAAGATTTCTCATGCTTGCCAAATGTTTGCAGTCCTTAACAAACACCAAATCACACAGTAACCAACGCTGTAACTACACTGCTTGAAACAATGCTTCCAACTGTTCACTACCACTTTCTATCAACAGCAGGCACCGTTTTCAGTCCTGGTTGCTAGACTGTAGCACTTCTCATGTCCTCTTTGTGAGAGGTGCCCTTAATTACCACTGTGCCCCTTTTTACATGTTTTCCTCTACTAATTGTTTGCAAAATCTAGTTTTTTACTTAAATATGTCTTGATATATCTGTTAAATTAAAAGCAAACACTGTTCATAATGTCCATTACATTGCAAAACAGTCCACAGCTTAACAACTTGGAACAACTTTCTCTGCCATATTTGGTGCCAACATTCTACCAAAATCAGTAATGTGCCAAAGATAGTTATGAAAGCTATTACAGTGATATTAAAATGTAAACTCTGATAATAATTTTTGGCACATTAAAAAATAGAAATTCATCTGTGATTGAAGAATATTATTTATATTAATATTTACAATTATTGTCCCAACCAGTCCTGTTTTAACTGAAAGTAGGAATCTTTGGATGAGTAACCTTTCCAGAGTTACCATAATTATGTCTTCTGAGTATATACAAAATGCTGAAGTGATCTTCAAATAAGACAAAGAAATGTTGATAACTGAAATTAATATGGACACCAAGAGCTCTCCTGCAAAAATCAAGATACACATGAATTTACACAAAATGGAGCAAGGAACTTCAGTTGAGGGAATGGGTATTGATGGATGCCATAAAAATTATAGGGCATAAACCTTGGGTTATTACAACTACCTGATTTGAAGAATGTCATGCATGACAAATGGATGATATTTTGTGACCCTATGAAACACTTAAGTCTCCCAAAAGCCATTAGCCATCAAGTTCAAATTTTGAATGAAAAGCCTTCATGGAAACATAAATTTCTCATGTCAATAATTATTTGTAAACAAGAAACTCTATTGCAATGAAATTTGACAAAATGTTAATGTATTGATTGCTATTCATTTAACACAACAACCAGTACCTTTCTTAAATAATTTGAAATTCATGAATTTAATCACAAATTTGTAGCAGCTTGTGTACTTGGTCAACTGTGTCCTACAAAGCCAAAACTAAATACAAAATTTTGCAGCTTTTTTGTGACAAAGTTGCAAAGCTTGTGAAACGTGTTATAATTTATTTTTTAAGTACAAGTGAAATGTGCCAAAGATGTGGAAAATGCATCTACTCTAACCAGAAGTAACAAGAGTTTACAGAACTAATCAACGTTTACTTTTAAATAGTATTGAAATCAGAAATGGTTTAAGGTGTAACCTAATTATGGACAAATAAATTGTGTCAACTGAATTTAAGATAATTTTTTAACAAGGTTCGTAAAACTATAACCGTTAGGAATTTCTAACTACTTTCTCTACAGCTCATCAAACTGAAATCAACAATACCTAGAAATAGAAATGTAAAGCAAAATAACATTAGTGTTAACAAATACAGAACAGAATTGTGAACATGTTATATACATCATTATTTTGCATAAAGAATGACAACTGTCCAGTGAGTAATTTTGTAGCACAATAAACATGTTTTCACAAATTGTCTTTGTGACAAGTTCTTCAAATACTTAAGTTTTATTTAAGCAGTTTTTTCCTTAAAGTTTGTGTTATATCTAACAGTCATTGCTATCTACATCTACATCTACATTTATACTCCGTAAGCCACCCAATGGTGTGTGACGGAGGGCACTTTATGTGCCACTGTCATTACCTCTCTTTCCTGTTGCAGTCACATATGGTTCGCAGGCAGAACGACTGCTGGAAAGCCTTCATGCATGCTTGAATCTCTCTAATTTTACATTGGTGATCTCCTCAGGAGGTATAAGTAGGGGGAATCAATCTATTCGATACCCCATCCAGAAAGGCACCCTCTCGAAACCCGGACAGCAAGCTACACCGCGATGCAGAGCGTCTCTCTTGCAGAGTCTGCCACTTGAGCTTGCTAAACATCTCCGTAACGCTGTCACGCTTACCAAATAACCCTGTGACAAAATGTGCTGTTCTTCTTTGAATCTTCTCTATCTCCTCTGTCAACCCGACCTGGTACGGATCCCACACTGATGAGCGGTACTCAAGTATAGGTTGAATGAGTGTTTTGTAAGCCACCTCCTTTGTTGATGGAGAACATTTTCTAAGGACTCTCCCAATGAAATCTCAACCTGGCACCCACCTTACCAACAATTAATTTTATATGATCATTCCACTTCAAAACGTTCCATACGCATACTCCCAGATATTGTACACAAGTAACTGCTACCAGTGTTTGTTCCGCTATCATATAATCATACAATAAAGGATCCTTCTTTCTATGTATGTGCAATACATTACATTTGTCTACGTTATGAGTCAGTTGCCACTCCCTGCACCAAGCGCTTATCCACTGCAGATCTTCCTGCATTACGGTGCAATATTCTAATGCTCCAACTTCTCTGTATACTACAGCATCATCCGTGAAAAGCCGCATGGAACTTCCGACACTATGTACTAGGCCATTTATATATATTGTGAAAAGCAATGGTCCCATAACACTCCCCTGTGGCACACCAGAGGTTACTTTAATGTCTGTAGACGTCTCTCCATTGAGAACAACATGCTGTGTTCTGTCTGCTAAAAATTCTTCAATCCAGCCACACAGCTGCTCTGATATTCTGTAGGCTCTTAGTTTGTTTATTAGGCGACAGTGCGAAACTGTATCGAACACCTTCCGGAAGTCAAGGAAAACAGCGTCTACCTGGGAGCCTGTATCTAATATTTTCTAGGTCTCATGAACAAATAAAGCGTGTTGGGTCTCACATGATCGCTGTTTCCGGAATCCATTCCTACAGAGTAGATTCTGGGTTTCCAGAAACGATATGATACGCGAGAAAAAAACATGTTCTAAAATTCTACAACAGATCAACATCAGAGATATAGGCCTACAGTTTTGCGCATCTGCTCGTCGACCCTTCTTGAAGA
This sequence comes from Schistocerca nitens, assembly GCF_023898315.1. Lineage (NCBI taxonomy): Eukaryota > Metazoa > Arthropoda > Insecta > Orthoptera > Acrididae > Schistocerca > Schistocerca nitens. The sequence goes on from NC_064615.1 coordinate 543,975,776, forward strand.
ATGGGACTACCTGTGCTCTTTTCCAATCATTTGGAACCTTCCATTCCTCTAGAGACTTGCGGTACACGGCTGTTAAAAGGGAGGCAAGTTCTTTAGCGTACTCTGTGTAGAATCGAATTGGTATCTCGCCAGGTCCAGTGGACTTTCCTCTGTTGAGTGATTTCAGTTGCTTTTCTATTCCTTGGACACTTATTTCGATATCAACCATTTTTTTCGTTCGTGCGAGGATTTAGAGAAGGAACTGCGGTGTGGTCTTCCTCTGTGAAACAGCTTTGGAAAAAGGTGTTTAGTATTTCAGCTTTATGTGTGTCATCCTCTGTTTCAATGCCCTTATCGTCCCAGAGTGTCTGGATATGCTGTTTCGATTAAATTACTAAGACCAGAACTTCCTATCAAGTCGGTACATAGAAATTTACTTTCGAATTCACTGAATGCTTCACGCATAGCCCTCCTTACGCTAATTTTGACATCGTTTAGCTTCTGTTTGTCTGAGAGGTTTTGGCTGTGTTTAAATATGCAGTGCAGCACTCTTTGCTTTCGCAGTAGTTTCCTAACTTTGTTGTTGAACCATGGTGGGTTTTTCCCATCCCTCACAGTTTTACTCGTCACGTACCTGTCTGAAACGCATTTTATGATTGCCTTGAACTTTTTCCATAAACACTCAGCATTGTCAGTGTCGGAGCAGAAATTTTCGTTTTGATCTCTTAGGTAGTCTAAAATCTGCCTCCTATTACTCTTGCTAAACAGATAAACCTTCCTCCCATTTTTTATATTCCTATTTACTTCCATATTCAGGGATACTGCAGTGGCCTTATGACCACTGATTACCTGTTCTGCGGTTACAGAGTCGAAAAGTTCGGGTCAGTTTGTTATCAGTAGGTCCATGATGTTATCTCCACAAGTCAGTTCTCTGTTTAATTGCTCGAGGTAATTTTCGGACAGTGCACTCAGTATAATGTCACTCGATGCTCTGTCCCTACCACTTGTCCTAAACGTCAGAGTGTCCCAGCCTATAACTGGTAAATTGAAATCTCCACGTAAGACTATAGCATGCTGAGGAAATTTTTGTGATATGCATTCCAGATTGTCTCTCAGTTGTTCTGCCACTAATGCTGCTGAGTCGGGAGGTCGGTAAAAGGAGCCAATTATTAACCTATCTCCGTTGTTGAGTATAATCTCCACCCATAATAATTCACAGGAACTATCTATTTCTATTTCACTACAGGATAAACTACTACTAAAAGCGACAAACACACCACCACTGGTTGCATGCAATCTATCCTTTCTAAACACCGTCTGTGCCTTTGTAAAAATTTCGGCAGAATATATCTCTGGGTTCAGCCAGCTTTCCGTACCTGTAACGATTTCAGCTTTAGTAATTTCCATCAGCACCTGAAGATCCGATACTTTACCAACGCAGCTTTGACAGTTTACCATTACAATACCAATTGCTGCTTGGTCCCCGCATGTCCTGACTTTTCCCCGCACCCTTTGAGGCTGTTGCCCTTTCTGTACTTGCCCGAGGCCATCTATCCTTAAAAACTCCCCAGTCTACGCCACACAACCCCTGCTACCCATGTAGCCGCCTGCTGTGTGTAGTGGACTCCTGACCTATCCAGCAGAACCCGAAACCCCACCACCCTATGGCGCAAGTCAAGGAATCTGCAGCCCACACAATCGCAGAACCGTCTCAGCCTCTGATTCAGACCCTCCGCTTGACTCTGTACCAAAGGTCTGCAGTCGGTCCTGTTGATGATGCTACAGATGGTGAGCTCTGCTTTCATCCCACTAGGGAGCCTGGCAGTCTTCACCAAACTAGATAGTCGCCGGAAGCCAGAGAGGATTTTCTCCGATCCATAAATGGTTCAAATGGCTCTGAGCACTATGGGACTCAACATCTTAGGTCATAAGTCCCCTAGAACTTAGAACTACTTAAACCTAACTAACCTAAGGACATCACACACACCCATGCCCGAGGCAGGATTCGAACCTGCGACCGTAGCAGCCCCGCGGTTCCGGACTGCAGCGCCAGAACCGCACGGCCACCGCGGCCGGCTTCCGATCCATAGTGACACACATCATTGGTACCGACATTAGTGACCACCTGCAGATAGGTGCACCCTGTACCCTTCATGGCATCTGGAAGGACCCTTTCCACATCTGGAATGACTTCCCCCGGTATGCACATGGAGTGCACATTGGTTTTATTCCCCTCCCTTGCAGCCATATACCTAAGGGGTCCCATTACGCGCCTGACGTTGGAGCTCAAAACTACCAGTAAGCCCACCCTCTGTGACAGCCCGGATCTTGCAGACTGAGGGGAAACCTCTAAACCTCTGGAACAGGACAAGCAGCTATGTCTGGCTGAAGATCAGTATCAGCTGCAGACAGAGCCTGAAACCAGTTCGTTAGACAAATTGGAGAGGCCTTCCGTTGAGCCCTCCGGAATGTCTTTTTCCCCCTGCCACACCTCGAGATGACCTTCCATTCTACCACAGGTGAGGGGTCAACCTCAATGTGGGCAGTATCCTGGGCAGCCACAGACATAGTCTGGTCAGGGGATGCGTGGGATGAGCTGGCCATCCCCGACAAACCCCCGTCCGGACCTCCACAGTGATTCCCATTGGCAACAGCCTCAAGCTGTGTGACCAAAGCCAACACTGCCAGAAGCTGGGAGTGAAGGAATGCCAACTCAGCCCGCATCCGAACACAGCAGTCACAGTCCCATCCATGCTAAATACTATTGTGCAAAGAATGTCTAAACTAGACTACAGAGAGCACAAACAATTCGGCACAAAATTTAAATGGTTATTAAAATAAAAGTTGGCCTAGTGAACGCAGTAATGCTGCTACTTGTGCACTGCTGACACACTGCTCGGTGGCAGAAGGCTAACTGTACTGTTAGTAACGTACAAAGACCATTTGAAAGAAATAAACTAATGACAGGTGACCACGTGACTTTACACGTCACAGATATTAAAATGTAAATCTGCCCCTGCTACGAAACTACACAATGATTTGGCGGATTTAACTAAACAAGTGCGCTAAGAACACTCGAACAAATTTTCAACTCGACTACAACACTTATATGAACACTAAATAAGCCACTTGCTGCTACTTGCGCACTGCTGACACATTGCTCAGCGGCAGAAGGCTAACTGCTATACTACCGCTTACTCCCATTTTTTATCTGTTATGGCTCTCATCTCCTTCAACTCACCATAAGGCATGAAATAATGAATTTCCCTCAAATTTCCATAACATCATCATTTCTTACATAATCCTAGTTGGATTTTGGTCAGCATAGATATCTATGTTAAGAATAGCAATGTGTTCTTGGCTCTTTAAATTAACACATAGGAAATTAATTACCATTCACACAGCCAAAATATTTGAACAGACATCAAAGTATTCTACTCTATATGAGAGTACAGGTTCAAAATTAACATTTTATGAAATTACAAGTCTTGTACTAAGTATTGAAACCTGGTAGTCAAGGGAAGGCAGGATTCGGTTACGATTGTGGATGGGGCCGTAATCGGTTACTATTGGTTGCCTTTTACAGTTACAAACAACTTATTTTAAACCAGTAATTCCAGACTCAACAATAAACTAAAATACCACACGTTACTAATGAAGGAATTAACACCTGTGTAAGTAATAGTGATTTCAATGAGTTTCAATGTAGCAAATCATCATCAAATACAGATACAGCAAATAATGTTTTAAAAGCAAGCCAATGGGATCTAGGCAGGAGGCCTTACATGCCAGGTATGGCAATAAATTAAGAACTGTTTAAAACTTGCTGCAATTTACAACTATGTTGTTGTGGTCTTCAGTCCTGAGACTGGTTTGATGCAGCTCTCCATGCTACTCTATCCTGTGCAAGCTTCTTCATCTCCCAGTACCTACTGCAGCCTACATCCTTCAGAATCTGCTTAATGTATTCATCTCTTGGTCTCCCTCTATGATTTTTACCCTCCATGCTGCCCTCCAGTACTAAATTGGTGATCCCTCGATGTTTCAGAACATTTCCTACCAACCGATCCCTTCTTCTCGTCAAGTTGTGCCACAAACTCCTCTTCTCCCCAATTTTATTCAGTACCTCCTCATTAGTTATGTGAATTACCCATCTAATCTTCAGCATTCTTCTGTAGTACCACGTTTTGAAAACTTCTATTGTCTTCTTGTGTAAACTATTTATCATCCACGTTTCACTTCCGTACATGGCTACACTCCATACAAATACTTTCAGAAACGACTTCCTGACATTTAAATCTATATTCGATGTTAACAAATTTTTCTTCTTCGGAAACGCTTTCCTTGCCATTGCCAGTCTACATTTTATATCCTCTCTACTTCGGCCATCATCAGTTATTTTGCTCCCCAAATAGCAAAACTCCTTTTCTACTTTAAGTGTCTCATTTCCTAATCTAATTCTCTCAGCATCACCCGAGTTAATTTGACTACATTACATTATCCTCGTTTTGCTTTTGTTGATGTTCATCTTATATCCTCCTTTCAAGACACTGTCAATTCCATTCAACTGCTCTTCCAAGTTCTTTGCTGTCTCTGACAGAATTACAATGTCATTGGTGAACCTTAAAGTTTTTATTTCTTCTCCATGGATTTTAATTCCTACTCCAAATTTTTCTTTTGTTTCCTTTACTGCTTGCTCAAAATACAGATTGAATAACATCGGGGAGAGGCTACAACCCTGTCTCACTCCCTTCCCAACCACTGCTTCCCTTTCATACCCCTCGACTCTTATAACTGCCATCTGCTTTCTGTACAAATTGTAAATAACCCTTCGCTCCCTGTATTTTACCCCTGCCACCTTCAGAGTTTGAAAGAGAGTATTCCAGTCAACATTTTCAAAAGCTTTCTTTAAGTCTACAGATGCTAGAAACGTAGGTTTGCCTTTCCTTAATCTTTCTTCTAAAATAAGTTCTAAGGTCAGTATTGCCTCACGTGTTCTAACATTTCTACGGAATCCAAACTGATCTTCCCCGGGGTCTGCTTCTATCAGTTTTTCCATTCGTCTGTAAAGAATTCGCGTTAGTATTTTGCAGCTGTGAGTTATTAAACTGGTAGTTCGGTAATTTTCACATCTGTCAACACCTACTTTCTTTGGGATTGGGATTATTATATTCTTCTTGAAGTCTGAGGGTATTTCACCTGTCTCATACATCTTGCTCACCAGATGGTAGAGTTTTGTCAGAACTGGCTCTCCCAAGGCCATCAGTAGTTCTAATGGAATCTTGTCTAGTCTCGGGGCCTTGTTTCGACTCAGGTCTTTCAGTGCTCTGTCAAACTTTTCACGCAGTATCGTATCTCCCATTTCATCTTCATCTATATCCTCTTCCATTTCCATAATATTTTCCTCAAGTACATCGCCCTTGTATAGACCCTCTATATACTCCTTCCACCTTTCTGCTTTCCCTTCTTTGCTTAGAACTGGGTTTCCATCTGAGCTCTTGATGCTCATACAAGTGGTTCTCTTATCTCCAAAGGTCTCTCTAATTTTCCTGTAGGCAGTATCTATCTTACTCCTAGTGAGATAAGCCTCTACATCCTTACATTTGTCCTCTAGCCATCCCTGCTTAGCCATTTTGCACTTCCTGTCGATCTCATTTTTGAGATGTTTGTATTCCTTTTTGCCTGCTTCATTTACTGCATTTTTATATTTACTCCTTTCATCAATTAAATTCATTATTTCTTCTGTTACCCAAGGATTTCTACTAGCCCTCGTCTTTTTACCTACTTGATCCTCTGCTGCCTTCACTACTTCAACCCTCAAAGCTACCCATTCTTCTTCTACTGTATTTCTTTCCCCCATTCCTGTCAATTGTTCCCTTCTGCTCTCCCTGAATCTCTGTGCAACCTCTGGTTCTTTCAGTTTATCCAGGTCCCATCTCCGTAAGTTCCCACCTTTTTGCAGTTTCTTCAATTTTAATCTACAGGTCATAACCAATAGATTGTGGTCAGTGTCCACATCTGCCCCTGGAAATGTCTTACAATTTAAAACCTGGTTCCTAAATGTCTGTCTTACCATTATATAATCTATCTGCTACCTTTTAGTATATCCAGGGTTCTTCCATGTGTACAACCTTCTTTCATGATTCTTAAACCAAGTGTTAGCTATGATTAAGTTGTGCTCTGTGTAAAATTCTACCATGCGGCTTCCTCTTTCATTTCTTAGCACCAATCCATATTCACCTAATAAGTTTCCTTCTCTCCCTTTTCCTACTACCGAATTCCAGTCACCCATGACTATTAAATTTTCGTCACCCTTCACTATCTGAATAATTTATTTTATTTCATCATACATTTCTTCAATTTCTTCGTCATCTGCAGAGCTAGTTGGCATATAAACTTGTACTACTGTAGTAGGTGTGGGCTTCGTATCTATCTTGGCAACAATAATGCTTTCACTATGCTATTTGTAGTTGCTTACCCGCATTCCTATTTTCCTATTCATTATTAAACCTACACCTACATTACCCCTTTTGATTTTGTGTTTATAACCCTGTAGTCACCTGACCAGAAGTCTTGTTCCTCCTGCCACCGAACTTCACTAATTCCCACTATATCTAACTTTAACCCATCCATTTCCCTTTTTAAATTTTCTAACCTACCTACCCGATTAAGGGATCTGACATTCCACGCTCCGATCCGTTGAACGCCAGTCATCTTTCTCCTGATAACGACATCCTATTGAGTAGTTCCCGCCCGGAGATCCGAATGGGGGACTATTTTACCTCCGGAATATTTTACCCAAGAGGACGCCATCATCATTTAATCATAAAGTAAAGCTGCATGCCCTCGGGAAAAATTACGGCCGTAGTTTCCCCTTGCTTTCAGCCGTTCGCAGTACCAGCACAGCAAGGCCGTTTTGGTTATTGTTACAAGGCCATATCAGTCAATCATCCAGTCTGTTGCCCTTGCAACTACTGAAAAGGCTGCTGCCGCTCTTCAGGAACCACAGGTTTGTCTGGCCTCTCAACCGATACCCCTCCGTTGTGGTTGCACCTACGGTACGGCTATCTGTATCGCTGAGGCACGCAAGCCTCCCCACCAACGGCAAGGTCCATGGTTCATGGGGGCAGGACTTTCCGAATAGCGCTCGTAAATGTTACACTTGATAAATATAGCTCATATACGTCACTGGCCCTTGCATGAGTTACAGTGATAAGTTCAGTTGTGGTTTTAGTTCTGATCCCATATAGGTTCCCTGATGTCACAGGTCAACTCAAGCTCTCCCTGGTATGAAATGCTGTTGACATGGACAACAAGACATCTGAAGTATAGCTTCTCGATGTCATTTACGGCTGTCAGCTTGAATATTCCAAGTTGGGTTAGCAGACAGTAACTGATAACGCTGTACCAATTCTCGCACTCAGTGTGTCTCTCTCTCTGGAGCACTGAATTCCGTGTTCTGTGATGGGTAGGTGCCTTATGCGGAGGACATTAAATGGTCAGTGCATGCGCTGAGTGGGGAGAACACACTACTGGCCATTAAAATTACTACACCACGAAGATGAAGTGCAACAGTCCCGAAATTTAACCGACAGGAAGAGGATGCTGTGATATGCAAATGATTAGCTTTCCAGAGCATTCACACAAGGTTGACGCCGGTGGCGACACCTACAACGTGCTGACATGAGGAAAGTTTCCAACCGATTTCTCATACATAAACAGCAGTTGACAGGCGCTGCCTGGTGAAACGTTGTTGGGTTGCCTCGTGTAAGGAGGAGAAATGCGTACCATCACGTTTCCCACTTTGATAAAGGTCGGATTGCAGCCTATCGCGATTGCGGTTTATCGTATCGCGACATTGCTGCTCGCGTTGGTCGAGATCCAATGACTGTTAGCAGAATATGGAATCAGTGGGTCCAGGAGGGTAATACGGAACGCCGTGCTGGATCCCAACGGCCTCGTATCACTAGTAGTCGAGATGACAGGCAGCTTATCCCCATGGCTGTAACGAATCTTGCAGCCACGTCTCCATCCCTGAGTTTGACGGGGACGTTTGTAATACAACGATCATCTGCACGAACAGTTCGACGACGTTTGCAGCAGCATGGACTATCAGCTCGGAGATCATGGCTGCGGTTACCCTTGACGCTTCATTACAGACAGGAGCGCCTGGGATGGTGTACTCAAAGACGAACCTGGGTGCACGAATGACAAAACGTCATTTTTTCGGATGAATCCAGGTTCTGTTTACAGCATCATGATGGTCGCATCCATGTCTGGCGACATCGCGGTGAACGCAACCTGGAAGCGTGCATTCGTCATCGCCATACTGGCGTATCACCCGGCGTGATGGTATGGGGTGCCATTGGTTACACGTCTCGGTCACCTCTTGTTCGCATTGACGGCACTTTGAACAGTGGACGTTACATTTCATATGTGTTACGACCCTTCATTCGATCCCTGCGAAACCCTACATTTCAGCAGGATAATGCTCAACCGCATGTAGCAGGTCCTGTACGGGCCTTTCTGTGTACAGAAAATGTTCGACTGCTGCCCTGGCCAGCGCTTTCTCCAGATCTCTCACCAAATGAAAACGTCTGTTCAATGGTGGCCGAGCAACTGGCTCGTCACAATACACCAGTCAGTACTCTTGATGAACTGTGGTATCGTGTTGAAGCTGCATGGGAAGCTCTACCTGTACACGCCATGTGTGACTCAATGCCCAGGCGTATCAAGGCCGTTATTACGGCCAGAGGTAGTTGTTCTGGGCACTGATTTCTCAGGATCTATGCACCCAAATTGCGTGAAAATGTAATCACATGTCAGTTGTAGTATAACATATTTCTCCAATGAATACCCGTTTATCATCTGCGTTTCTTCTTGGTGTAGCAATTTTAATGGCCAGCAGTGTATGCATTTATAAAACTCTGTAGAGCCAAAGACACTGGGACACCTGCCTAATATCGTGGAGAGCCCCCCCCCCCCCCCCCCCCCACCGAGCACGCGGAAGTGCCTCAAATCGACATTCGACATGGCATGTCTGAAGTACTGCTGCATGGAGCTGAAACCGTGAAACCTTCAGGGCTGTCCATAAATCAGTAGGAGTACCAGGGGTCGACATCTTTCCTGATTAGCATGTTGTAAGGCATCACAGATATCGGTTCAAATTGCTCTGAGGACTACGCGACATAACGACTGAGGTCATCAGTCGCCTAGAACTTAGAACTAATTAAACCTAACTAACCTAAGGACATAACACACATCCATGCCCGAGGCAGGATTCGAACCTACGACCGTAGCGGTCGCTCGGCCCCAGACCGTAGCGCCTAGAACCGCACTGCCACTCAGGCCGGCCATCACAGATATTCTCAAAGATATCCATATCTGGGGAGTTTGGTGGTCAGCGGATGTGCTTAAACTCAGAGGAGTTTTGCTGGAGCCACTCTGTAGCAATTCTGGACGTGTGGGGTGTAGCATTGTCCTGCTAGAATTGCCGAAGTCCATCGGAATGCGCAATGGACATGAATGGATGCAGGCGGTCAGACAGGATGCTTACGTACGTGGCACCCGTCAGAGTCGTTTCTAGACGTATCACGCGTCCCACATCACTCCAACTGCCCACGTCCCACACCATGACAGAGCCCCCACCAATTTGAACGCCCCCTGCTGTCATGCTGGTTCCATGGATTCATGAGATTTTCTCCCTACCCGTACACGTCCATCCACTGCATACAATGTGAAACGAGACACGTCCGACCAGGCAACATATTTCCACTCATAAGCCTTCCAATGTCGGTGGTGACGTCCCAGGCGAAGCGTAAAGCTTTGTGCCATTTAGTCATAAGGGTACGCGAATTGGTCTTCGGCTCCGAAAGCCCATTTCGATGAAGTTTCGTTGAATCGTTCTCACACTGACACTTGTTCATGGCCCAACACTGAAATCTGTAGCAATTTGCGGAAGTGTTGCACTTCTGTCACGCTGAAATATTCTCTTGAGTCGTTGTTGTTCCAGTTCCCCAGCCGCCGCGATGTCGGTGATTTGATGTTTTAACAGATTCGTGATATTCACGGTACGCTCGTGAAATGGTCATACGGGAAAAACCTCACTTCATCGCTACCTCGGAGATGCGCCGGCTATAAACACCGCTTTCAAACTCACTTAAATCTTGATAATCTGCCATTTTAATAGTAGTAACCGATCTAACAACTGCAACAGACACTTGTCTTATACAGGCGTTGCTGACCGCAGCGCCGCGTTCTGCTGCGAAGATATCTCTGTGTTTTAATGCGCATGCCTACGTCAGTTTCTTTGGCGCTTCAGTGCATATATTTATAATCACACCGTACTTAGGTCGTAGGTGTACTATCCTCTAGGTATAGGGCTCTCACCTTCAAAATGGAAAGCTGTTTAGATCGCAAAGTGCATAGCATGAACGATCGGTGGCATCTATACATTTGATTTTTTCAGGATTTGAGCCTTACTGCATTATCAGAGGCTTCGATGATAGAAAAAGAATCTTTCTTTTGAGCCTGTGCGTAAACTGTGTTGTATTAATTTAAAAAAAGCGTTATGAGCTGTTTTTAGGAACTCACTTTTTTACTATAGCTTTCTCTTCTCAAACCACATTTAACAGGGACTGACCACAAGACGTGTGTGACATATCAACTCAGCTGTGTTGATGACCTGTGGCAGTTAACATACGTGGGAACAGGTCTTTCTGTTTTCTTGGTTTTACTACAATGACACCGAATGAGAAAGAAGTGACTGATACCTGTCTTCTTTCAGTGATATCGAATGAAATTAGGAAATTTGAGGTAACGTCTTATGGGACCAAACTACTGAGGTCATCGGTCTCTAAGCCTACACAGTGCTTAAACTAATTTACGCTATGGACAACACACACACCCATACCCGAGGGAGGACTCGAACCTCCGACGGGGGAAGCCGCACGGACCGTGACACGACGTCTCAGATCGCGCGGCTACATCGATTGAGAAGGAAGTGACCGGTGCAGTATGATAACCCATCTTTTTGACGATGGTTGTTGAAACAGCGTTGGTTATAAAAATGACAAAGTGAGCGATAATGCAGCTTGCCAAAAACAAGGAAAGTCGATCTGCTGTTTGTTGCTGCAACCACAGTTCCTGGAACGGAAAGTCAGAAGGGAACAGTACGATAACATTCGATGACGTCATCGGGTGTTTAAACATATATAAATGAAAATGTAAAACCGGGAGCAGTAGTATTTCTTATCGAGTACAATGAAGGCTGCTCTGTTCTTTGTTGCTGGTAAGTATTGGCAGGATATATAAATTTTCGTTCAACATAAACATTTTTTTGGTTACCTTCTTTTTACATGATTTCTGAGATAGTTATCCGAGTGAAAATCTATTTATATACTCGGTGAAGAGTTGGTCAGTGCCACAATTTTGAGATATGGTTATATGGAAGGAAACAAGAAAAAAATTCCTTTGCACATGGACTATGAAATGCACAACTTATAGGCATGAGCACTTGTTCGTCTTGACTACTTTGAAATACTTCAAGTCTACATAAGCTGTTTGCTATCTCGAATCATCCACAGAACGCAAAAAAGTAAAGAGTGAACAGCAAATGAGATCACGCTATTTTGTTGTTGTGTAGCAGCATGTACTCCTCGTATTGTCACTGGACTAGAAAAATGCTTTTTGTGACACTTGCACCTATAATTCCATAGTACATAGTACATGGAAACAAGGAATCTAATCCGAATATCAATGTTTGCTGATAGATCGTAGTGAGTTAGTAACTGATCGTTAACACACGTGTGTTTGCTGTGTGCAACAATGATATAAATGTAAAAGAATGGGAATAAATAAAGTTTTGCTGTAGTTAGCCGTAACTTGGTATACCAATGTCGCCTGCACGGATTTAGATTGCTGAGTAGAAAGGTCGTCAGCTCCAAAAAGGGGCAAAAGCTAAATTTGATAAATAGCTAATCACGAAAATACCGGGCCAGAAAGGTAATGGGGCAAATAAATGAAGTGAAATCGCGCTAGCTTAGATGCGAAAACATGTGTAACATGAACACTGAAGACGTAAATCTAGCATGCAATAATGTTAATTATAATTCTGCAACGGCTAGCAACGCTCCATAGAAGCTATGCTGTATTACGTAATTTATAATAATGCTGTCTGTTTGAAAATATGTTAAATCGTGGCCAAAACAGAGTAGAATTCTTTACCGGTTACTTTGTAAATGATGCCATAGAAACCGTCATTTATGGCAACACTTATTTGCTAATGCTAATGCTGCGTACACATATGCAATAAAGTCATTCACAGAACACAACATAAAATCGTAAACTTTCTTTGACTGTCAGTTAGCCAGCATACTTTTGTCAATGAAATATGAATTAAATTTCAATCACTTCCAGTTTGATCTGATTGTCAGATAATTTGATCGACCTGGGTCTGTAAAGTAAGCTTTGAAGAATGTCCCAAAAAGTTACTATTACGCTGGCATGCCTGTTACGGAGCTATAAAAATAGTGGCTAGATCTTACTTTGCGATGCGTTGCTTCTGCTTATTACGAAATTTATTATTGGCGGTAGGCTCCACTTGATTAGTCAGCAGCCTGAATAAAATTTATGCGCACAGCAGTCTTCATTAATTCCAACATCTTCTTGCGTTCATGTTCTGTGTCCATACACGTCCGGACTTAATTATATTTTGCCTTCCCACTTACATATTATAACACCATTTCGATAACAATCTCCATTTGGCATTTGCGGGCCGACACACATGTCTCTATCACATCACAGACGCTTCGCAACTCATCTCTGCCCTCTTTTCTAAGACTGCGTGCGTTCACGACAACGATGCTATTTTTCCGTGAAATCTTCAATGGTCGAAGCGTGAAATATATTCTTCGTGTTAGTTCAACATAATTTCTTTGACTCTGCCATCGTATTTACTACAACGATCTATGTAATTATTTCTTATTTATTCATCCAGCATACGTTATATTTCGATGAAATTTAATTAATGACAAAATTCATAAGTAGATGTAGTTACGAGAAATGGTTATAAACTCATGAAAGAAAGCAGCTGAAAAATACATGAGACATCGGGTATTACATATGACCTGCATTTGTGAGTCGTCGCTAAAGGTCATGCCCAATATGGTGTTTGTTATTAATCTTTGTAACAAGAGGCTCCCATTATTCTGGCAAATGCAGAGAAAAGACTACAATGTAAATGGTTTTCACAAGCTGTTCACAATACACACTGGTTCAGTTAGAAGTAATGTATGTGCTGCACTTACCCAAAACTATGAATACGGTTTACAGTTTCCCAGACTGCTCATAGCTCTTACGGAAAGCGTTTTGAGCCCATTTGTACTAGACATTTCTAATGGTTTGATCTAAACTACCTCTCAAAGTATGCAGTACTGCTTCTTTTATACCTATATACTCTGATTAGTAGTGGGCATGTGACACTTCCTCGTCGTACCCTTGACATTATCTTTCCCAGTATCCATTTTGTTCCGTTAAGAGCAACATGTTGAGTTATATCAGGGTTAGGTAGCGAAAACAATCTCGTGTTGTGGTACAAAACATCTTTTAAAATTCTACACAAATGTCACAAATATGCCGTAATCTATTGCTACAACTTTCCTAATAACAGTTACATTAGATTTCATATACAACTTAGAGTCTACCAGACAACAGAGTACCATTACCATCCAGAGGAGACACATTAGCAAGTGGCAGAGTTGTGGCACTAGTCATTTGAGTTGCACCTTATCTCCGTATTGTCAAGCTAGCACATGGCAGTCACATTACTAGACAATAGTAGCAGAGTGCTAGATGGTAAAGTTGCACCAAGAACCGGTAGACAATGTTGCGATCTGTAATAATGTTCATTGTTTTCTACAGCACTGGTCGCAGTTGCGGTGGTCCAAGGACAACCAGAAGAGTCGACCACTGCCGCCAGCCAGGTTGAGGAACAGCCGTCAGCCACCATCCCGGCTGTGAGAACATTGGTGGCGTCGTCGTACGCGGAAGAAGACGAGGATACCATATGTGTCCAGGCAGACAACAAGTTCTACTTGTATGCTAATTCACTGAAGCTGTATTCTTGCTACCACCTGCTACCGAAGGGTACGTTACTTTAAATAACACGATTTTCTGTGCACAAGATAATCACAGACTATTAAGTATAATCTGTTGTGAAGAGTTCCAAAGTGAATGTGAAAATATGAGTTAATCACACCATCAAGGTAAAGTGTTTATCCTTACGGTACACTTTAACAGCGTGAACAATGCAAGATACGGCACTTTACGAAATTGCAGCTCATTGAAATTCTTCACCAAAACTATTCAGAGTAATTTCCAGTATATATTTAATCCTTTTTTTCCAGATATTTGTTGGACTCTTAAATGTGTTGCATTTTTTATCTTTCTACGATGTGGAATCTGAGTTCTATTATCTGAATTATGTTGTATAAAGCGACATGAAGTTCTCCATGGGCTTTGGTTTCAACATTTAGCGAAGAGATATTTTAATAGGCAACAGATATTCGTGCTGTGGGGTTTATTTTGACAGTATCTGTGTTGCCTGTTTGGTACCTAGAGGACTTATGGCACCATAAGAGAGCGAAAAATGAAATTCTTTCCATGTAAATAGTTAATGACTTATCATTGTGTTATCAGTAGTAAATGTAAAATAGTATATATTTCTATTCATAGTTTCTAACTCTATTAAAATATATTCCTTTTATTTATTATAGTTTACGTGGTGAAACCAAAGAGTCTGTGTAAACCGGTCCTGTCAGACTGTCCCAAGAACTAGGAGTATTGCAAGTGTGTCGGCTCATCCTGGAGGAGCTGACTCGTTTGGGATTGAGTGAAGACGAGATGGCTGTGCTGTTGACTGAAGACATCAACAATTTTCACGGAAAGCAGTAAATTCCAAGAGTGTAGAACGTACCTCTTTCACCAGTAACAAAAACCGGTGGAATCAACTTATCTTCTTTTATGATAGTTTCTGATTGCTTCACGATATGCAACAAATCAGCTTTACAATCAGGCTAGAAACTGAGTTGGAAGATTATTGTTTAAAACATGGTTTTGCCGGTTTTTTATCTTTCTGTTGGCCTTGTAATAGTTTTATTCTGACACAATAAAACTGTTCTTTCATGTCGTCAATTGTAGAATATATTTCCTAATCTGTAGCTTTACATAAATAGTGGCAAAGTATAACTGGGCATTAATTATACACAATACATTACATCGATTCATGCTAACCATGAACCATCCAAATACCCTGTTCCTGCCTTCACACCTTGAGTGGAACGATGACACCGATGGACACTGCAGAGACTTATGACTGCCACAGTGCCTTGTCCTTGCCTTTCCTGAATAACACATGAAATAGTTGAAACCAAGAATAAATGGTGTCTTCTCTGGCCGGCCATCCGACTGCTCCTGCTCCTCACCGATGGCCAGACCTGCACTCTGGGCAACGCCATCGCCGTGCCACTGGAACGACGCCATCTCCAGCGTTACAGAACCCCTGGTTGCCACCCGTGGTAGCAACGCGGCCACATCCTGCCATCTGAAGTCGCCTCCAAAACCACACACGTATACACCTGCAGCTACGATGCCGGAATATTTCGAGGGAACACCGGACTGTGCCAGAAAATGGAGCGTATACAGAAGAATGTCTGCGCTCTATGAATTAGTAAAAATCTAACAAAGAGTAGTTGTATCTTCACCAGGACCCGCCCCTGCTGTTGTCCACATCCCCCATCCTTGGGAGGGAACGTGGTCCAGTTTGCATTTCTATCTTTATATTTCGCATATGTTTAAGTACTACACTTGAATGACAGTTTATGAAATTAACGAAAACTTAAATGCAGTTGTATTTATAACGGATGTCTGTGAACTCTTCAGCTCTTATATAGTTAAATGCCATTGTACAAATACGGAAGGAATCACAGCTGCATCACAATCTTCAGTTAGCTGTCTGATGCAAGGCATTTTATGACAACTGTAACTTTATATGAAGAAGTTGTAAGTACTTTCAGTGACACATAAGTGCAAGCTGACAAAAATTAAGTAGACCTTAATTACAGGCTTAGAATATAGAAATACACATCTAACAGCCCATGAATATAAGGATATACTGACTGGTTAAACACATGGTCAGGTAGTTCTGAACCACGTCGGCAGTAATGTTATTGGAGATAAAAAAATAAAAAAAATATAACGCAGACTATTGGCGGTTTTGATATAGTCGGTATATCAAGCAGACAAGAAACGCATGCAAAGTAGACAGAATGATAAGACTTTTTTGAATATGGCGATGTAAATGAAAAAAAAAAAATGAATTTACGAAATTCATCGCGACTAGTGCGCAACATTTCAGAAAGATAACCGTTCCCTAGATGTAGAATAAATTTCAGCTACGAGGGCTTGCTGAAAAGTAAATCTTCAGAATTCTTTATTCTATTGCCTACATCGGCTGAAGAAATACATATCACGGATATTATTTAGTCGATTTTTCCGCTTCCATCACTCAAACTGCCGGTAAAAGACATCGAATTGTAATGTGTAACTAACCTAAGGACATCACACACATCCATGCCCGAGGCAGGATTCGAACCTGCGACCGGGCGGTTCCAGACTGAAGCGCCTAGAAACGCTCGACCACACCGGCCGGCCTTGTAATAGGAAACCTCAGACACGATAACAGTACGAACTACCCCTTTTCATGTATAGTACAGCGGTTAACGAAACACATATATTTTGGGGTCATCGGTTATAGAACCGGTTTGATGCATAACTTCTATAGCCCATGCCAAAATCTTGATTGTGGAGTACTATTTGCACACAAAGATCTCAATTAAATGTTGTGTATTTTACAATTTCTGTCTTCCCCTAAAGTTTTTATCCTCTGCATTTAGATGTGCGGAATTTATTTCCTGATGTAATAGCAGATCTCGTATCGTCCATCATGTCAGCGTTCTCCATACATTCCTTTCCTTGCCGATTCTGCAGAGAACATCCTCAATCGTTATCTTACCAGCCCACCTAATTTTCTTTATGCTTCTACAGCATCAGTTCTCAAACGATTCTTTTTCGGTTACCTCAACTTCCATGATTCACTTCCATAAACTGCTGTTATCCAGTTATACATTCTTTAAAATTTTTTCTCCAAGTAATGCTACTGTATCATACTGGTAGACTTCTATTGCCCAGGAATGCCCTCCTTACCTGTAGTATTCAATTTTATGTCCTCCTTGCTTTCTCTGTCGTTTGTTATATCCTTCCACACAGCAGACTTCCTTCAGGTTGTTTACATTGTAGTCTGCAATTTTGATGTGAAGATTGTCGCAAATCTTATTTCTCCCACTCCTCATTACTTTAGTCTTTCGTCGGATTACTCTCAATCCATATTCTACACGCAGTAGACCGTGCATTCCATTCAACTGACCTTTAAATCTCCCGCTCTTTCACTCATGATAGCAATGAAATTAGTGAATATTAGCATTGATTTCCTTTCATCTTAAATTTCAATCCTCCTATTGCACTTTGCTTCTATTTCCGTCATTGCATCTTTGATGTATAGGCTGAACAGTAGGAAAGAAAGGTCGCATCCTTTCCTTATATCGTTTCTAATGGCGCCATTACCTTTCCTACAACCAAACTGGTTGTCGTGTAACAGTACCTCAATTTTTATCTCCGTTCTTTAGTTTATTAGTCTAGCAAGTAACTTTGTCTTGGTCTCCCACGTCGACTACCATGTATTCTTTTATCACATCAGACAATCCCTCCTCGGATTACTGGCCTTAACCCTCGAGCTGGCATACTGTATTTCATAAGACGAGGGGGATGCTTGGCGAACTTTGTACACATGTGTAGAATATCTGTTTTATGTCATTCAGGTTAACAAGTATGAACAGAAACACTTTTTAATTTTAGTTTCATTGAACGAAGATAAAATAAACTTATACGAGATAAATCACTGTTAAGCCTAACGATACTAAAAGGAACTATCGTTGTATAATTGTGTTGCTGCGTACATGCATTACCCCACTTTAATGATCCACTCTGAGCATTAAACAATGCTATTGCATCAGATCTCAGCCAAACGCTTAATCAGTTACTATCTCATAGAAAACTGTCTCATTATGGTATTGTGATGTTAGCTCTGTATCTGGCACATTTCCTTGCTCGGACCGTAATTTTTTTCTCGCCTAGCTCGCTGTTATTTTATATTAATACTCCTAACTTGGATGTAGGACAACATAGTTTATCACTGTGTTATGTGAAGCAATAATTGAGGGAAAGGTATGGGCTCGCAATTGTAAGACAACAATGGAACAGTATACTACAATGTTATTTGTGCTTTGCTCACTTTATACACAGGCACGCCGTCTCGAGGGATAAATGTAGTCTTTCCACCTACCTGCTCATTTCTCTGTGTTTAAGTGTAGAATTTCTATTGCATGTTATTGTTACTGCTATTGTCTTTAATTACAGCAAGGGGTGTTATGACTTTATTGGATGTGATAGCTGTCCTTCTGACGACAGTTTCTTTTTCGATTTCTTCACATATTTCCTGCAGCCATTTCTTCTCAGTTCCCCTGCACTTGCCATTTCTTTCATTGCTAAGTCAGTAATATTACTATAGTCTGTCCATTCCCAGATCATTTTTGTACTTTGTTGTTCCGTTGATCAGTCGAAGTATTTTTTCTCTTACCTACAGTATCTTTACAGTTCCCTTTTTTGTATCTATGTTTGTGCTACTTCCGCGTTTGCCAATTTTAGAACTATACATTACTCACTGGCTCCAAACGCACACCATTCCTCACTCCTTCAGTAGCCCACTTGTTTCAACCTCAATTTCTGCGACCAATACAGTTAAAGTACAATGCGCTATCCACCATTATTAAATTACGGTCTGAATGGATATCTGCTCCAGTGTACACTTCGAATCTAATACCTCATTTTTGGGGCTTCTCACCATACCATGAGTAATTCAACTAGGGTCAATCCGCTTGTGATTCTTGAGCAGGGTATTAGCTATTACAAACTAATATTGATTGCCGAAGTCAGACGGGCTTGACACGTTCCTACTACCACACCCATATTCTGCTGTAACTCTTTCTTGTCTTTCCTTCCCTACTACAGCGGTCCTGCCCTCCATGACTATTACATTTTCATTTCCCTTTATATACTGGTTTACCTGTTCAAAGTCCTCATATACTTTTACTGTTTCTCCTTCTTCTCCTTGGTGTCATACATACCAGAAATATTTTTGTTGGCACTGAATTACTATTGATTCTGATGAGAACAGTTATTCTGTTCATGATGAAACCTATTACCTTGATAACATTTTCTGCTGCCGCTGAAATGACACTATTCTCGTGTTTGCAGTTCTCTTCACTGTAACTAGAATGAAGCTTTCTATTTCCCATGTTCAAACTTCTGATATTCCACGCTCCGACTCATAAGCGAGTGCTCTAGAACGTCTTGCCGATGGAGAGATCATCATGACACTCCTTGAATTAAAGGCGACGTGTTTTGTGGACATACATAACATAGTGGTTTCTATTGGCTTCTCCATCCTCATGCCGTTGTTCATCTCTGATTCTTCAGCCTTTGAGGGACAGTTTCCACCCAAAAGGCAAGAGGTTGCCCAGATCTCAGTTTTCTCCTCCTCTCACTTTTGATAATGCTTTTGGCACAACGAGGTTGACTTTTGTACTGGAAATCTTTGGCAGTCTCTGCTGATGATTTTCATCAAAATTTTACTCACTGACTGGGTTCGAAACCATGAGCAAAGATACTTTGATTTCTAGCGAAATCTCTACTCCTAGGTCTTAGTGATCTAAAACGACGGAAGACATATTTTAAAAAAGAAAGTCTCATTCACTCCCAGGAAGGGTAGTTTTTTCCCTTCGGTTTTCATTCTCTGCTATGTAGTGTGGGCAGTTTGTAAGACATCCAACTAACTGTGGAGCAGAGCTGACTTACAACAAATATCACGAGACGGCAAAGTGTACCAAAGCGTCGTCCAGTAGTGAAAAATGCAAACCTTCTGAACACCCGGTCGGTCAGAAGCCAAGTATTGGAGTTATTTTCATTCCAATTTGTGGAAAATACAGTCTGGGCAAAACGTTCATTGCCTAGGGCTTGTTTGATTATCTCATATGAGAGATAAGTCGATGAATTGCTAAACAGTATAAGTGTCGTCTTCTAAAACTCTTATAGAAAGCTTAGACTTACGAATTTATGTGCTAGCACGGCCTCAATTAACCATTAATTAAACATGACTGATACAAGAGGGACTCACTTTGCGTAACGCATTTGTAATGGACACGGTAACGAATTAATTGATATGCACAGGACCGACAAGTTGCAATAAACATCTGAATTTACTTGAAGTACATGTATGTAATTGCGGCTATAGCTCAGCTTTGTGTAAGAGGCAGGTTTTATTCAGATTGTTATCGTAGTTTACAATACAAGACTTTATATGAAAACATAAACCGGTGCTTCACCGACATTAACAACAACTGAATTCTATTGTGCCCTGGCGTGCTGAGAACAGAGATGATTGCTTACAGTACGATTAGCGTATTGTGGATCGCAGAAAGAACTCAGCGACATGAACATCATTTCTGAATCAAATTGGAATGAATTGCTACCAGTAACAAAGAACAGCTCGGTGTATAATCGTTAACACTGGAACATAACAGGAAGGAAATTCCAATGATTTGAAAATATTTTATTATATAGCCTTATAGTCGCACCGAAAGCGTTATTGTGCTCATTGAATGGACATGTGATGTACACAAACGCACAAATATTCCAATGGATAAATGGCAGACTGATTCTGTACCGTGCACTGTAGACCACTGAACTCACAAAGCCACGAGCGTAACACTTCAGGAAGAAAAATTCGTTGTAAAGTTCTCAAAGTGTCTTGAAATTCACGACTACAAAGCCTTGCAGCTCAAAACATTAAAATAGACTCTCGTGATCCTTACACCGTTTCCGAATGTTGAGGAGAGCCTGATATCAATTGTACTTGATGTTTGTACAACCATTTACCACAACACAACGTCCCCGACCTACTTTACGAAACAGACCCACGAGACTCGCTGTCTACGAGACAACACTGTCTCACTCAGACACGCCGTCCGCCAATTGGGAACGGTGAAAGTACATGTGTCGTTGTCTGCAACATCGAATATTATAATGGCATTTGTGAAGGTAACAGTCTGGAGACAGGATGCTAACAGTATTTATAATACGTCTTTGGAATGAATATGTACTGTATCTAAAATGTGTGAAATCAAAACTTCCACTTGATATCATTTCTTACTATATAACGCTATTTCTGTTGTCCATTCATTTGCTAGCATACTTCTTTCTGTCTGTACTGGCACAAAGACAGGAATATTTTCTTACTGTAACAGAGCATCCACATATACTCTTACAAATAGCACATAGCCTATATTACGGCAATTGAACTGTCCTGATATTTATTGGTTTCCATGCGGAATACAGCAACTACGATAGTACAATTATCAGTTACAAATTCGAAAATTGGAAATTTGTAGTAAGGTCTTATGGGACCAAACTGCTGAGGTCATCGGTCCCTAAGCCCACACACTATTAACTTAAACTAACTTATGCTATGGGCAACACACACACACCCATGACCGATGGAGGACACGATCTCCGACGGGTGGAGCCGCATGGACCGTGACAAGGCTCCTAAGACCGCGCGGCAACCCCTCGCTACAAAAAGAGGAAAAGTGATGCTGCGATTTCGAACTTTGTGTTCGTCCTGTACATCTGCGCCCATCAATGCGACACAGTGTGCCCTAGGATGTATGATTGTAGAAGTCTGCATTTTGACTGTTCATGAAACGGTAATACCTCGAAAATCCTCTCGTCGTCTCTCTGGAAATGCCTGCAGCAAAACGGTTTCTTCATCCGAACGAAGAGAAACATGACACTGCTTACCATATCAGGATTTTACCAGAGGAGAGCGAAGTTGTATTAACTAAAAGAAGATACCTATGTAAATCCACCCTGCGAAGTTTTGTCTTGAGAATCTCCTGCAATCTCGTCAGGTAATTTCGGTAGTAAGCTCTTGTAAGGTTTGTCCCTTAATTTCTTTTTCTGTTACCATCTGCAGCAAATTATTTAACCTAACAGTGAAATCGGTGATGATAGACGTCATCGTTGTACACACTTTGCCTGAGAAAAACATTCTGATATTTTTTTTTTTTTTTTGCTAAAGTAATAGATTATAGTGATTTCTTTCTTCCTTGCTGCCAGAGGGTTGTATCATTCCTGTAACTTGAGTTATACTGTGACACAGTAATTCTATCTGATTTATTTCCTATTTACTTTGCAGTATGGTGCATAATCCTGCATTCTGTTCAGACTGAAGCAGCCAGTTTAGTAACATGACGATCGGACGCAGTAAGCGCTCTATCGTATTCTGAACTCAACATAGTAAGCTGAAACTGCAATCTATGTTTGTAAACGAAGTCTCGTTATTAGCCTATTACAAAAACTATGAGTTTACTTTGTCAGTTAACACCAAGACAACATGTTGTCATCAAACTATCTTCATTCCAACGACTGCTTCTTGGTCTGCTGATAATTGTTCATGAAAATGAAATCAAGCTCGCAATATCTTATAGGATCTATTAGACAGTAAGAAAAAAGTGAAAGAATCAACATCTTCTTCCTAAATTTTATGATTACATGTTCTCTTTTCATAATCGCAGTGTGATGTACGCTTTTCGTAATAACTTTTTATTCTTATGAACAATCTTAAAATAACAAAACCCATGCGGGGGAAGAGAGGTGATACATTACACTGTCCACCGTCTTACAGCAGAATTTATAAATATTATGTGTAAGAATTTTTATTGTCATTACGTTATTAAAACTTGTTTTTCTCTGTTTCTTGTACTGAACGAAAACTCTAAAATATTGACGGAAACGGACTGAAGTCGAAGAAAAAGATGTTATAATGTTTTGAAATTATGTGTGTTTCTTTACGTCACAACGTTCGAGGTAAGGACAACATTACTTATTTACTGAATTTATACATATAATTAGTTATATAATTAATCGTTGACAGCCCATTTTCCTTCAAACATGCATTATTTTAGTTATTTGTGAATTAATTGCTACTGTTACGTAGTTATGTTGTGCAAGGTAGCTGACTATGTGTAGCGAATATGCAACATGGTACAGCGCTGTTACATTGTTTGAACTTCTTACTGAAAGGTGCCCATTTTTAATTAATATCGTTTGTGTGCTGTTATTACACTAATATATGTAATTTACCCATGTAATTATAGCCATCTCCGTATTATGGTAAAAATAGAAACCACATAAAAATTTAATCTGAAAAACATAATCAGATAGAATCATACCTTGAAGCTAGCGAATTCGTTGATGCGGCTGGCAAAATTATTGTCTCTTCAGGGGCGTTAGTTGGGGTCAAAGGCTGAGAGTGAATAAATTGGCTAGCCATACTCAGTACCTATTTACGGCAATATGTCGAAGTTTACAGGCAATACTGAAAACGATTTTTGAATACCATGGCAATCCCAAGGCCATACGAAAATTAACAGGTGGAGTAAGTTATATAAAAGGATATGTTCAGGAGGTAGATAGAAAAGCGGATAAGTTCACTTCTGGAAAAAACGTTATGTTAAAGAAACAGTTTGAACCGTAGAGGGAAAGTTATTCACATCAATTTTAAAAGTTGATTTTGCATATGGGCACTCAGATGAATGAAAAACTATATTAAGAATAACAGCTTGTTATGCAGAGGTCTTCTTCTGATCTGTCATCTGAGAGAGGAACTTCAGAGGAACCAGTGAGGTCAAAGTTAAATGAAATGAAAGCTAATTTAAGTAAGGAGTTGCTGAATAGCTTTTCAATACCACTTCTCAAATTAGTGGTATCAACAATTATTGTTTGCTGTCAAAGAAATGGTTCATGACATGCCGCCATTAGTTAGTAGGGCGAGTGGTGACTATATTAGTCTGACGCTGTCTGAAAGAATGCAAAGTGGTGAAATAAATGTGTCACGTAACTGCATACTCTCCAATACAGCTGACACAGAGTTCCTTCAGATATTCAGACTCAAAGCACAAACAAAGTTCAACCACCACATGGGAAAAAGTTTCCCCTAATGCAGCATTCACTGGAGAAACAGCCACAACTGGCATATCTGGCCTTTTCCATCCTCTAAATATCCAGCCATCTTTTACTTGGGCTTCCTACTGATCTTGTACCTGAAGGTTTAAAATTTAAGGCTTGTTTAGGTAGTCTCGAACCTGGCGTTTTATGGAGATGTTTTAACCATATTTATCTTTTAGCATATATCACAAAGTCTACTCTTATGTCTTCGTTTCTTAGTGTATCTAATCTTATACAGCCCTCATCTCTTCCTAGTACTTCCATTATTAGCTGTCCAAGTTTCACTTACCAAGAGCAATGTAGGGGTGGTCAGTACGATAGAACTTGATTTTAGTGCCTTTTCACTCTTTATTTCACAATGTTGTGTTGATTGTTCGGCATATCACTTGATATTTCCCTATTTCTACAGTCTGCCGTCGATGTCGAGTTCACTGTGGTAGCATACAACATTACTAAGGTCACTGGAGTGACTGCTTGTTCAGCGGGTTTGTTTCCTAGTATGATCTTAGTTCACAGCGCTTTCTTTCCTTAGCAAGACAGCACATTTGTTTTTTCAATTGATATTTTCATATTTTGTTCGTTAGGAATCAGGTTTAGTCTATGGATGGGTTTCTGTCTCGCTATCATACACAATTTTTAGATCGTCTGCGAAAAGCACCATATTAAAAAAATATCTTGGGTGATAATCCAAAGTCTTGAGAAATTTGTAGTTTCCATTTTCAATGATATTGCCAATGTACATATTAAAAAGTGTGGGTGAGAGCCTTTTCGAATTCCCTGGATTCTTGCTATATTTTTTGACGTTATATGGTTCATCATCATTCTTACTTTTGTACCATTATATAAGCTTTCTATCACTTCTGTTTTTTGCTGAGTATATCCAGTCCTGTTTAATATGTTCCGTAACGTTTTCTTATTTCTTATTTCTTATTTATTATTTATTCAGCTCGATTCCCGAATTTGCACTATCAAGAAAATACAGCCTGTTCGTCAGTCTGCTACGTGGTTAATTGGAAAAACGAATAATTCACACTGCTACTAGACATAAGCCAAACTGCAAGAAAAATGAAAAGAGCAGTACTTTATCTCACACCACTGGGCAGAATTCATAGAGATCGGCAACGAAATGAACTCAAAATATTGCTCGCTCTCTCAAAATTAACAGTCTGACGACTATCAATATCAATACAAAAATTATGCGCTGCTTCTCTTTAACTGAGTGGCAATAACCTATCTGACGCAAATAAATTTCAACTGGGTTCTTCCACGTCAACATTACCTTATCGCACCAACTCACACTAACATGAAGTTCATTCCGAAATTTGTCTGCACCTACCAGCTAATAATAACTTGCTGCCCTGTTATGTCTTCACAGTATTTTTGACCTTGGTCTCCCATGGCGGAGACGTTACTGTAAACAAGAACAGTGTGACTAAGAAATACGCATTTTGAATGATTTTAAGGCAGTTGTACGCATACTATCAATTGGTTCAACGTCCGCTCGTGAAATATCACGATAAAACCTCGCATAATCAGACTACAGGGTCTCATTCCCAGGCGCAATAATATAATGGTCGACTAACACATATAAAGCCAACTTAGGGCTGTGCGCACATGACAACAACAGGCTGATCACCTCACTACAACATATTCTGTACAACTGATTCTTTACAACTGCAAATTTTTTCTCTTTATTGCTAGTTTTCTCTCCTTCGCCCATTATAGGTCTGTTAAAGGTTTACTCCACTCTTCAGCGGAACTATGGAAATGACTGTAAGTGTTGTTCAGGATAATGCTAAGACAGATGTTGTTAAAGATAGGAGGTGGGGAGGGGTTTGGTGTGTGGCTTTGATACTGTTAACAAGAGGGAAGGGGTGTGGGTGCATTGGGAGCGATAGGGAGAGACAAGCCCTTATGTGGAGAGGGATAGAAGGGATAAATGTTGGAGTACATCTTATTGTCAGGGTCAGGGAATTGGATGTATCGCTAGGATGAGATATCGAGCGTATGTAGGTGTCGGGATGAAGGGATGTGTTTGATGGCAAAAAGCAGTGAGTGTAGGTGTAGTGACGGTCGGATGTGTTTGTTACAGGGTGACAGCATACCACGGTTGGTGAGCGGATGGGAGACAATTCGGATATAGGAGTCCAGTTTGCAAATGGTTTAAGAGTTGTGGAGGTGAAACTTCCTGGCAGATTAAAACTGTGTGCCCGACCGAGACTCGAACTCGGGACCTTTGCCTTTCGCGAGCAAGTGCTCTACCAACTGAGCTACCGAAGCACGACTCACGCCCGGTACTCACAGCTTTACTTCTGCCAGTACCTCGTCTCCTACTTTCCAAACTTTACAGAAGCTCTCCTGGAGGTGTTCAACATTGGTGAGGATGGGTTGGAATTTGACGAGATGGTAGGGCATCCAAGTGGGGTAAGTTAAATGTATGGGGAAAGTGAGACAGAGAGCACTGCGTTCGATGATTTGGAGGAACTTTAAACCATATTGATGGGTCGGAAATCCATCCAGAATTTGCGTAGCAGAAGGTGGGTGGTATCAGGGTTTTGTAGATGTTGAGAGTACTGGAGGTGTGTAATCTCCAAGTTCGGCCATTTAGTTGTTCTAGTAGTTTCATTCTAAGATGGGCTTTCTTTTGGATGGTTAGTAGGTGAGGTTTCCATAGGTGAGGTATCCACGTTATTCGCCAGCCCATGGTTAGTCCTAGATATTTTAATGTGTTAGCTTAATAAAACAAGGAGTTCAGATGAGCATAGGGTGATACTAACAGCAGGAGAAGAAAGGATAATGGATGTTATATTCGGTATGAATAGGAAAGTGGGAAAGAGATTGGGTTATATGAACAATTCAATGACAGGTAATTCTCATCAGAATTGTCAGCAAACCAAAACTGACAACGATAGTTGATGTATACATACTGACGTCGCTAGACGGAAGATGAAAATGCATAGTATTTGAGGATACTGTATCGGTGATTCAGTATATAAATGGGAATGAAATTCTAATCATCATGGCGCATTGTAATACGGTTGTTGGGGAAAGGAATAGAAGAGATGGTTACTGGAGAATACTTGTTCGTTACTAGAAGTGAGAGAAGAGAAAGACTAATTGAGATCCGCGATAAATTTCAGCTAGTAAAAAGCGAATACTCTGTTTGAGAATCACCAGAGGAGGAGGTATACGTGGAAAAGACCGGGAGACATTGGAAGATTTCAGTCAGATTACATCAATACCAGGCAGAGATTTCGAAATCAGCTACCGGGTTGTGAGAAGTACCCAGAAGCAGATGCAGGTTCAGATCACAATTTGATAATGATGAAACCGTTAAAAGAGTAGTCAGGAAGATACAATTTGCAAATAAGTGGGATACGGAAATACTGGCGAATGAAGAGACACGCTTGAAGTTTTCTGAGGTATAGGTACTGTGATAATGAATTGCTCAGTAGGCAGTTCTGTTGAAGAGGCATGTACAGCTATAAAAATTGCAATCACAGAAGCTGTAAAGAAAAACACAGTTCAAGTAAGGTAACTGCGAAGATACCATGGATAACAGAAGAAATACCTCAGCTGATAGAAGAAACAACGAAATAAAAAATGTACTGGGAAATTCAGAAAAGCAGAGATACAAATCAATTAGGAAGGAAATAGCTAGGAGTTGCAGGGATGCTAAGGTGAAATAGTTGTGTGAGAAACGTGAAGAAAACGAAAGAGCATACTCATGCGGCATATAGGAAAGCGAAAAGAAGCTTAACTGAAATTAAGAGCAATGGCATTAACATGAACTGTGCTAGTGGAATAACACTATTAACCTAGCGTAAATGAGATGAGAAATTGTTAAACGATCTATGAGGTGGGTGTGAGATACCCGAAATTCTGATGACGTATTTTTGATACTAAAATCGTGTAATTAAATATTTTTTTACTTCGGATACGAATAATTGTGTCCATTAAACAAGATGAGTAAGTAAAATACTATGTTTAAGATATAAAACCTTTTTTGGGTAAAATAATGAAGTGTCTATATTTTCTCAGAGAAAGTACAAGTATCAGAACTTTAACATTTTTTCATACATAATTCGAACAAATTACAATTTCTTTGATTAATTAATGTAATGATATTATCTTCTAACTGTAAAACAGAAAAATAAAGAAAATGGTCTTTTGTGATCAATTAGCTCAGCACCAACATTACACCTGCTAATAAGCACATTCTCCGCTCATAACAATCGCGTGCCCAATACATATTCGCTTCTCACACTTCAAACAACAATGTTTTTCCTTGTCTTTTTTTCAGTAGAGTCACCACACCTGACATATCTACCAATCACTTTTTTTGGAACTGGCTATGGCTATGAAGTTCCTCCTAGTTGATCAGCAATTCTCTTTCGAATTTCCATTGGAAGACGTACGTTTTCTTGTCTAATGCGAAGACTGTCATTTATCAGATTGAAAGCTAAATTACGAATGAAATCTCGGGGCTTCATGCTGTTTTGTCACCTTTGCTATTTTCCCTGCAGACTGTGATGGCATTTATGTCAGCCATATTGAGTATACCATAAAAATTGGCGTAGGTCAACGTTTTCTGTCACGGGCAGCATCATAACTGGCACTGAGTTCATCTGCGACAACAGCACCGGCTTTAGTTGCATTGTAATTAGTAGTCATTTCCGGTTTTCTTTTATCACCTGTCGATTGGTCTATGTTTTTGTCAAGGTGTAAAGTTGACATAACGAACACAACTTTATTTTTTTTTTTTTGGTATGTAGGACACTAGTTTAACGTCATTCTGGAAATCAAATTGAGAATTATATGCTTCTGTTCTTTTTTTGAAAATCTTAGGTACAATCGTCTTGTTTTTACGGACTGTGCTGACAGAAGTCAATGAATGTTCTTTCAGGACATGGATCATAAGGGGCAACTAGTAAACGAATATCAAACGTCAAATACCTATTTGTTTTCGTTATTAGTTCCACTAAACGGCTTACAATATAATATGCTTTATTACTAAGCTGGTAGGGTCCTGGTGGTTGTTTTCCCAAGTACACTCCGAGTTTGAGGATATAGAATGTCTTCGCATTGTGGGGCGGCAGGTGGGATATTATATTGTTATTAAATGTTCCTATTATTTATGCTGTTGTTTGCCGTTCTCAACTCTGGCTCTCTAACTACAATATTTGCAACCAGAAAGTGATTAGCAAAACGTGAAACCTGTAATTAGAATTCCTAGTGCCCACTTCAATTGAGAAATACATTTATAGCTATAGCTTATAGCTCTGAGGAATTAGGAGATTGTCTGGGATTCATAATCAAAAACAATTCTCTCTAAAATGTTCACTATATTCTGAAAGTCACAGACCAAAAAAGAATCCACACAATCCAACTACCAGAGCAGTTCAGAGTCTAATGCGCTGATGCAACTATAACGGTTAAAATTTAATTTTTGAGTGAATGCTCGCCATAATTTGATGATAACGTGCATCAAACGCCACACTAAATAATGGTAAAATGTCTGTCCGGCGGCGGCACGTGAAAATACGACATACGCAAAATGAAAATAGATTATTAAAGTCATCCTAGAATTAACACTTCACTCGAAAACGATTTCCTGGTTACGCGTATCCCGAGTAACTTATTATGGCATCAGAGGATGTTTATAGCAATGATACCGACGCGACGCGACCCCCGGCACAGGTGGTGCGCTAATCAGCGTCTGGAGAGAACTGGGGCATTTCTCTCTTACGCAGCATTCTTTCATATAAAGCCGTGGTGTGGATGGCTAAGGGAACGTCTGATCAAATCCGCTCTCCCGAGTAGCCGCTGGGCTAGTAATGCACGACTTTAAGTTATCGAATAAATTATTGCTTCCTTTGCTGATGGCTGACGAAGCTCTCAACTTAAATGTGCAATCAGCACACAGGTAAGTAATCACAATATAAGTCTGACGTGGCTAAGTCAAATATTTTGGGCGAGAGAATTAATTTAATTACACTACACGCAGTAGACGAGCTCTGAACTTGCCCTTTGGAGATACGCTATCGCTATAGTTTTATAGTTATTCAGTTGAAACTTCTCTCATATTTATGATTATAGCTGATCTCCCTTATACTTAAATTTAAACATCCTAGCCTTATTTATTCGCCTACTTAATCTATCTTGCTTCCTTAATTTTTAAGACAAAAACGAGAAAATCATGAATTTCAACTAAAATTTTAATTTGTGAGATCCAGAATACTGTTTCTACTAAATTATTATGCAAAAGGAATCTAAATATAAATTTTTAAGTTTCTAGCTCTTTTATGTTGCCCAATGATTTTTGCAGACAAAGTCCAAATTTCGAAAATGGTTAAAGTTATTGAACTGATATTCAACATACATTGATTTAGTATTACTCCTGACATGCTAGAAACGTTTCAGGTTATTTACTTGATTTTAAAGTATTGCGCAACATTTATGACGTCAGAGCTAGTTACAGCGGACTAGGCTGGCACACAATGGAAAGACTAATGTGAATTTTATAAGGCGTGAGTAGGCTGCTTCCCTACAGCGTCTACAAGAGCATATATTTTTATGCCGTGTTTAGCTGGTTTGTTTGGCAGGTATAGACAGAAAGGACATCTCCCACGGAAAGATAACAGCGTCTTATCAATAGTAAGGTTCTCAGACAGCATTTGTTTTGTTAAATTTTTTTCAACACAATTGTCAAGATTATCTCTTATAGCAGCGAGACTGTCAGTCTCTTTCCTTTTGTCCCGAGTGTTCTTATCATCGAATTTTGGAGAAAGTAAAACCTCAGGAGTGACACTGTTGTCCGAAAGATTGCAACTCCAGTTCCATCTGTACACCACTAATCGTTCACGTTTTGTCTACTTGAGCGGTTTAGGCCCGCTATGTACAAAAGTCCCATAAATGCCTTCAAATCCTCTAAAGTTGTATCGTTCATGTGGTACTGCTCTTTATTTTCTGGATATTTTCCCTTGATATTCCGTATTTATGTTTGTATGTATAGTATTCAACACATTGTTTGTTATAAAAAGACTCCAACATTCAGTCTCTGTTTTGCCATGTTTTGCAGCACCTTTAAGCCTGGAGAATTGGTAATAATATTCTCTGAATGAATACGAACACTTTGCCTTGCACAATCCTTCATCCATTTTGTAACCTCTTTGGACGTATAAAAAATCCCACGTACCTCAGGTGACTGACTAGGAGCCGCTAACGCAGATTTTGGCTCTTCCAAAATATACAAAATACCCTCTTGCTTCGAATCACTTCCGTCACTTCTTTAAGAAACTTGTCAATCTCCTCTTCGCTCTCAGAGTCACAGGAACCAGCATTTGAACAGTTTTCTAAAACTTCTTCTAGTAGTTCTTGTAGACGACGTTCATTTTCTTCATAAGATATGTTGAGAAACATAAAATCTATAACTAAATAACTATACATCTCATAAACTTGCTGACAGCTCAAAAATGTAATGCTGACTGCGAGGTCGGGTGTGATGTACCGTAGCCACCTTTGCACACGTGTATCTCCCTCTGACGCAGGCGCAACAATAAACTAGACAGTTATCTTCTGCGATTCACTCTTAATTACTTTAATTTTAGAGCAAGACCTAGTTCACTCTCGATGTAAATGTTATTTTAACACTTCTTCTACACATTCTTGTAGAATTTTAGAATTGTATCAGCGAATTTCATAACTCAAAATTGATAACCATACATTAGTCGCTTTCCTCTTAGATCACAACCCACCTGCGAATAGAAAATCCGCTCATAAAGAATTATCTAGATATAAGGGAGTTAAAGCTCAGATAGTGAGGTAATAGATTCTTAAGAAAAGAAAATAGGTTACCTCCAGTACAATCCCTCCATCTTATGGGAGTTGTTTCAAAGAGATTCATACAAAAAATAGGTTAAAATTTTCCCTAATTGTCTAGGCTGTAATAACCAAATAAATGTTCTCATTTCTAATAAGAGCTGCTGCGTCTCTCACTGACACAGCAAAAACAACTGTTAAGCCTCTGTAACATGGCAACAACAATTGAAATGCATGCACTGTTAAGTCCCTCTCTCATTAGTTTAACTGTTGAACTGTTACACTTTGTCTGATGTAAAATGTTCTATGTCTCTCTGACATAGTAACAGCTGGAAGCTGTGATGACTGCTAATACTCTCACTTCAACAACTGAACTGTTAAACCTCAAAAGGAGATTGTATGATGGAATAAACCATACTGCAACGTGTAAACATGCTATTTTTAATTCATATGTTTTCATGCAATTGTTATACATTGCAAACACTTATTTTTGTTACAGTGCTACCTGTGGAAAACAAATCTGCGTTGCTAAAACCTGTTTTTTTCCCTACATCAGCCCCAATCATCGCTTTGCAATATTTTCGAAATAACTGAGTTGCATATGTTTTAAATTCATCATGAATTGCGTTCAAACCTATTGTAAAATTAACTGATGCGGGTACGCTATCTCTAAATTCTTCTAGTGTGGAATTTCTGTTTACAGGAGTAATACTAGCACACTTAGATATAACACACAGACACCCACCTATTAACTTGACTTAACTGTCTGCCTCCTCCTCCTCCTCCTCCTCCTCAAGTACTTCATCTACCAACAGATACTTGACAACATCATCAAAGAGCTTTTTAACATGTACTTGAGGGGTATCTACGGTGACACAAACTGCCCAAGTCCATGACACTTATACACTTTAAACATAAGCACTTTCTTATGTTGATAATTTCGGCATAGCACCCTCATACATGCTGGCGAGAAATGCATTGTTGCTGCTGGTGCAGATGCTGAAGATTTCGATGACTCAAGGGAATGGATTGCAGTTCGTTGTTCTCCAGTTCTTAATTTATATCAGTTTGCTGCACAGTTAATACCACTCCATCTCAGAAAAATTCTACCATAAATTGTCAGACAATCTGAAATGAGCAAGTCAGATCGATCAAATGGTGAGTCCTTTATATTACAACCCTCTTCACTGGTGGCTTGGGTATGTGGTGCAGACCATGACACACCTAAGAAAACCGCCTTTGGTTCAAATGTCAGAGGACAGATGGGTTCTTTAGAATTTCCCGCCGTTTAACATTAACACAAGTGGACTCTTTTAAATTTTTCTACCATTGAAACTTAGCACAAGTGGATTATTTTTGACTATGATGTCATAGGGATAAGCAGTAGCCCGGTGAATG
The DNA here is from genome assembly GCF_023898315.1 of Schistocerca nitens. NCBI lineage: Eukaryota > Metazoa > Arthropoda > Insecta > Orthoptera > Acrididae > Schistocerca > Schistocerca nitens. The sequence continues at coordinate 544,009,211 of NC_064615.1, forward strand.
TAAGTGAGTAATAGGGGAAAACTAACAAGGAAAAGGTTAATTTTACTGTGAACAACGATAAGCCTAAATGAATTTTTCACTGAGTAGGGGAACATGAACAGATATGAAACTTCCTGGAAGATTTAAACTGTGTGCCACACTGAAAAGTGATCTCGGGGCCACTATTTTTCGTGGGCAAGTGCTCTGTGACTCAGCTACCCACGACTCATGTGGCGTCCTCACGGCTTACTTCCTCCACTACCTCATCTCCTACCTTGCAAACCGCGTAGAGGGTCTGTACACAGCGAGTGGTCTAGTGGCTAGCGTTGCTACCTCTGGATTACGGCGTCCCAGGTTCGATTCCCGGCCGGGTTTGGGATTTTCTCTGCCTGAGGACTTGGTATTTGTGTTTTCATCATTTCATCATCGTCCTCAACATTCGTGACAGTGGCAAGATCGGACTGCGAAAAAAGTTTGACTGTGAAAAGTTTGGGTGTTTGAACGAGCGCTGATGACCGTGCAGTTGAGCGCCCCACAAACCGAACATCATCATCATCATCATCATCATCATCATCATCATCACATAGAGGTTCTCCTGCATAACTAGCCCCACTAGCATACCTATCTGAAAGGGTATTGTAGAGATATGGTTTAGCCACAGCCTGGAGGATGTTTCCAGAATGAGTTGTTCACTCTGTAGCGGAGTGTGCGCTGATATCAATCATCTTGGCAGATTAAAACTGTGTGTCAGACAGTGACTGGAACTCAGGAGCTTTGTCTCTGGCAGGCAAGTGCTCGACTACTGAGCTACCCAGACACAACTCACGACCCATTCCCACACTTTTGCTTTCTCTAGTACCTCATCTCGTACGATACTTCAGAGTGAAAAATTAGTTATAGAAGCATCCCCCACCCTGCACGTAATCCATGTCTCCATAATATCCTTTCCCAGGGAGCAGGTCTAGAAAGTCATGCAGGAGATTACTTGTGCTGTTGGGAAGGTAAAAGATGAATACTGGCGGAAGGTGAGCTTTTGCGTCGTGTTTGGGTTACCCAGTGTTGAAGCACTCTCCCACTAAAGGCAATTATCCAATTTGGAATCTCGGTGCACCCCATTTGTTTATTTTGCCACTAAGTTTGAATTATAAGACTGTTGGTACAGACTTTCTAACGTGGATGAACGCATACGGTGGAATGAAGATACATAAGAAATTTAAGTGTTAAATCACAAGCCTATGTGTGAAGAAATATAGCAGGAAACATCTTAACGATTTTATAATGTGTCCAGGCATATGACTACTGGAAACTTCTTTTATGTCTTCCTTGGCCAAAGAACATAGGATTATCAGACAGAAGGATACCGGGTACTTAACATCTGAGGTCATCAGTCCCCTATATTTAGAACTGCTTAATCCTAACTAATCTAAGGACATCATACACATACATGCCCGAGACAGGATTCGAACGTGCGACCGTAGCAGCAGCGCGGTTGCGGACTCAAGCGCCTAGAACCGCTCGGTCACAGTGTCGGCCAACTTACAGGACAGTTGCTGTCTTGTGATTAACAGTGTTCTTTCAATTTACCTACAGAAGCAATAAGAATAACCAACAGCTGACAAGTAAACCTTGCTGACAATCAACACCGAGAAAAGGATGTAAACTGTGTCCTGCCTAAATTGTTGTTTTAACTATGTTCCCATAAACTACGTGTGAATTCTACGGTAATGGAGTAAGCTGAGTAAATGAATTAAAATTTGTAGCACGGTTAGGGCTTGCACCCACATCTTCTTGTTTAGTAGGCAGGAATGCTGACCATTATACTACCGCAGCGGTACAGTTAACATTGCTGCACAGGCTACATAAGTGGAATGCCCTCCCCAACACAAACTGCAACTCGATAATGAGACTTAAATGTCTTCAGGAAAATTTAATTATGAGTTTTATACGATCACATGAAGTACAGGATTTCACCATTATGTCGAACGCCGGGATGGCATCCCAGTGCCTGAAAGCCCTGGCAGTAATGACAATTTAGGAGGAAAATAACCTAAAGAGGTGAGTTGAGGTTTGTGTTGGGGAAGGCAGTGGACTTCGAGAGGTCCATGTAGCAATGTTAACCATAGTGCTGCGCTGGTGTAAGGGTCAGCTTTATTGCCTAGTTAGCAGGGAGACCTGGGTTCAAGCCCCAGGTGTGGCACAAATTTCTATTCATTTACTCAGCATACGCCATTATCGTAGATTAAGATGTTACAGAGATGTCTAGAGGAAAATTTAATTATGTGTCAGTCGCTAACCTGGACTCCAACATTATGTCACACATAATTTTCTTGTTAAATCTGGGCAAATACCTTCTTGTCAACGCAGGAGATTGTGTCCCACAATTCTGTCAAATAAATATTACATTTAATGCACTATGTGCACATAAAAGGCAAAATTGGAAATGCAAGTAAAAAGAAAAAGAAAAACGATAACTAGAGCATTTGGTGAACACAACTGGGAGAATGTTAACAAGCGACGAAACACAAATAACGATGACATTCGCCTGAGAGCACTGTAATAATTCAATACCAAGAAGTGAAGAGTTTTGGCCGATCAGGTTTCGAAACCGGATTTCCAACATTACCCGAGTGGTTACCTTAACTACTTCAGCTATCTGAGCATACTATCCAGCCAACTCAAATTCCCAAAAATCACACACTACTCCTGTAGATTCTCTCTGTTCATTTTCCTCAGTGCTTGCAGCATTCCGCATGATCACCACAAGAAGTCAGACTTAGGGTGCAGGTATCATGAAATGGCGTCAATGCACGTGTAGTACTACTAGCTAAATACCCGCCATTTCCAGGATCCATCAGCCCATCTCCTCCTTCCCCCTCTTCTCTCTGTTCATCTCCTTCGCGCTCCCCCCTCTCTCTATCTATCTCCTTCTCCCCTTCTCTCCACCTACCTCCCCCACCCTCATCTCCGTTTCTCTCTTCCTGTTCCTCTCTCTGTCCATCTGCTACTCTCCCTCTCTCTGCCATCTCTACCATCTACTCCTCCGAACTCTCTCTGTCCATCTCCTCCTGCCCCCCTGTAATTCAACCAACATAAAAAAAATGGCAGAGAGTGGAACTAAATTTAAGAAATACGCTGTTATAGCATTCTTCCGAATCCAGTTTATTTAGAAGCCAGGATGAGTCACAGTGAGCGCCACAGAAATCAAGTACGGAAATCAGAGTTAAATAAGTAATGCTGATACATTCCAGTTTATATGGCGAATGGTTTATTTTGTTCAATTTTATTACTGGATGTTCCAGTAATGAGGTGCCGAATTGTTTGCGGCGGGCAGATAAGTTATGTGACTGCGGGCTGCGCTTGTATAAAATGCAGTGCAACACATGGTTTGGCTTTATATTGAGTAGTGTAATTCGGACTTCGTGAAGTAAATTTCGCTTGGAAAGTTTGGATTAGTTTGAGGTGTGTAAATATGGACCTGCATGCTTGTGGTTAACGCGGAAATCGACACGCCACCAACCTGGTTTCCTTCCAACTTCGATTATACTGAACAAGATACATCTTGTTAACATTATTGACGAGGTGTAAGTAGGCTATTTATGTTTCCTTACTGGCAACGTTACGTAGCGCTCTGTATGAAAGTCACTGGCTTTGCTGTGTGCAGTGTGTGGCTAGTTTGCATTGTTGTCTGCCATTGAAGTGTTGGGCAGCTGGATGTGAAAAGCGCGTAGCGTTGCGCAGTTGGAGGTGAGCCGCCAGCAGTGGTTGATGTGGGGAGAGAAATGGCGGAGTTTTGAAATTTGTAAGACTGGATGTCATGAACTGCTATGTATATTATGATTTTTCAACACTATTAAGGTAAATACATTGTTTGTTCTCTATTAAAATCTTTTATTTGCTAACTATGCCTATCAGTAGTTAGTGCCTTCCGTAGTTTGAATCTTTTATTTAGCTGGCAGTAGTGGCGCTCGCTGTATTGCAGTAGTTCGAGTAACCAAGATTTTTGTGAGGTAAGTGATTTGTGAAACGTATAGGTTAATGTTAGTCAGGGCCATTCTTTTGTAAGGGTTTTTGAAAGTCAGATTGCGTTGCGCTAAAAATATTGTGTGTCAGTTTAAGCACAGTCGTGTACAATTTTTCTAAGGGGACGTTTCATATGTCGACTCTTAGCCGAGGATACGTCACTGGAATCTTCTGATTTTATTCTTGTAGTTTGTGTAAGTAGTGTAGCTATTGTTTATTGCTAGCGCGTAACCATAGAGCGAATTTTCTTTGTAGTTGTAGTTTTCATTCTTGTACAGTAAAATAGTTGTGTCATGCATGTAGATTTCCACCAAGTATTTCGCAGCTGCCGTTGCAGTTAACGAGATACTATTTTCAATGCTATGTTAATGAGTTTTCTTATTTTGCTCTTCAATTGTGCTTTTCTGTGTTGTCGTGTGAAATATTGTGACAATAATGGCGTGTGAGAAACGTAATACTAGGCTCCAAAGTAAACTGAGATATGACAGTGAAGACGAAAGCAGTGTGTTAGCGCCTCCGTGTAATGAATTAACTAATGTTCAAATGGTTCAAATGGCTCTGAGCACTATGGGACTCAACTGCTGAGGTTATTAGTCCCCTAGAACTTAGAACTAGTTAAACCTAACTAACCTAAGGACATCACAAACATCCATGCCCGAGGCAGGATTCGAACCTGCGACCGTAGCGGTCTTGCGGTTCCAGACTGCAGCGCCTTTAACCGCACGGCCACTTCGGCCGGCTCAAAGTAGTAATTTGGTAATTGTGCATAGGGAAATGGAGCAGGCTGCAAATAATGGCGTAGGCAGTGAAACAATTAGTGAACAGGGAAGCATTATCGATCGATCGGTCGGCAACAGCTTGCCTCAGGAATCCGAAATGACAGGACACAATCTTGCAAATACTGTAGATTCAGGTTTTGCGTTCTCGCCGTTTTCTCAAATAAGTCAAGACACATTTTCTGCTTTTCAGAATGCGAATATTGCCGGTTCAAATGCATTGCCGAATAGCACTGAGGAACATGTTTCAGACACCAATGCATTGTTATTACAATTAATGCAACAAATGGGACAAAAGCTTCAAACGTTAGACACAGTGGAACAAAATCTTCAAAAGTTAGACACAATGGAACAAAATCTTCAAAAGTTATACACAATGGAACGACACCAGAGACAAACACAGCAACAGTTAGACACAATGGAACAAATCTTCGGAAGTTAGACACCACGCTTGAACAAACACGTGAAGATTTAAGTACTGAGTTACATAACATTGAATCGAAATGTCAAAAAGTCTGTAATGAAGTAAAAACACAGATTTGTGAGCATTTTCAACCTATTTTTTCGCTGCATGAAAATGCATTACAGAATCACGAAGCAGCCATAAAAAACTGAAAACCATTGTTCATGAAAATCATGAGACCTTGTGGGCTAAAGTTGACTAAGTTGCATCTACCGATTCGGCTACGCTACTTGCAAAAACTCAGGAAAACTTAAAGAACACAGTAGATACGATTTCAAGACAAATGGACACTCTGAAACTTGGTTCAGAAAAACACACTGAGGAAATAAGTACACTATCGGAGAAAGTAACCGAACTTTCGGATCAGTTCACTAACTTCTCTGCAAAGGTGAATGACACACGACCTGTAGCCATCACTAACACAGAAGAGTATGAACAAATTAAGAAATTCAAACAAAATCAGAATCAAATTAATACTCAATACAAAACAGAAATCCGGGAAGTACAAGATCAGTTGGCACAAGTAATACAAAAATTACATATTTCAGAGGACACTCGCGCTCCAGTACGGGAAGAGGGACATAGAAATACGGAAAAGCCACAAAATAATAACACAGGGCATTTCGGAAATTATGAAAGAAATTGGCAAGGTGCACCGAATTTTGAGATGGAACCGTCGACACGACGTAACAATGACCGATATGCTACTCGCCGACACGATGATTTTGACTATAAGCTGTTCATTACTACACGTAAATTCAAAACATTTAAGAATTCTGGCAACGACATTCATCCACAAGCGTGGCTCCATCAATTCTTTCATTGTTTTCCTCCCAACTGGTCATTAGAGCACAGATTAGAATTTATGTGTGGCTACTTAGAGAAGGAACGAGCTGGAAGAATGTGATCGGTCATTCACGATTGTCACAGTGAAGGAGAATTTTATCATGCCTTCCTCTCAGCATATTGGTCTCAAGCTACGCCAGACCGAGTAAAACATTGCATCATAATGATGAAACATTTCGAACAATCTGAATTTTCCAGTCTTGTGAAATATTTTGAAGACATGTTGCACAACAATCAGTACCTGTCAAACGCATACAGCCCCTCAGAACTCATCCGCATTTGCTTAATCAAACTACCTGAACATTTAAGAAATATTATTTTGGCAGGACGTTGCAAAGACGACATTACAATAATTATAAATTGACACTGACAATCGCGGGACGCGAAAACACGAGCACAACAATTACCGGTCACATCAGTCACAATTACGCGATGAAAGAAATAATAACTGGACATGACAAGGCTATTCTCACAACACTAATCGTGACCAAAACAGACACCACCCGTATGACAACCGTTGGCAGAGTAATAATAGTTACAGCGAAAGATCGCGTTTCCGTAGTAATGAATATGACAGAGATAACCATAGAAACAGACAATACGGCAACCAGAACTATTATTATCACGGGAGACAGAATAACTTCAGACGAAACGGTCCACTGTGCAGTGATAATTCAGGGAGAAATTCTCCACCACTTAACCGACAAGAAAGAAAGTACCGATATGACGACAGACGATATAATCATAACGGCAGACCTGAATTTCATCAGAACTGGCGGGATTTAAACAGAGCAGGGCCCTCTCGACAATGTGAATTTGTAGAAGTTAGGTCTCCAAATCCCAATAATGACGTGCGCCAACGAAGAAACAGACAATGACTCGCACCGCAGGCAGCCACGTGCGCCGGCTGGCTAAGGGAAAAATTACATAGACGCTAACCTTGAGAAAAATTCCAGTATTCTTTACCGACGTATACCACATGATAATTGCATCGAAGTTGAAACACTGCGTACTAGGAAGAGTAAAGGTTAAGGTTTACACCACATTTCACATGTAAAACCATTTATTGAGAGATAATCTGCTTTTTAACTTAGTCTTTGCTATAAAATTTTTCACTTCACGTTACTAGTACTCTTTTTCAATCTTAGAAACTGTTAACATGCAACTATGTTTTAAAGTTAACTATCCAGTCAAGAACCAAGAGAACTTATTTAAACAGAAATTACGAATGCATTGTTACAGTGAACAGACGCCACAGTGTTATTGTGTGTGTACATTATTGCTTGGTAGTTGCACGATTACGTAATGACTATAAGGCTTACATACTTAGAACATATACTGGTACTGCTAATGAGATTTTAATGCAACATTTTGGTTTACTTGAAAATACATTCTGGATTTAAAGTACTTTCAGTGAGATACCAGATGACACAGTGGTTAGTTTATGTGACAGCCAAACGATTTTACCACGATGCTACTAATGAGTGACAATTTACAATGTTGCTTTTGCAGTGTTTCTGTTTTATATCTGCACAGTTTTTCTGTATTATTCTGGAAAGTAAAACATGTTTTAGTAGTAACTTTTATGGTATAGCTACAATGAGACTGCCTTTTCAGTAGCACAACAATATGTTACAGCACAGTACTTTCTTCATCACAGCAATAAGCATAATAACTAAGATATCTATACGCAAAGCATTTCACTTTTGTTTATCATGAGGTAAGTACAATGGGTTCTGCAGAACTTAGCTTTCGGAGGACAATAACTGTGACACTTCCATAGAGATTATCTTACAGCAAGATGCACATTTAGCGCTACAGGACACATATTTGAGTGATTAATTTTGCACTTAAATCATTTACTTTTAAAGATATTTGAAGTACAATGATACAATGGTTTTCCGTGATACATTTCGTTCCATTGCTGTAATCTGTAACACCTGAGGGTATTATTCATTAATCCTCAGGGGGTACACGCTTACTTTGTGTACCATGTGTTTGGCAAGCACAAGGAGCCCTAGCTAATATGGTATTTGCTTGTACAACTTTACGCATCGGTACCATATTTCTCTAACACACAAATAACACAGCTATCTGATAATTTAACTGAGGGATAAACATTTTTTTTACTACATCAGTGACACATGTTTACGCAATTACACAGTTGGGTAACTTCACACTTATGAAATTGTATTTTGTCTGTACTTTGTGACTGTTCATATTTTTTGGAACCATTGTGATACTATGAGAGCTTTGAATGATGTATTTCGTAAGGGAGCATGATTTTAAAGTATGTTTGAGGTAGATGACACTATTGAAATGAGCAGATAATTTTTTTTAGGTTTTGACATTATTGCAAAAAGCTACGACGTTTTTGAGATTTGACTGAGGTGTTATGATGTTATTTTTACGACGACGATGTGTATTATGCTGTTGAGGTATGTTTATGATGTATAAGCTGATATTATATGAGGAATTTGATTATGCTACATATTTATTAAGATGAAATATTGAAGAAGTGTCGACAAATATGTATATGTGTAATAAGGTAAGGAATAATGAGTAGTGGTTAGGGACTCTGACTTGTGGAAAAGGATGTTGGAAACCATGAATCGTACTTTAAGAGTTATGAAATGTGTAAATGTGTGAATGTATCACAATGCAGGTGAAATTTTTTGCACTCTGTTGTATTCATATTATTTTGTTTCTACACATTTGCAACACAAATTCTCGACCTGTGAATTTTTTTATATGAGACTGTCACTGTAATGCAAACTGATGTCGTAAATATTTCAGTAATAAAGTTAAGTGACCACATTCACGTAATGAGTCCTGGGCACCCAGCTGCGCGACAGTCGCCTGGAAAAAAGCCATTAGTGTGTGCCTTTCAGAGGCACAGGTGGAGAAAAAAAAAGGGGCTATTACCCTTGCTATTGACATTCCTTTGTAGAAAGCATCGCAAATATGACACGCTCAAACTTGAAAACATATGATAACACTGTGGAGCTCTCAATTTAGCATATTTACTGAAATGTCTATTGAAATGACGAGAAATATTTTTATGTCTATACACCTGATAATGACTACTGTCTTTCTAGTTGAGAGATTTTTTTACTACCTTATGAAATGCCATATGGCAAATGAATGATGTTTCATGCCTTCCTTTGTACATATTTGCTCATTTTTTTTAATATCTAGTTTCTAGCTGCACTGCAGCATTGGTTATTATAAAATTTAATAGATGTACTAATATCACTATTTTCTGTCTACAGACCCAGTAAAGGATACGTTTATGATGTACTTTCTTAGAAAAGCGAGCACAAATAGACATTTCCCTTCACAGGAATTGCATAAATAATTTTTTTAATAACTTGGTAACTTTCTTGCAGAGTAAGTTTTTGTGATGCATCACTCTAGTGATAAGATGTGACATAGGTATTAAAAATGGCCATTTTTACTGTAATATTTTTTCTGCTTGAGCTATGTCATGTTTAGATATAAGTTATGGCATTTGCTGCTGCTGTTTGCCAGGCATAGTGCTACTAAATTTCACTTTACGTTACTCTGTTAAGCCAGTTTTACTACTGATTTATTTTTCTTGTTTGCTGCCCATTGCCTTATATCAGTTGTGATATTGCTGCTTGCTTTGCCAATTTGCATTTTTTTTCATTGCTGTTTGAGTTAATTGTTTTGTGCCTCTGCATTGCCTCATCCCTTAGTTTAGCATCTGAGCTCAGTAGATTTAAGTTAGCTTAAGATGGGGTAGGCCATATAAGAGAACAAGTTGTGATGAATTGGAAGAAATGCATTGAGAAGCTATAAGAAAATGGTTTGGCCAAAAAAGTATTTTGAAAGAGGATATGAACAAAAAAGTAGGGTTTAGGCACAACAGGTTTGGGTAGGATTTTCTTGGAAATAAATGATGAGGTAAGATAATGGAAAATAAATAATAAGGTAAGAAATATGTGAACATATAAATACAGAAAGCAAGCTTGGATTGGATTTTTTTTGGTGGAAACAAATGTTGAAATAACAGGAAAGATATATGGAATGAAGTTTTGGGGTGGACTGCAGTACCAAATGTCACACTGAAAACAAATCCTGTACTGTATTTTCGTGTTATTACACTATGTGAATTTGTGTTTTTCCTGTCTCAATGTGTTTAGCTAATAAGATTTATGTTGTAGAATTTTTCTGATAATATGTTATTTTCTTTGTAAAGTTGTTTAGACATTATTTATTCTGTTCTGTTTTAATGCTCATGTGTGAAGTTGATGTTTCGAAAGTTATTCTGATCTTTTATGTATGTACTCATGTCATAATTCCTGTAACACTGATGTATATGTTATTTCGATTCTTTTGTAAAGCCTGTACTACAAATGTTATCTGTATTGTTATGTTGTTTAATGATGTATTTTGTACCTTTGTAATTGTATTCTTGGGTTGTAAATTTATAACTGTATAGACACCAGTTCTTCAAATTAAGTATTACTTCACTGTACACATTTCTGTTGGTCATAGTATATGCACAATATGGGAGAAGTAGGTACTGTTAGTGTTTGCACGTGTGTTAATAATTCAGTAAGGGGCTGGATAACAGCACTGCTGGTTCTAAGGACAATTCCAAAAACTTTGTGAGTGCACAAGAGGTGGTTATGGACTTGCTATATTATCCGCAAGACTCTTCAATGGTGATTGTGCACCTGCACAGTCACAACAGACGGCTGCTGGCCACCTCTACAAGGACTACAGTGGGTCTGCATCTTTGATGACCCACCAATACCATTATTTCTACAAGGACTACAGTGGATCTACACCTTTGCTGACTCACTAGTACCATTATTTCTACAAGGACTGCAGTGGGTCTGCACCTCTGGTGGCCCACCAATACCATACTCTCTACCAGGAGTGGGTCTGCTCTGTGATGGCCTACCTACCTATATTCTTCAAAACTTCGACTGACTCTGCAGTAGGTTTGCTCTGTTGTGGACCATTACCTGTCTGCGTGTCGAGTGTCAGCACTGTCTTTCCATTGGAAGGACAACACTACTTCTTCAAGACTGCATGGAAATCCACTACTTCTGTGTGCATTTTCGTTTACTGCTCAGACTTTGAGAAAAACACTGCAATTTTAATGTGATGAATGATCAGGACTGTCGTTATGGACTGTGAGAAAATTTTAGCCTTTGACCAACATTGTATTGATAAGTGTGTGCATTTGATTTCTTTGTTATTCTAATTATGAAAAATGTTATCAAATCAATATTGGCCACTGCCCAAAACAATTTGTAAAATATTTTGTGGGGAGCATGGGGGCTATGTAAGTAGGCTGTTTATGTTTCCTTACTGGCAAGGTTACGTAGCGCTCTGTATGAAAGTCACTGGCTTTGCTGTGTGCAGTCTGTGGCTAGTTTGCATTGTTGTCTGCCATTGTAGTGTTGGGCAGCTGGATGTGAACAGCGTGTAGCGTTGCGCAGTTGGAGGTGAGCCGCCAGCAGTGGTGGATGTGGGGAGAGAAATGGAGTTTTGAAATTTGTAAGACTGGATGTCATGAACTGCTATGTATATTATGATTTTTCAACACTATTAAGGTAAATACATTGTTTGTTCTTTATTAAAATCTTTCGTTTGCTATGCCTATCATTAGTTAGTGCCTTCCGTAGTTTGAATCTTTTATTTAGCTGGCAGTAGTGGCGCTCGCTGTACTGCAGTAGTTCGAGTAACCAAGATTTTTGTGAGGTAAGTGATTTGTGAAACGTATAGGTTAATGTTAGTCAGGGCCATTCTTTTGTAGGGGTTTTTGAAAGTCAGATTGCGTTGCGCTAAAAATATTGTGTGTAAGTTTAAGCACAGTCATGTACAATTTTTCTAAGGGGACGTTTCAGAGGATGAGCATAGTGCTTTGAAAGTGAAACTAAGACGAAGTTACAGATTATAATTATTACTATTCAGCTCCTTAAATATTAGTACATAGACGCTTACATGCTAAGCTGCTGCGATCAAGAAGGCTAACGAGGAAGAGATGGTAACGAAAGATACGAAGTCGAGGAGGATGAAGACCCATCGTCAACGAGGTCATTAGGGACGCAGCACAAGCTAGCAACTGCACCAACTCGCTCGGTGACAAGAAGTCAATCGTGCCTATCTTTTATACAGAAGAAATGTCGTAATCTATATTTGCGATTGCTGTAGACTTATAATAGCAATATCTGTTTTACATCGACATACTTACAGTGTCCCGTTGAAAGGGGGCGACTTTATTTGCATCAGTATGGAAGCATCCACTGAACAGCAATGTCTAGTGGTTTTACTTGCACATAACATGGTACAAATACAATGAGTGACTAAAGTCATGGGATAGCGATATCAAGATATACAGATGGCGGTAGTGTCGCGTACGCAAGATATAAAAGGGCAACGCGTTGTCGCTGTCATTAGTACTCAGGTGGAGAAGTTTCCGACGTCGTTGTGGCCGCACGACGGGAATTAACATATTCTGAACGCGGAATAGTAGTTGGAGCTAAAAGCATGGGACATTCCTTTTCGGAAATCGTTAGGGAATTCAATATTCCGAGATCCACAATGTCAAGAGCGTGTCCGGAATACCAAATTTCATGCATTATCTCTTACCGCGGTTAATGCAATGGTCGACTGTATTCACATAACGACCGAGAGCAGAGGTGTTTGGGTAGAGTTGTCAGTGCTAACAGACAAGCAATACTGACTTAAATAATTGCAGAAATCAATGGGTACGGACGACGAATGTATCCATTAGGCAGTGCAGGAAATTTGGAGTTAATGGGCTATGGCCTTAGACGACCAACCCAAGTGCCTTTTCTAACAGCACGACATCGTCTGCAACGCATCTCTTGTGCTTGTAACCATGTTGATTGGACCCTAGACGGCTGGGAATCATTGGCCTGGTTAGATGAGTCACAATATTGAATTAAGACCTCGTGGTAGGGTTCGCGTGTGGCGCAGATTTCATGAAGCCATGGACATAAGTTGTGAACAAGGCTCTGTACGAGCTTGTTGTGGCTCTATAATGGTGTGAGATGTGTTTACATGGAATGGACTGGGTTGTCTAACTAAACAGACAATTGACTGGAGATCGTTCTGTTTGGCTATTTGGTGACTATTTGCAGCATTTCTGGTACTTCCTGTTCCAAAACAACGACGGAATTTTTATAGATGACAATGTACCGTGTCACCATGCCACAATCGTTCGCGATTGCTTTGAAGAATATTCTGGACAGTTCGAGAAAGTGATTTGCCCACCCAGATCGCCGACATGGTTCTATTTGAACAGTTATGGGACATAATCGAGGCGTCAGTTCGTGCACAAAATTCTGCACCAACACTTTCGCATTACGGACGGCTATAGAGGCAGCATGACTCTTCCTGCACAGGACTTCCAAAGACTTTTTGAGTCCATGAAACAGAGAGCAGCTGCATTATGCCGTCCAGAAGGAGGTCCGACACGATATAAGGAGGTACTCCGTGACTTTTATCACCTCAGTGTAAGTTGTACTATTTGTTGCATTGTGACATTTCATAAAGTCGGTAGTTACACCATCTTTTATCTGTATTTCATTATTATGAAAAGTGCACCAGCACACATACTGGGACAAAAACGTAAGGGCCTAAAATTAGACTGTTTAGCATTTGCTGATGACATGCTACTGATCGCCCAAGACATTACCGATGCACAGAAACAGCTAAAATAATAGCAAGAGCAGGCATCAAAAACAGGATTATACATTTCATTTGAAAAAACAAAATTTATGACTGACATCAGAGATGCACCTTATGATCTCAAAACTGGTAATAACTACATCTCTCGAGTAAAAGAATGAAATATTTAGGTGAATGGATTGCAGAAAATTGTAAAGAAAAGAAATCTGTTAGATCAAGAGTCCAGAAAATCGAGATAGCGTTTCAGTTAACAAAAAAGTTTACAACAAAAAGAGTCTCTCGTGGAACTGCAAAATACGACACTACACAACAGTAGTTAAACCGGAAGCCCTCTACGCGTCTGAGACACTAAATCTTCAACACAGGACACTAAAACGGCAATTAGAAGTGAAAGAACGTAAAATAATGAGAAAAATCCTAGGACTAAGAACTAAAGATGGATGCATTATCCAGAACCCAATGCAGAAATATAAAAAAATATCTCCAGAATAACAGACACAGTGCGCATGAGAAGAATCCAAATCATGGGGCATTTGGAAAGAACGGACTCAAACAGATTAACGCACAAAATCCATACATTTTTAAACAACGAAACTACAAGACCGAACAGGTACAAACTGACAGAAAAAGACCTGAGAGAATTAGCGTGTCCGAATCTACAACACAGAAATGAAATCATAAAAATCACAAACACACGGGGTTTTTTAAGAAGAAGAGAGAAAAACTAACAGACATACATGATCTGCGCAACGAAAACTAGCCCGTTCGTTGCTTATGAAGGAATACTGGGCGAAAAGGATGGCCAACAAAGGTTGATCATGCGTGGTCCTAAGTGATCCATTCACGATGAAGAAGAAGAAAAGTCTAAAACAACTTACGTAGGTAGAACAATAGACTTTTGCTGAATAATTGCTTTCAGGAGAATCATTACTATGTATAGTTTGGTTTACTATGTACAGTTTTCCATCAGTAACAATCATATAATTAGCACTTGTTTCAACGACTAGAATTGAATATTCTCCTGGTAATTAAAGTAAGTACTAGTTGCAGAATTATAGTTTTTGAGACAAGTTGTAATCTGAGTAAATTTCACCAATTTTGTCAGTTCTCGTGATTGATGTACCATTACATCGGCGATTAAAAAGGTAGTATTTTGTGAATTTCATTCTTGCTTTACAGTTTTGAGGTGGAGCAGTTCACGTTGCTGTGTTTGTAGTTGAAAGGTTGCTGCAGAGAGATCACATGTGACACACCGAGTGTTTTGTTGATGTGGTGTTGTCAGAAAACATCAGACCCATGTTGTGATGGGGTTTGGGCAGGAAATTTCAACATCGGGTACTAGGCGTGACGGGTCAACCGAAGTTTCTAGTGTCTCTTGCTTGTTCTTGGAGCATCGCATCATTGGATCAGATGAAGCTATTGTACTACTGTGTTACCACTCCGTAGTGGGAAACTTATACCAGTCACGCTAAAGAAAAGTTTCATTAGATTATAAATAACAGGTTCTTCTATCTTTTAGGATATACAATAGTATTATGTTTTTGGCACGTGGATAGGATTCCGGTTCTACTTCTTGGGTAGAAGATCCTTTAACACTTCGGATTTTCTAAAATTTCACTTTAGCTTACATATTGTTCCGTTACAAAAGTTCATGGTGAACTAGTTCCTGAAGTAAATTCATTACTTTATTCAATGTCAAAACGTGCCCCTCTTTAGTGTCTTTATGGCAAGTCCTTTTAGTTTTCAAAATAATAATTTTCTCACCTTAGTTACGATTCAGATTGCACCAGCACGTGTTTTTATATTACGACTATTTACAGACAGATTAGGCCGACATTGTCTACTTGTAAAGTTACGAGTGTAGACGTTGCATAGAATTACAGGTTAAATTAATGTGTGGAACAAGTGTAGCCAAACCGAACACGAAAGAACATAAAGGCTGACAGCTGAACAATTTCCAAAGTCGAGAGGAGCAATGAAATCATACTCATACAAAACTTGCTTTCTTTACTTAAAACTAATATTTACAAGGTTTTGTAGAGTGCTGTATCTAAATCATTTAGTACAACTTCTCGTGGTAGCATAAATATGTAAGTATATTCAGGAGGTCACAGACACCATTGGTGTGGCGACACTTCAGCGGGTCATGCAGAATTTCGCTATTCGTCTGCACCATATCATTGCCGTGATGGGAGGCATATCGAACCTGTCGTACCCTAAATTCGAATATCTGTAGTGACATTTACATGTTGAATAAAGTGCTCGTCATTGTTCGTAACTAATTTACGTTTTTTCGTATCGTTTAATAATTGTCACCTTGTACCATATTTCTTAATTATTACATCCAACTGTCTTCAAGAAATAAATTTCCTCATTTTGTATCATAATCACACACAGAATTTTCTCATTACCATTATATTGCTTGTGTCCTCACTTATGAGTAATGACCAAGTAACATGCTTAACTTGCCACTACAGTATTTATTTTTAATTCATCTTACAACTATTATTTGTGTAAGACTGACTTGCCAGTTGGAATATCTTAAATCAACACCAGCATGATAAATTAAACCTCAAAAGTTCTGCAGCTGCTCATCTAAGTTTCCTGGGCATTTTCTCACAGGAACAATAATTATAATTCCTTTGGGTAAAAAACCAAAAACCAACGGACACTCCCATCAGGTTTCATTACCGTCAACAAGGACAGCAATAGGACAATAAGAAGGGTTCAGTGTTACTCCATTCTAGCATTTGTTTAATATCGTCAGCCATAGTTGCCCTCTTGGTCCAAGCGACAGAATATATTCTGTAACAGTAAACTTGATGGGGGAATGATCTTCCATGTTATACTGGTATATTTTAATCATTCTAGGTTTACTTACAACTACATGAACATAATTTAACAATAAATCTCTCACTTCAGCTTGTTACAGTGCACCAGCAATGGTGGATCCAATAATTTTTCCTTTATATAAACTTTCTACATCTTCAATTAGACTAGAGTGTGTAGGTATGTCTGTGGCGCATTGTGTTTTTATAGTTCGTAAGTTTACTCCCAAAACCCAGCAGCTTTTACCGTTTAGGAGCTTTGTCTCTATAAAATCTATTACAGTTCCTCGCTGATCGATGTTCAAGATACATTTTCCTGTAGACAATTCGATAATTGCAACATTTTCACTCAAGAAATATGTGCTCAAAATGCATTTGACCATAAATCTATTCGTCAATGGGTATCGGCATTTCTCTACTCCTTTAATTTCACATCCCCATGTGTATGAGTCCTGACATGTTGTGGCCTTACGACAAAATCCCCGGTAATCCCTCAGTTTTACACTAGGTAGGTTGATACTATGCTAATTTCAAGTATATTCTAAAACAGATTGTATGATGAAACACTCACCACGCCACCTGTGTCTGTCATGACTGTGGTCGGTATTCCGCGCACTACTGCAGCGACTGTTGACGGCACAATATCTTTGTTTTGATTACAGCATTTTGAATGATCTGTGGTTAATTCTTCTCGGATGTCCACGTCACCATTACAACATGAAACATTTCCTTTAAGGTGTTGGTTGCCCCCAACCCATAACTCAGTTCAGAACTGAATCATGACTTTATTTAAAAGAAGCAGCCAATAATAATTGTTGGTGACCAGCCGTAGTGGCCGAGCGGTTCTAGGCACTTCAGTCTGGAACCGCGCGACCGCTACGGTAGCCAGTTCGAATCCTGCCTCGGGTGTGGATGTGTGTGATGTCCTTAGGTTTAAGTAGTTCTAAGTTCTAGGGGACTGATGACCTCAGATGTTAAGTCCCATAGTGCACAGAGCAATTTTTTAATTGTTGCTGTGGCAGGGGTCTGTGAAATTGTTTTGGTGGATACTGGAAGTTCTATTTCTGGGGTGGCAGAGATCTTTTATGATCATATTAAGAACAGGGAAACAGCAGAATTTCCAGTCACACAGGTGAGAATCAAAAATGCTAAAGGAACCTTCAGTAAACCAGTGAGAAAGGAGGTAGTTCTAGAAGTAGACATTAGAGGTGAAGTATTTAGTCACTCATTTTTGGTGGTCCCAAATTTAAGTATGAATATGGTGTTGGGTATTGATTTCCTAAGTAAATATGAGGCATATGTAGATTGTAAGAACCAGATGATAGACCTGAATACTGTTGAGGGAAGAAAGAGGGTTAAATCAAAAAAATGCACTCAATGATGAAAAAAATGGTGGCTAGGTTGCAATTAGCACAGTGCTTAATGGATGAGATGGACGTTGAGAAAGAGATAAGGAGTAAAGTAAATGATACAAGGGGGATTTCTGAGGTTGAGAAGGCATAATGATATCAATTATTGAGTAAAAACAAAGATGTATTTTCTGAAGAACCAGGGAAGGTGACTGATTTTAGATATTCTCTCAAGGTGAATCCACATGAACCCATTAAGGTCAGGCAATACCCTACAGCACTGGCAGATACGGGGCAGTAGAGGACAATTTATCATGTGCATGTTAGCTAAGTTTTTTTTTTTTTTTTGCTTGGGGCTCCATGCTGTATACTATTTACTTATGTGTTTAGTTTTAAGAATTTTCTGGATGGCCTAGTGGTTTTCATGTTTATCTTGGTAAAAGCATAGTGGTACTTGAAGTAGTGGAACAGCTGGTTGACATAGCTAATTCTCTCTGAATGACTAGTGATATGGCCTACAACAGTTGTAGTCACTGTACAGCACTTATATGTACATGATAGGATGTGAATGTTGGAGAGGGACACTGGTATTTTTCTTATTGTTTATAATGATACGAATATTGATTCAATTTTTCATTAGTGGTGATTGTGATTTGGTCACAAAACAAATTTTTTTGATGCATTGGGTTGGAGATAGTTCAGCATGGGATTGAGTGATGAGAATATGAATTGAATGGTATACACATAATATAGGTATGAGGCAGGGTACTGGCAGAAGTAAAGCTGTGAGTCGTCCTTGGGTAGCTCAGTTGCTAGAGCACTTTCCCACGAAAGGCAAAGGTTCCGAGTTCGAGTCTCGGTCCGGCACACAGTTTTAATCTGCCAGGAAGTTTCATATCAGCGCACACTCCGCTGCAGAGTGAAAATCTCATTCTGGAAACATCCTCCAGGCTGTGGCTGAGCCATGTCTCCGCAATATCCTTTCTTTCAGGAGTACTAGTTCTACAAATTTCGCAGGAGAGCTTCTGTAAAGTTTGGAAGGTAGGAGGCGAGGTACTGGCAGAAGTAAAATTGTGAGGATGGGGCATGAGCCCTGCTTGGGTAGCTCAGTTGGTAGAGCACTTGCCCATGAAAGGCAAAGGTCCCGAGTTTGAGTCTCGGCCCGGCACACAGTTATAAGCTGCCAGGAAGTCTCATACACATAGTATGTTCTTGTATTCATTGAATAAATGTTTGGATTTGGGGGGATATATAATTTGGTTTTATTTTTTATATGTGTAGGATTACTTAGTTTCAGGGGAATATAGGCTGATTTGTGGATTATATTGTGCCATGAGGTTATTATATATTTGATTTTATGCAGTTTGTAGTGCTGTAATTTTCATTGGTCATTGAGCAGCTGTTAGATTTTTGTTTGGGTTAAAACTAGAGACAGGATTGTTGCTGGAACCTACCATGGAACCCATCATATAATAAATTTTTGGTTACTATTCTGGTCACATATTTTCTTAGTTTCAATTTCGTTAGAGAAACCTTGTCTCAATGTTGCGCTGTTGCAACGATTTCGGCCATTTCTGTACTTGAAAGGAACAAATTGTTGCAATCAAAGAAATGTCTCTAACCAGCATGTATTTCTTGGTAACACTACCATCTATATGTCTATGTCAGATGTCGTCCTGAAATTTGGCTTTAACTGTGTCAAGTCTGGATAGCAGAGGTGGTGGGCTTACGCCCGACCAGTTCTTGGTACCCAGACACCTTTACTGAAAGGAAATTGATCGGGTGAATTTTGTTTGTTCCTGATAGAATCCAGTTAACTGACTGGTAGGAGAACTTGAGAAACAGCACCTTAGGTCTGAGCCGCAGCACTGATGCAGGTCAGTGGCACACCACAGAAGACAACAAAAGGTGTAGTGCTTACTGTATGTGCTGTGTAAGAAATATAGTGCATCGAAATAAAAAGATTGAAAAAGGCACTATTTAGAGGACTTTAAGAAAAATTGTTAGCCCACATCCGATTCATTTATGTTTTATTACTCACAACCTTTGGCCAATCATATCAGCATCATGGAAATGTTGATGAATAAATGTATTTAGCACAAGTTTCGTTAAGTAAGGGTAAGAAGTGCTGCCGCATAAGATAATATAGGGACTTGTTCATTTCTTTTTTCGGCTAGCATTTGTAGACTTTATTTCTATGTATTATTTCTTTTGCGAAAGTGCAGACTGGGGTTGGTGCTGCTTGCGACACCATGCACTGCGTTTATGGACTAGCAAGTGGGGGTACTTGTGAGTGCACAAGCTGAGCCGGGAGTTTAGAGCGGCAGTGGCACGTGGCTGGTGGCTGCTGCGGGGCCGTGGCGAGGGGCTAGCGTGTACGCGACCTTGGGAAAACCCGAGCAGACAGTTGGCAGGGGCGCATATGAGCCTGTTTTCACTCTTTGAGAAATTTATATGCTACAGAAAAACTGATAAGAACTGCACTAAGAGTGACACGGAGGTGCGAGTTGGCACTCATGGACAGAAAATATGTAAAGCTTAATTATCTATATGTACCACAAAAATATATGATAATTTAAAAGTTATAGTTATCTTAGAAAGTGTAAATTTATGAAAGTTCAAAAGCTAATGTCTCGGCAGTGCTTTGGCCAATTAATATGAACAAAGTGTTTACCGTTGCTGCTAGTAGAGCTGCATCGAACAATCACAGCCGATTTATCATAGTGTGTACAATTTTTGAATGAGAGGTCGGAATGTGGGATTCGACTGAGAAAAACTGTGTTTCTAGTAACAAATAAATTTAAAGAGACGAAACCAGCGGCAGCATTCTAAAGCTTAAAGAGGTAGATGAGTACTAAACTATGTGTTTTTATTTGTTTATTTATGTTTAGTATCAAAAATTCGGGAGTAGCGAAATTGTTATTGCCCGGAAATTTTCCATATTTTCAATGTATCATATGTGTTTTTTAGTTAGGCAATCGTTACGAGGGTGCATAGGGCGGCCATCTTTAATGACAGGGGAGTTGAGCTTGAGCTAGGCTAATAGCCGGATGTGCCACCCGTCTGGGGGTAGTAGTGGGTTGGTAGCCACGTTCGGGGACAAGTATGTATGTAGCGACGTTCGAAAGCGATCAAGTGGAGCGCAATATAGTGGTTTAGGACGGCAGACAGGAGTGTGTTTTGTGTATTGTGAATAGATTATCGAATGCCGTTATCGCGACATGTGAATTTTATAGTGAAGTGTTGTAGCATCAGTTATTAACGGACGACCTTACACAAGAGCCCCTCAGACTGCATTTTAAGTGTTTAGTAAACGACCTGCATGGTGGTGATGATAAAAGGATGATGAGGACAACGTAACACCCAGTCTGAGGGCGGAGAAAATCTTCAACCCAGCAGGGAATCGAAACCGGACACCCTGCATGGTACGTAAACATGTTACCATTCAGCTAAGCAGGTGGTCTATTTTTTTACAAAATCGAGATTATTAAATCGTTTTGACACTGCTCCACACAAGCAGCAGAGCAGAGATGATGTAGTAGATGTCACAGCATTACCGACCTTTCTATCAATCATTGTGAAAAACATTTCAGAATGTATTGTTATTTCTATTCGTTCACAAATGGTTTGAAAAGGACGTAGAGACGCAGTTTGGTTGGCAGTATATTGCTTATCACTTAAAATAAAAATGGTAGTCCTATATGTCTACAAAAACGAGGTGACAAAGGCGCAGGGTTTTTCCATATCACCACTTCTTTTTCTAAGAGATTATCTGAGGATACTATTTGCTGTGAAACCCGTGATGTGATAAAAGCATTGCTGTCCGAGTCACTTCCATCAGTAAACTTTTGTTTCTGCTCACTGTGTCCCAAAGAACCGTCATAGCTTGATTTTAGTATGAACCTTGCAATTTTTAAAGTTTCTGAAGGTAATGTTCTCGTAGCATCCTTTTCAGCAGGTAAAATTCTTTCTGGAGTGTGATTAAAGAGTGCTTGTATACTGACTTCCACACGAGTCTCAGTTATATGTATATCTGATAGGTAGCACATACCTTTCACCATTACTATTTTCTCGTAAGAGGGATAGATAGCACCATTGTATTCTTTTATTGGATTTCTAATAAGTATGTAGTGATGTTTAGATAAATTTCCTTAAGCGACGTCAGCCAATGGCTGATCAGCAGACATTTTAATGACCGGAAAAGCTGCTGGTAATTTCAGCATTGCTGTGTAGTTGTTAGCTTGCGATAGTGAGTTTATCGTGCTTTCCTTGACGATACTGGTAGCAATAGGGGCGCCAGAAGAACGAACGCTCACTTGAGTAGCCAACGATGATGCCAGTTTGCTTACTATTTTCTATAAAGCGGTGGGTTTCCTTCTTTTGCTTCGACCACTCGTTTTCTCAAACTCCATACTTAGTCGACCATGCTTCTTCTATTCCGTCAACTTTAATTTCCATGTACTGGTTGTCGCTGTACCCGAATCTGCAGACATTTTATTGGTCGCCCAAACAATCTGTAGAGTATATAGAGGAATTACTGACAGAATTTGGATTTTATTTTAGGTGTTTGTACTAATTACATTTGAATTTCCACGTTTCTGTATTGAATTTCAGTACTCACGTTAATAATCTTGAAAGAAGAAAGCCGCTGTTTATTGTTTTGAAGAGACCATTTAGTTCTTGTTTGAGATTGTTTGCATCTCCATTTAAGTGAGGACAGCAATATATTCCAAGACTGTCTATCCTCGTCAAGCATTTGACAATAGGTTTTCATCTTTGTCGCGAAATGTTGCTCTAAACATTTAGGTTGCGAGTTTAAGTCCCAATTGAAATTGTTGCGTACAACCTCGAACAGTTGTCGATGGTCGTAGATTATTTTTATTAATATGCGAGCCTAAAATACAGACATAATGCGATATAATATTAGCTGATACTCTCTTCAGTGGAAACTAGGAACTATTTCAACTATTTCCCGCAAATTCCATTGGGTTGTAAGTACTCTAGAGGATAGACACTACTCGTTTCCACATTGCCAACACGCTTCCATAATTCCAACAAACTCAATTCGAATTATTAGTTACATAAATGAAAACTGTTTGTTGATACTTTAAAGTAAGACACCCGTTACATAAATTAAAATTATTACAAAAAGTAAAATTGGTCGTAGCAGTAACACCACTCTATCAAAACCACTGCCCAGCGAGGATCGACATCGTTTACTTGTAACTTCAAAAGTACAGGTTTTTTTTTCAGATTATGTTACTAAGCATCATAAGCTATACGCCCCATGTCGTAAATTCCTGAATAACGCTGAATACATATTTTTTTACCAATTTTTAATAAAAAATTTTACAAGGAAAACCGTTATGCACACACAGTTCTGACACTGATTTATAGCACGCAGCAGTATACATTACTGAAAACATTACACGCTGATATTCTGCATATCTCCCTTAACACCTTCCATCAAACAGAACTGAAACAGGACATTCGAGTGGGAAGTTACTTGCATTTTCGACAACGGTGACATTTGGAGCTACTACACGTAATTAACGCTGTGCGGAGAATAGTAACTTTGAACTAGCGTAGGGTCGCAGGTATCAAAGTTATCCCACTTTCTTTCTGGAGTAATATGCACCAAACCCTTCTCTACAAGTTTCTACTATAGTCAAATTCCTGTGACTATCACTTTTTTCGATTTTTGGCCACCTTTTTTCAGATACAGATCACTGTGGAACGGTTAACGCTGTTTGTGGATGACATCTACTTCTTCATCTACACTCTGCAACCACCGTGAGGTGCACAGCAGAGAGTATGTCCCATTGTACCAGCTATTGGGATTTCTACCTGTGCCAGCCACTTATGAAGCACGGGAAGAATGATTGTTTGACTGTCTCTGTGGGTGCAGAAATTATTCTAATCTTATCCCCAAGATCGCTATGTGAGCGATACGTAGGGGGTTGTAGC
This sequence comes from Schistocerca nitens, assembly GCF_023898315.1. NCBI lineage: Eukaryota > Metazoa > Arthropoda > Insecta > Orthoptera > Acrididae > Schistocerca > Schistocerca nitens. The sequence goes on from NC_064615.1 coordinate 544,033,134, forward strand.
ATATTCCTACTGCAATCATTTGACGCCGATACTTGAAATTTTGTTAATAGACGTTCTCTGGATAGTTCACGTCTGTCTTCAAGAGTCTGTCAGTTCAGTTCCTTCAGTATCTCTGTGACACTCCCACGAATTAAACAAGCCTGTAAGCATTCGTGCTACCATTCTTTGCATACGTTCCATATCCCCTTTTAGTCCTATCTGCTACAGGTCTCACACACTTGAGGAATAGTCTAGAACCGATCGAACGAGTGCTTTGTAAACAATGTCCTTTGTAGAGTGATTACGCTTCCCCAGTATTCTACCAATAAACCGAAGTCTACCACTTGCGGTACCTATGGCTGGCCTATGTGGTCATTCCATTTCGCATCGCTACAGTGTGTTATACCCACGCATTTGTATGAGTTGGCCGATTTCAACAGTGACTCATTGATACTATAGTCATAGGATACTAAGTTTTTTCGTTTTGTGAAACGCAAAATCTTACATTTCTCAACATTTAAAGCAACTTGCCAATCTATGCACTACTTTGAAATCTTATCGGGATCTGATTGAATATTTATGCAGCTTCCTTCAGACAGTAATTCATTATAGATAATTGCATCATCTGCAAAAGGCCAGATTTTACTGTTACTATATTCTGCAAGATCATTATTATATAAAATGAACAGCAAGGATCCCAATACACTTTCCTGGGGTGTGTTTTAAGTTACTCTTACATCAGACGATGATTCGCCACCCAAGATAACATGTTGTGCCCTCCCTAACAAAAAGTCCTCAAACCAGTCACAGATTTCCCTTTATCCCATAATATCATACTTTTGACAATAAGTGTTCAGAAGTGTGGCACTGAGTCAAATTCTTTTCGAAAATGACTGCCTTGATCCAAAGTTTTCAGTAGGTCATGTGAAAAAAGTGCGAGTTGGGTTTCACATGGTCAACGTGTGACACCGGAAATGCCGATAAAGTATTTTCTACAACAACCAAAAATTTTTGACGTTTAATATCCATTGGTAAGTTGTACTGTATTTCTGATTCCGAATATGTAAGCTGTATTAACGAACCTATATTTAATAAGTAATCTATTTAGTAGTGTATTTATTTCTGACTGTATTTAATTGATTGTAATTATAATGAAAATATTGTAAATTGCTGGATAATAGACAGGGGCACTTTATTTAAATGTATCCATAGCAATGACAAAATGGCAATAGCTGTGCCGTTGTTTACCTTCGAGTATGGAGAGTCTCTGTCACATTGCGAGCAGAGAGGAGGCAGAGGAGCTTGATTGATGAACGGGTGCAGAAGTGTTTGTTGGGCCCTACACTCGCGCAAGTGCAGACGCGCCTAATTCGTTAACCTGGGAGTATTTAGAGCACGGTCGGAGTGGACAAGAGGAGGAAAGCTGCAATTCTAACATTTGCCTGTCCCGTAATTATCCGTGGCTCTGGAGACGACTCGGGGTTCTCAAACAGCAGCAGCAGCAGCAGCTCAGCATTGTCGTCGCGATTACATTCTTCGTCATCCCACAGCTACAATATCGTAAGACCGTTAACTGACAGATTTAGTACTGTAGGGGCTTTACGAAGTTGAATTTCTTTCACAAAGTATGACTAACTTGAATAATAACTTGCAATGGTTGAAACGTGTAGGGCACCTGTTTTGTCATTGTCCGCGGACATTATTACCAGGCAGGGTCTCTTTCATTTCATGCAATCACCAGGTTTTGTAGAAATATGAAAACCGATTAACTATTTACTGCCAGTTTTGTGCGTTTGCTAATCACCAGTTCCAGTCTAAATTTTCTGCATCAATAATTGCTCATTCTTGCATTGCACAACAGAGGCTTAAATAATTTGCAATTTAGCTTATTAACTCCGTTCACTTAAGGTAACGTAAAATTTCACTGTCTAAAATAGTAACTTAAGATACAGCACAAATTAAGAATGAAGAATTTCATTTATTCTGCATTTAGCTTAGTGAGTTGTAGGGAAGCAGCCTACTCACGCCGTATAAAATTCACATCTGTCTTTCCATTGTGTGTCAACCAGTCCGCTGTAACTAGCTCTGATGTCATAAATGTTGCGCAATACTTTAAAAGTCAAGTAAATAACCTGAAACGTTTCTAGCATGTCAGGAGTAATACTAAATCAATATATGTTGAATATCAGTTCAATAACTTTAACCATTTTCGAAATTTGGATGTTTTTCTGTGTCATTGGCGCGACAGAAAAGAGCTACAAACTTAAAAATTTATATTTAGATTCATTTTGAATAATACTTAAGTAGAAACAGTATTCTGGATCTCACAAATCAAAATTTTACTTGAAATTCATGATTTTCTCGTTTTTGTCTTAAAAATTAAGTAAGCAAGATAGATTAAGTAGGCGAATAAATAAGGCTAAGATGTTTAAATTTAAGTAGAAGGGAGATCCGCTATAATCATAAAGATATGAGAAGTTGCAATTGAGTAACTATAAAACTATAGAGATAGCGTATCTCCAAAGGGCAAGTTCAGAGCTCGTCTACTGCGTGTATTTTAATTAAATTAATTCTCTCGCCCAAAATATTTGACTTAGCCACGTCAGACTTTTATTATGATTACTTACCTGTGTGCTGAATGCACATTTAAATTGAGAGCTTCATCGGCAAAGGAAGCGATGATTTATTCAATAACTTGAAGTGGTGCATTACTAGCCCAGCGGCTAGTCGGGAGAGCGGAATTGATCAGGCGTTCCCTAAGCCGTCCGCACCACGGCTTTATATATAAGAACGCTGCGTGAGAAAGAAATGCCCCAGTTCTCTCCAGACGCTGAATAGCACACCACCTGTGCCGGGAGTCACGTCGCGTCGGTACCATTGCTATAAACAGCCTCAGATGCTGTAATAAGTTACTCGGGATACGTGTAACCATGAAATCGTTTTCGAGTGAAATGTTAATTTGGGGATGACTTTAATGATCTATCATCAGTTTGCGTATGTCGTATTTTCACGTGCCGTCGTGGGACAGACATTCTACCATTATTTAGCGTGGCGTTTGATGAACATTATCATCAAATTAAACATTTAATTTGAACAGTTATAGTTGCATCAGCGCATTAGACTCTGAACTGCTCTGGTACTTGGATTGTGTGGAATCTTTTTGGTCTGTGACTTTCAGAATATAGTGAACATTTTAGAGAGAATCGTTTTTTGATTATGAATCCCAGACAATCTCCTAATTCCTCCTGTAGCTATAAATGTATTTCTCAGATGAAGTGGGCACTAGGAACTCTAATTATAGGCTTCACGCTTTGCTAATCACTTTCTAGTTGCCAATATTGTAGTTAGAGAGCCAGTGTTGAGAACGGCAAAAGACTGCATAAATAATAGGAACATTTTTATAACAATTAATTCCACCCACTGCCCCACATAGTGTTAATCGGCCGGGAAATGTATCTTTTCTACATTACATTCTACATTTAAATAACAACAATATATTCCACCCACCGCCCCACATATGGTACATGGGCGGGGAAGTATTATTAACCAAATAATTCCACCCGCCACCCCACATATGTTGCATTGGCTGGGAATGAAACTGTGTAAAAGTGAAAGTGATTTTTAAATATTCGAATTCGGGAGTGAAATGCGACACGCAATTGAGTAATAGAACAGTGATAGTGTAATATGTGCATGTGGATGACGCAATTGGATTAACAATGCATCTGGATTGACAAAGCTGGCACTGAGTCTAGCGGCGCTGCCGGCATCGCGAGAACCCAGTTTCGCCTCACCGCAGTTGTCCGCCGGAGCAAACGGAGCCGCACCTGCAGTTGCGGGCCACGCAAACACACAGCAGCTGTCGAAGTGCCGTCTGCAGTTCAATGCACCGTGTCGCATCAGTAATCCTGGTATGCTGCGCCGGCAACGCCATACGTCGTGCAGATGGAACTAAGTTAAGTGAAAAGCTGTTAAAAATTTTACTAACCTGCACTAAAAGACTGTCGGCGTTGGAACCGCCAGAAGAAACCAAGGTTAAACTTAAATCAGAACCTATGTCTGTTGAGGGAACTGTAAATCCAGACAACGGTTCAAGTGTATATATGCATGAAAATAGTAATGGTAAAGTGAAATATGAAGTATTGTCTCCTGACAGTAGTGTGAGAAGGGGTAATGATTCAATAATAGAGACCCCTGTAGTAAAGCAGAAATCAGAAATTGTTAATTTATTGGATAATAGTTTATCTGATGAGTTAAAAAACGAAACAGTCATCAGGGGTGGTAGAGTTTAAAAAGGATAAGTTAGATATGACTGATCTAACAGATGTTTCATTTAGTTTTGATGATTCTGGTATTGGAGCTAGTTTTTCGTCACCTGAGTATGGTAAAAAGCCAGCTAGTGAGCAAGCCAAGGATACTGGGGCTATTGATTTAAATGTTATATTACAAGCAATAGCTGCCAGTAATGCAAAATTGTCAGCCAGTAATGCTAGAATGACAGCTGAATTAAAGTCTGAAATAACTGAGGTAAAACGTAGTAATGCAAAAATGTCAGCCAGTAATGCTAGAATGACAGCTGAGTTAAAATCTGATATAATTGAGATAAATAACAGGATTGTGGCCAGCCAAACTAATTTTAATAAACGATTGGAAGTAATGGACAATACCTTCAAGGCTGGTTGCAGTAAGTTGAAAGAGGATCTGGACAGTTTGAATTATAAAATTGATTACAATCATGAGGATATTAAGAAAAAGGTTGCTCAACAATTTTCTGAAATGTATAAAATCCGAAGTTGCTGAGGTTTGCAAAGACTTCCAAATGGAAGATGCGAAGCTGGAGCACAAGTTAACAGAAAAGATCGAGGCGGAATCTAAACTGTGCTCAGATAGGTTTAAAGATGTTAGTATAAAAGGAAACATATCTCAAGCAGAAGTAGATGCAATCAAAACTGATACTACTCATATTGTGCAAAGAGTAGATAATGTTGAAATGAGAGTAGAAAATATTGGTGCTAACATTGCTACCATTGAGAGTAAAGTAGCTTCAGTAACTTCTGGTAATGGTAGTATGCAACAAATTGTAGCAGCAAACACCGCTTTTATCGGGTGTCGGCAGTTCTTGCGGTTCGATTCAGATAAAAATATCCACCCGCTAGATTTCTGGAACGATTTTGAAGATGTGATTCCACCAACTTGGTCTGAACGAGAGAAAATCTCATTTATTAGAAGCAATTTAGCAGGTGACGCCATGCGTTGGTCAGCTGATGTTATGTTGAAGTGTAAAACATTAGCGGAATTTAAAACAGCTTTCATTAATGAGTATTGGTCTAGTAATAAGCAAAATGAAGTGTTGAGAGAATTTTGTAGTGGAAAACGCTTCAATGCAGGCAAGGAATCTATTAAAGAGTTTGCTAGGTCATGGATCTCACGTTTGTCACATTTGACCGAAAAGCTAAAACCTGAAATGATAATACTAGATCTTGAAGCCAAACTGCCATGGTATTGGCAAACTAGAATTATATGTGCCCCTAGAGACAATCTGGATCGTTTCATTGAATATTTGGAACGTGTAGAGCGTGTTGCTACCAATGAGGAGCAGGCACATAATAACAGAAATGGTAATAACACTAGTTGTAATTTTAAGAACGGGCAGAATGACAATGTAAACAGCAGAACAGTAGGTGTTCGCCATCCTAAGAGAGGTAGGAATTGGAGAAATAATTATCAGAACCAACAATGGCATCCAAATGATAGTAATTCTGTTCCAAACAAAATTATGCGGAAAGCAATTCTGTGCCAGTTAACTATACTGGAAATAAAGGAAACAGTAGTTGGCCGAGGTAGGAAAACTAGTTCCCGTGTATGAGGACACTGGCACTCACCAGGCGGTTATTTTTCCTAAGCCAGTAGTTACAATAATTGGTAAGACAGATCAGAATACTCGGACTGAACATGTGGATGAGGGGTCGGTAGCATCTAAGGATACAGCAGAAATATTAGATCACTCACAGTAATTGATAGATACCGTGTTAGAGACGCTTTGTAAGTGGGAAGAAAATGGGAAGGCGCTGCAGTGTAACGACAGGGAGGAGCTACAAAATGCTGAATTGTCAGGTGAAGAAGCAGAAGAAATTCATGCTTATATTTACGATGAGGATGATGTGCTCTTATCTAAAGTGCCTGTGCAGAATGTTGATACTGTGCTAATAGATTTAGGACAGGAGGTAAGTGAGAATGTAGAGGATAGCCTGTTGGGGATCGATGAACCCAGTAGCTGTGACCAGTTGTCACTTGAGAAGGAACCCGACGATAATAATCAAAGTTGTTTAGCTGTAACTAGTGCTATGCCCGGTCTGGAGGCGCAGAATGGCTCAGACTACAGTAATTTGGGTCATGTTCAGCAAACTAAATGTAATGAAGTCGTGCGGTGTTTCGATTTGAAATTAATAGACCGACTGGAAAAGGCAGCTGAAAATGTAATTCAGGAAACCCCTACACACTTCGACCTAAATGTAACGAAGACAGATGTCGATCACTTTAGTTGGAGACAAATCCAAAAGGAACTATTGGATGAGTTTGAGGAACCACCTGTACAACCTAGAATAAGCCACCCTATAATAATAGTGAATATGTTGGGTATCAATGTACGTTGTCTCTTAGACAGTGGAAATGAGCTGAGTGCGATACCTCAGTCCTTCTTTAATGCATTACCTGGTAAAGACAAGCTTACAGTAATGAGGGTATCAGGATTGGGAATAATTGGTGCTATTGGCAAGGTGTCAAAGAAGGTAAAGCAAGAAGCTTTGCTGCCCTTTGATATTAATGGTAATTTAATTCATCATCCATGCTTAATTGTAAACACTCTCATTATTGAGGTTTTAATGGGCATAGATTTTTTGTCGAAATATCAGAGTGTTGTTGACTTTGAAAGAAGTCATTTAAAAATGGTCTTGCCGATAACCGGAGTAATTACGGTACCTTTTATTGATAAACATGTAGTAACTAGTGATGAAACTTGGGAGCTGCCTATATGAGTTCTGAAAAATAGGAGATATTGGGACGATGATGTTAATCTTAGTAAATACCAAGGACTTTTCAGGATCATAGGAAAACCACATGCCATTGCGTATAGGCTAGAGTACCCTAAGAGTAAACTTTCCTTTTCAGGTCTCACTCATTCTTCATCTTTCCTATCTACAAAAATTTCGACCCATTCTTTCCAATACGAAAATTTTCTGAAACTAGTGAATTCTGTAGGGAGGAGGTTGTTCTGTAACCTCTATGCAGTGTGGCAGCTGTGCAGTTCCAGCTGTGTGAGATCTTCATTCCTTTTCAGGTCTCACTCTTTCTTCAGCTTTCCTATCCACCAAAGTTTCGACTCCTTCTCAGCAATACAAAAATTTTCCATCATCGTTATCAAGCCATGAGTTCTGTAACCATTCTATCCACCGATTAGTGAAAAAAAAACCTAATATGACATAAACAATAGAGAAGTATGACGTAATTAAGATACAAATGTATTTGAGTAACAAGTATGTATAGAACCCTGGTAATATTGTAAGTGCAAAGTGTTGTTTTATTGGAAATGGTCCCACAATAATGTTTAATAAGATATAAAAGTTCGTTTATAAGCAGGATCTGAAGTGGCAGTGAAACCTATTGTATGCTGTAGAGCTAACTAATTAATGGTAAAAGAGATTGCTTAGTGTTATGAAAAATATGCAGGTAAGTTGTAAAAATAAACTCACCTTGTGTAGCAAGGAATGGCAGTGTAATAGAATTGAACAGTGTTTGTGGTTGAGACGTGAAGGGCACGTCCTTGAAATATTTATAATGTAGGAGCTGGCCGTTATTTGGTGTAGTGTGTGACAGGACACACCTACATGTATTGAGGTTATGAGTTGGAGGCGTGTATGCGACCATAGGTACCCTGATGTTAGATGAGACAGAGTAGCTCATGGTGTCCTATAGGTTTAAGGAATTTAGCATTACGCTCGTCCATAATTACTTAATGCACTTTAGCGGTAGGTCGAGAGAGACTACCTGTGGTTTCAGCATCCGATCAAGTGGAAATGGATTGCCACATGAGCAAACCGATCAGCTGCAATACACTATAGATATGAAATAAATGTGCTATCCTATGCGTTAAATGTTAATAGAAAGAGTGTTAAATAAGTACATACACTAGCAACATAATTGAGTAACATAATGGCAGACGTGAAACATTATTTATAGCTCAGCATAAATAAACTTCGATGAAGTAAGTACATAATTGCAGATGTGGAACTGACACAGCAGCAGAGGACCAATAAGTGGATTTAGTACTCAACTAAACGTAGTGTGTTTTGAACACTCAGAACTGTACTATTACCACAAGTTACTCACATGTACAAAGAAGCTGAGAAGGCAACTACTAATCATATATACTCATACTATCTCTAAGAATAAGGTAATCGAAGATGAGTCAGCTAAATAAGTAAAATACAAATGTATCAGGAATGTACCGAACAGTGGTTCAGTGTTCCAGCCCAGAAATAATAAATTGAAATTAAATAGGATTTATGATTGTATACCTTGAGCATAAATTTTCTCTAGTACTTGACTAACGGCGTTTTGAGCCATTTATTTATCTATTTTATGACAGTTAAGTAACTGCGAGAGTAAAATTGAAAAAGTTCTGTTAACTTTGTTCCAGTAACATATTGAAAGATAAAATGTATATATCCGCACTTCATTGTGACCCACCCTTAGATATTAAGTGAACAGAGTCCCCATGTAATTTCGAGTGAACGTCAAAGACGCACACCATGGCAACTTCCCGTCCTCTACCCTTGTGAATGGAAGTGTAGAACGCCAGCCAAAGTGGCTACAACCACGTGTGTAAAAATGAAATGTATGTAAAAATGTATTTAATAGTATTAAGATTTTCATAATTTTACATAATTTTATGTGTTTGTTTGTCTAAGGCAATATGTATGCCAAAGTGTTTAATTGATTTTGCTTAAATTTTGAATGGTAATGTTGCTTAAGAGGCAGTAACATGCCAGCAATTTAAATAATTGAAGTACGTAATCAGTTTTCTTTTTAATATTTCTACATATTTATATTTAAATTTTAATTTTTTACAGGGAGTTAAGCTGTACTCTTGCTTCCCTTTTGTAATTAATTTTTTTTCTTTCCCATTTACATTAAAAAAAATTAAGTAAAGGGTGATGTAGGGAAGCAGCCTACTCACGCCATATAAAATTCACATCTGTCTTTCCATTGTGTGCCAGCCAGTCCGAAGTCCGCTGTTACTAGCTCTGATGTCATAAATGTTGCGCAATACTTTAAAAGTCAAGTAAATAACCTGAAACGTTTCTAGCATGTCAGGAGTAATACTAAATCAATATATGTTGAATATCAGTTCAATAACTTTAACCATTTTCGAAAATTGGATGTTTTTCTGTGTCATTGGCGCGACAGAAAAGAGCTACAAACTTAAAAATTTATATTTAGATTCCTTTTGAATAATACTTAAGTAGAAACAGTATTCTGGATCTCACAAATCAAAATTTTACTTGAAATTCATGATTTTCTCGTTTTTGTCTTAAAAATTAAGTAAGCAAGATAGATTAAGTAGGCGAATAAATAAGGCTAAGATGTTTAAATTTAAGTAGAAGGGAGATCCGCTATAATCATAAAGATATGAGAAGTTGCAATTAAGTAACTATAAAACTATAGAAATAGCGTATCTCCAAAGGGCAAATTCAGAGCTCGTCTATTGCGTGTATTTTAATTAAATTAATTCTCTCGCCCAAAATATTTGACTTAGCCACGTCAGACTTTTATTATGATTACTTACCTGTGTGCTGAAGGCACATTTAAATTGAGAGCTTCATCGGCAAAGGAAGCGATTATTTATTCAATAACTTGAAGTGGTGCATTACTAGCCCAGCGGCTAGTCGGGAGAGCGGAATTGATCAGGCGTTCCCTAAGCCGTCCGCACCACGGCTTTATATATATAAGAACGCTGCGCGAGAAAGAAAGGCCCCAGTTCTCTCCAGACGCTGAATAGCACACCACGTGTGCCGGGAGTCGCGTCGCGTCGGTACCATTGCTATAAACAGCCTCGGATGCTATAATAAGTTACTCGGGATACGCGTAACCATGAAATCGTTTTCGAGCGAAGTGTTAATTCGGGGATGACTTCAATGATCTATCATCAGTTTGCATATGTCGTATTTTCACGTGCCGTCGCAGGACAGACATTCTACCATTATTTAGCGTGGCGTTTGATGAACATTATCATCAAATTATGGCGAGCATTCACTTAAACATTTAATTTGAACAGTTATAGTTGCATCAGCACATTAGACTCTGAACTGCTCTGGTAGTTGGATTGTGTGGATTCTTTTTGGTCTCTGACTTTCAGAATATAGTGAACATTTTAGAGAGAATCGTTTTTTGATTATGAATCCCAGACAATCTCCTAATTCCTCAGAGCTATAAGCTGTAGCTATAAATGTATTTCTCAGATGAAGTGGGCACTAGGAATTCCAATTACAGGCATCACGTTTTGCTAATCACTTTCTAGTTGCCAATATTGTAGTTAGAGAGCCGCCCCACAGAGTGACTTCTGCTGACGTAATATATATTTTATTGTTGTTATTTTAAAAGTAAAACCAGTTCCTCATTTTCTTGAAGTAAATTCAGTTCAGTCTCTCAATAATCAGAAGTAAATTGCTTGCCTTCTTCTAAATTTTGCATTACGTAGCACTGTTGTTACTGAGAGTCATTCTTGTACGTAACGAACTTTGAGGCAGTCATTTATTTAACAGAAATTTCATTTAATTTTTCACTACTGGCCATTAAAATTGCTACATCACGAAGTTGACGTGCTGCAGACACGAAATTTTACCGACAGGAAGAAGATGCTGTCATATGCAAATGATTAGCTTTTCAGAGCATTCACACAAGGTTGGCGCCTGTGGCGACACCTACAACGTGCTGACATGACGAAAGTTTCCAACCGATTTCTCATACACAAACAGCAATTGACCGGTGTTGCCTGGTGAAACGTTGTTGAGATGCCTCTTGTAAGCAGGAGAAATGCGTACAGTCACGTTTCCGACTTTGATAAAGGTCGGATTGTAGCATATCGCTATTGCGGTTTATCGTATCACAACATTGCTGCTCTCGTTGGTCGAGACCCAATGACTGTTAGGAGAATATGGAATCGGTGGATTCAGGATGGCAATCCTGAATGGCTGTAATGGATCGTGCAGCCACGTCTCTATCCCTGAGTCAAGAGTTGGGGACATTTGCAAGACAAGAACCATCTGTACGAACAGTTCGACGACGTTTGCACCGGCATGGACTATCAGCTCACAGACAACGGCTGCGGTTACCCTTGACGCTAAATCACAGTCAGGAACGCCTGCGATGGTGTACTCAACGACGAACCTGGGTGCACGAATGGCAAAACGTCATTTTTTCGGATGAATCCAGGTTCTGTTTACAGCATCGTGATGGTCGCATCCGTGTTTGGCGACATCGCGGTGAACGCACATTGAAAGCGTGTATTCGTCATCGCCATACCCGACGTGATGGTATGGGCTGCCATTGGTTACACGTCTCGGTCACCTCTTGTTCACATTGACAGGACTTTGAACAGTGGACGTTACATTTCAGATGTGTTAAGATCCATGGCTCTACCCTTCATTCGATCCCTGCGAAACCTACATTTCAGCCGGATAATGCACGACCGCATGTTGCAGGTCCTGTACTTGCCTTTCTGGATACAGATAATGTTCGACTGCTGCCCTGGCCAGCACATTCTCCAGATCTCTCACCAACTGAAAACGTCTGGTCAATGGTGGCCGAGCAACTGGCTCGTCACAATACGTCAGCCACTACTCTTGATAAACTGTGGTATCGTGTTGAAGCTGCATGGGCAGTTGTACCTGTACACGCCATCCAAGCTCTGTTTGACTCAATGACCAGGCGTACCAAAGGCGTTATTATGGCCAGAGGTGGTTGTTCTGGTTACTGATTTCTCAGGATCTATGCATCCAAATTGCGTGCAAATGTAATCACGTGTCAGTTCTAGTATAATATATTTGTCCAATGAATACCCGTTTATCATCTGCATTTCTTCTTGGTGTAGCAATTTCAATGGCCAGTAATGTACTTTCAAAATTTAATATTTCAGAATCAGTTCTTCCTCATTCATTTATTTTCTCGTGAACTGTTGTGTTGTCGATAAGCGTGACAATCTTCTGTTGCTACGCGAGTGATTATTGTTTATATTTCATTGCCATTACCTTTCTTAAGGTTCTGGAGATCGTTTAATTATCCCTTTTTTTTAGTAAATCAGTGTTTTCCCTGTGTTATCAGTAATCTTTGTAGTAAATATTACGTGATGCCCTGTTGCCCCTCTGTGAGGTTTGTGAGCTATTGCACCATATTCGACCCATTTAAAAATTGTCATCAGCATTTAGCTTAAGTTTAGAATAGATTCTTCCTTCAGAACAGTCTGTTGCACACTTTCCTCCAACTAACCGATGTTACTTCCCTTCGCCAACGATACCCTTACTCACTGTAAAATTTCATTCGGCCTATCCGATCACGGCCAATTATATCGGAATCCAATAGGCCGCTTAGGAAGGGGAGGGTACAGCTGTTTCCGAAATTCATGCTGATTGACACTGAGGAGGTTATTCTGTTCAAGATACATCATTATGTTTGAACTGAGACTATGTTCTAAGGTTCTACAACAAACTGATGTCAAGGATATTAGACGGTAGTTTTCTGAATCACTTCTACTACCTTTCTTGTAGACCTGTGCGACCTGACACTTTTTCCAAGAACTGGTGACTGTTTTTTTTTTAAGGAATCTACGTCAGACTATAGTTAGAAGAAGGGATAACTCACCGGAAATTCAGTATAGAATCTGAAAGGGATTCTATCGGACTATGGAACTGTGTTCAATTTTAACGATTTCAGCTGTTACTCAATACCACTAACATTAATACTCACTTCATTAATCTTTTCAGGTGTACGAGAAACACATTGGGGAAATTCTCCTGGCTTTTCCTTCGTAAGGAACATTTGGAAACGGAGTTAAGGATTTCGACTTTTGTTTTGCTATCTTCAATTTTAGTTCCCATCTCATTCACTACGGACTGGACACTAACTTTGGTGCCGCTAATAACCTTTACATAAGACCAGAATTTCTTTGGGTTCTGTGAGAGATCGCTTGACAGTATTCTACTACGTCAGTCTTCACACCCAAACGCGTTTCATTCAGCATCTCTTTGTCTGAAGGCCTACGATTTGTTTTACAATTATTATAAATTAATCTCTGTTGCTTTTGAAATTCCTTTACAGTAATTGTATACCATGGAGGTTCCCTCCCGTAATGAACTGTTCTACTGGGCACGTATCTATTCAGTGTATCGTCAACTATTCTTTCAAACTTGAGCCACTGGTATTATCGTCCGATGATGCCTCATAGGCGCTTGATTGCAGAGAGATCTGGTGATTGAGCAGGTCGAGGCAACATGTTTGACTAAAACAGCGGTATGTGGGCAGGCGTTATCCTGTTGGAAAACATACTGGAATGCTGTTGGCAGCACAACAGGTCAAATCACCAGACTGCAGTCGATATGAGTGGCACGACCAGGACAATGCCCGTGCTGTCATACGAAACCGCAATTCAGAACATAACGCCAGTGTGTCTAGCACGCAGGCAGATTGTTTGTATGTCCTCAGCTGGCCTCCTTGTAAGTAACACACAGCCATCACTGGCAGCGAGACAGAACCAGCTTTCATCAGAAAATACAACAGTCCTACAACTTACCCTCCAATGAGTTCTCGTCTGACATAATTGAAGTCGCAAATGGTGGTGGCTTGGGATCAGTGGAATGCACGCTACAGGGCGTCTTGCTCGAGCTGTCCTCGAAGGAACCTATTTGCAACAGCTCGTTGTGTCAACTGCTGCTGCAGATGCAGTACAATGTGCCACAGTCATACGCCGAACGCAGTGGTCTTCCGTGCCTGTAGTGCCATATGATCGTCTGGAGCCCGGTCATCTTGCGACTGTTCGTTCTCGTGACCACCAATGTCAGCACTCAAGTACAATAGCTACATTACTGCCTAGTCATTTTGCGATTTCGCAGATGGAACCTCCAGCTTCTAGTAGCCCTATTAAATGACCCGGTGTTGATGATGGAGTCTTTGTCGCCTTGAAGGCATTGGCTAACATCAACTCACAACGTCAGATCTCAAAGGGAACTAACATTCACGACCGTTACAGCGTGTATTTAAAGAAAATTTGATTTGGAAGCTATCACCACTCTTATGCGAGTGACGTGATATCTCATTAGACATCATGTTTGAGTTGTAGAAACACGCTTACCAACTTTCCTTTGCGTCGCACAACTCCTTCTTGATGTTGCGATTGTTTTTTTCCCTTCATTGTATTTTTTCAATATTTTCGATGTCGTACTCTAACAAATATGTTGCAAATATGGACGCTGCGGGGGTTGGTGCGATGGACCAGACTGAACGTGTTCTGCATCGGAGACTGCGGCACGCACTGGTGCTCCCTCACGGCCGTCTGCGCCTGCTATCCGACATCGCTCTGCCGTACATGTGTGCCGGCACACGGTGGCCCAGTCACAGTGCCGGACCATTGGCCTCTAACAGTTATTTTATTTACTAATTTGCAATCATTTGTTTGAACAAATGCATATAGAATTCCTTGATGTAGCCTCTGTTTAAATACTGCGTTCTGATAGTTACTATGTGCTCGTATGTATTCCTGTCACAGTCACTGCAATACTAACATTTGTATCGTAATACACATTTGTCATACAAGTTCTTTTACTTACTTCATAAGTTCTATTTATTATCACGTTAACAATAATTCTATTTTGTAATTACAATTCAAACTATGCATACTTGTGGCATTTTTTGATTGGTACTGACTGGCACACACAGCAGTAAATGTTCTGCTGGCTTCAAATGATAAAAAAAAGCTTCACTGACAAATTACAATTCGTAAGGAGGATGTGTAAACTCTGCCCTCAGGTCACTTCTCAATTAGCATCGTATGTATCCTTATTTTTTTTAATTTATCGTATGATGAAAACAAATGCATAGGTACAACATTTATCAACAAATGTGCGCGATCACAAGCATGTGAAATCTTACGTCTCCAGATCCAGTTCCCTGATCCATTCGATCGCTTCATCCGATGCGTGGTGAGTGTCCATTGTTGTTCCTTCGTACGATCGAAGAGGAGAGTCAGCAACAATATGTTGGACTGACTATAAGCAGGCACCACAGTCAGAGTTTGCAGAACTAGATCTGTCCCACTTGTGCAGTAAATAACCACATCTGGTTTGTCCGTTTAGAATACAGTTCATTATCCTCCATTGACATCTGGGGAGATATAATTCTTCTATGTGCATGGAAAGATTCTAGATTAAATGTTTATTGCCTGCTGATTAATGCGCCCGCTGGATTTTCCATCAATGGTTGACACTGAAAGAGGACCCAAAAGGTTGTTTGCTGTGCACCATGACGGTTTCCTCGATTTCAAGCATTCGTTCGTGCCTGAGCAATATCTCTGTAAATGGTTAGCTCATCATTCTTCTGAATATTGTTTCAGAAATTTAAGAGAGCCTCTGATCTTCTTAGAACTGGAGATGGGATACTGCTGCAAACAGAAATCCATAAGGTGTTTGTACTCTGATTACTTCCCATAGTTGTTCCCACTGCCTGACTCATTTGCTCGTATGCCTTCTTAGAGTGAGCACTCTTGATAGAGGGCGAACAGCAGTATTCAGCAACAGAGCACCTATGATATGGCTTGATTTTTGGATCTTGAAACATCAGCATTAGCTCCCAATTCGGTACCAGTAAGTTTTTGAAGAATGTAGTTTCTCATTATAACTTTAGCTTTTATATTTTCCTACATTTGAAAGATGCTGTTTATAATGTGTTGTTTTATCTAGTGTTACGTTTAGGTATTTTGCTACACTGCGGTACACCAAGAGTTGGCCTATGAATCTGACTTGTGGTGTGTAATTTGCCTGTATCTTTTGTTGCTGAAATGCAGAATTAACTGTTTTCTTAGGATTTAGGTAGTAGCATCATTCCCTGAAGTTTGCAGCCAAGACTCCCATATCAGTAGATAAAGTTGTTTTAGCATCAGAAATTTTGGGGCTCTGGGCCACCAATTCAATCTCATTGTCATAACAGAATTTTATTGAGCACTTTCCCATAACTCATGTGTGTACAGGCTGAAGAGGAGAGGAGCTGGAACGGATTATTGATGTAAACCATCATTTAGTTTACGTTCCCCGCTTCTGTCATTTCATAATAGATCGAAAATATCTGTTGCTTAGAATGTTATTATGTAAGTCCATAAACTTACCACATGGGATTACAGTGATGAACTTCTAAGGAAATCTTTCTTGGCAAACAGTGACGTGAGCAGCTGCTAGATCAATTAACTAATTTATTATCATAGCCATTTTCGATATAAGTAGCTAGAGAGAATACCTCATACTTATAAAAATACTTTTGTAAGCTGGTGCTAAACGAAAAGAATAAACGAAAGAATAAATTTCGTTTCTCCCCATAGGCTCAGACTCGTACTCTCTGACTTTGTTGGTGTAACCAAAAGGCAATAGGAAACCTGGCTTATTCGTGAGAGTGGTATGTTTTCATTATTTCTGTTTTCCTATTTGCATAATATACTAAAGCTGTTGTTGTTCACATTGGCATCATGGGTGCTTTCCATTTATTTACATAGTTGCAGATACGCTGTCAGATGATGGCGTTGTAGCCTTCAGTGTACATAATTACACAGTATTTGCCATGAGTGGTATATTATGACTATTTAACATTCGTTACTGGGAAATAATATGTGTCAGTTTAACCCAAGATAATTTTCTGCTTGTTGTTTGCTTTACAGATCTGAAGATGGTTCCCTACCAGTCACTAGTAATCAAATGTAAACTAATGTATTGTTGCAATCAAGACAAACTTTTTTTAAATTTTTAGAAATATGTAAGATCGCTTATCTTCATCATCCGATATGTCAGGTATTAGGAACACCTGACTGTGTTTAACTCCATTACACCGACTGCTTCGAATAGACCCATTAAGGAATGTCTGTTTCTGAGCTGCTGATCTCAATTACATCCACTTGTCATGGGAACTAGGTAAATAAAGTCAAGCTTTAAGCTCAGTAAGAACAGTTTGTCTTGTTCTTTGAGAGGAAGTTCCCTTAAATTTCCCCGACTGGAGAAACAACTTTGGCTGTCAGTTGCATGGGAACCTTATAACTTTCTCCCCCTCTTTACCTATTCATAAAGCTGTAGTCGTACTGCGAGTTTTTACTCTGGCTGTAGTAAGTACAATAAATGGAAAATGCTCAGAAGATATGCTGTTCCCTGATTCAATGTCGCTTCAGTTCCTGACTACCTAAGGTGTACACATTAGTGCCCTGCAAACGCGTGGCCTATCCGCGTGACCCTCACGTAGCTGTGGTATTCGAGTGGGAGCGCTAATAAACTTCGCGAATGATGGCGGAAGTTGCCGAATATTACCAATGATAATGACAGCCACGTGAGCATAGGTACACGTGGCTGGCACAGCCGCATGAGTCACGCGGATTTCACGCGTCTGCACTCCTTTCCGCACCAGGCTGGGAATTTGAAATGTGTGCATGCTTGATGCGCTTCGCTTAGCACCAGACTAGGCTGGAATTTAAGGGAATGGTGAATAACGAATACATACAATACATATATTCAAAATTGTTCAGGTTTTCGTGGGCTCTTGTTGACAGACTACCTATTGGCTTCTTTCTCGGGATCTTCTGCCGACGTTCGTCTGATGATGTTACTGACGTTTTTCCAGCGCGAATGGCTGGCATTGTCAAAGCTGCAATTGAAATGGAGGGCGAAGATTTGACAATGCCAGCCACTCGTGCCGGCGAAACGTCAGTAAAATTGTCAGACGAACGTCGGCTGAAGAACCCCTGAAAGAAGCGAACTGGCAGTTTGTCATACATAAATTACTATTCGCTTTTCGTGAATAGCAAATGTTATTCGCAACATTATTCACCTACAGAAATAAAAAAACTTGTTCGTCATATGTGAATAAAAAGTGTTAAAAATACTAAATAAATTCGCAATAAATTGTATTTTAGCTTAAATTCTTCGTCATTTATAAAAAGAATTATTCTTCCGTTTCTTTCAAATTAGTTTTCAGAACAACCTTCTCTGTTTCTTTTTTCCTTTTTTTTCGAAACAACTCATCAGAATCTTAAATTTGCGAAGAATTACCATTGTGATCCCACAGACGATACGTGCTACATGCGCAATGCACTCCTGAATTCGGCTTTAAGCATGACTTCGTTGTACGACTTTAGCTCATAATCTTCAACAGTAAAACTGAGAAGTTAACAATTGTGCTATAGTTTTTGGCAAACACTTCGTTGTGATTCCACTTTAACTCCACTTCTCAAATCACATTTCAAATAAAATCTTCTTTTTACTTCACAACGTCATTAGAAAATCGTGGACGGTTGTTTTGACATTTATTTGGCTACCATATATCTGAAGTTTGTCGTAAGCCTCCCTTGTTTAAGGACGGCAATAGAGGTGAACTATTTGTTCTTAAATCGTGGGTAAGACTTTGGTGCAGTAATTGCAGTTGGAATAGAAAAGTCTTCCAATCGTCTCTTAAGACTTTCAGGATACACAAGTTGCAAGTGTGGTGCAAAAATACGAAATCTTTCAGGTACTGCAACCCAAGGTCTCTTCCGAAATTTTGAATCTCAGAGCGCTATATGTAATTTGACTGTCGGATGTCGGATCGAAAAACTATTCCGTAATCTAACGGCAAGTTTATCGGAGTTAATCCTAAAACAGTTTGAATGGCTGCGGACATCCAGCAGCATTCCATAAACTTTTCAAGACACCTTAGGTTAAAAGTATGGTGATGTCAGTCCTTAGGAACCACTGAATCCTTGCTTGAATCAGTCATTTTGCTGAATTACAACCATAAATGCGTAACTGTAATAACGAGACATGCATTTTGAACAAAATAATGCTCCATGTTAGAAGGTGAGGAGTATGATGGAGTGGTTGGAGGAGCACAGTGGCGTGTTCCAGTTCATGTGTTGGTCCCCAATTCACCAGATCTGAGCCTGATCGAATACTACTGAGATGTTTTTGAACATTGCGTCAGAGCTTATGTCCAGCTCTTCGGAATTTACTGGAATCGAGTGATGTGTGTGTGTATATATATGGCGCCAGATCCCTCCAGCAAAGGGTGTTGTGTGCTGTCCTTAGGTTAATTAGGTTTAAGTAGTTCTAAGTTCTAGGGGACTGATGACCTCAGAAGTTAAGTCCCGTAGGGCTCAGAGCCATTTTGTTGACCAAACGACATCGTCAATTACGACTGCATCGGCATTCGACCGTCGGCCAATGGAAACGTTTCGGAGTTTCGGGAAGGTAACATTTTTCCTACACGTCTTCGATGGTCGTCTCCATTAACGCCATCATCGAGGTAAACTGCGGGTCCAAATGTGCAGCGCGCCTCGGACGCAGGCTGGTGTGAGCATATTATGCTAAGGGAGACATTCCCCTGCTCTTGCGTGGGAGCTTCGGTAGTAATCGAAGACACGCTTACAGATGCGAACCACCAGCATCCCTTCACGCTTGATGTCTTCCCCGACGGCAATGTCATCTTTCAGCAGCATAATTGTTTGTGTCTCGGAGCCAGAACCCTATTTCAGTGGTTTGAGGAGCCGTATAGTGCATTCACGTTGATGTGTCTGAGACCAAATTCGCCTGATATAAATCCTATGCAACTCATATGTGTTGCTATCGGGCGCCATCATCGCGTACTCAAATCAGCGAATTACATGACCTATGCATACCTCGACAAACCTACCAAAAAAATGTCGGATCCCTGATACGCAGAATCCATTATGTATTTCGTTCCAAAGACGGACAGGTGAGGTATTAGGTAGGTTGTCGTAATGTTCTGACTGATCAACGTACATTCAACGTGCTACGTCCTAATAGTTTACCTTATGGAGTAACATATCCCCTTACATGACACGTATTTTTGCTTCCAAGATACTCTTTGTATAAACGGTCTTTTAAGTAACGCTATTCCTCGTTTAACAGTAGCACAAAGGTACAGATATCAGTTACTCACACCTACTACAGTACGTTCACGTATCTGTCGCTCGACAAGTCGCCATTCCGTCCCACGGTCGCTCTTACTAGAGACCCTTGCTCAGTGCCGGTCTACGGTGAAAGCAACACAGTCCGCCGCTTGGAAGGCGCCCAACTGCTTGGTTTGTGTGCAGTCTGTATCACAATTAGTAGCGAAAACAGACGGTTGAAGTTGTGCTAGGGGTAAAGGGGGGAGGGTGGTCGACGGAGTGTGCCAAATAATAAGCCGCTTGTGTCGAAAAACGTTCACGAACCGGCACTGCTCCTGTAACACTAACCCTTTAGCACTTTGCTTTCTCTTCAAGCCACATTTCACAACCTATAATTAATTTAAAGTGTCCTTTACTGTATCTTTTTGTGCGCTCTCTCGTATAGAACCACTAATCGGCCCAATAAACGCCATTACAAGTTCATCCACACTATGCTGCCCTTCAGTTGTACCCAGCAACCTGCTCCTCTGCTTTTACAATGATTTAAGAGTAGTTAGAACGGGATTTTTTTTTCACTTTTTCTGATATTTATCTCATTATAAAATTTTCAATTTTCCGAAAAAAATGATATACATATCACTTATAAACTCACATGGGAAGTATTTTATTTAATTTTTTAGAATATAATCTACACCGGTTGAAAATGTTAAAATTTTTATGTGCATTATTTCAAGATGTAATAAAATCATCATTTTTATATAGAATGCTGTAGATTGATGTGTTATAAAGATCATATCCAGAAGAGGTTGGGCACCAGCTTGAGGAAGTTGAAACAAAGTTTGAGAGACAAGAAACTTTCTGATGGTAAACCGAAAAGAGGCAGACAGACTAAATGATTGATGAACTGCATCAGTATTATGGGCTGGTCATTAGAAATAATGTGAGGATTTGTTGAAAATGAAGCAGGAAGTATAGGTTACCTTCTTCCACAGACTGTCATCTGATGAAAAACTAGTGCACCACCTTTGCCCTCGTGGTCCTGATGCATGGTGTAATTACCGCAATGCCCAGTAATCAAACGGTTCGTACAGCCATAAACATTTCATCCCAGCAGCAGTCATGGATATCATAAACCTATTTCCAGAGACCTGGAAAATCCTGAGCTACTGTCTGCTTGGTCAGACTCAAAATCCCAATTAGTGTCTCAATAATCTTATATGGACTCGCTTACTAAAAAATGTTTTTGTTGAATGAAGACACCAAAGTAGGGGGGGGGGGGCAGTGATGCTGTTATTGCTTTTAATGATGGCAACAGTGGTAGGGTAAATGCGCTATAGAATATGGGAATTAATCCTGCTGGAGTAAACTACATTACAGAACTTCAACAGATGGACAAGGTTCGCATTGATAAAGCAGAGTATGCAGCACAGTTGGCCACTAAGGAGTCCAGAAAGAAGAAAAACTTGGAAAAAGATCAAGAGGATGATATACAGTATGGTGCAAGGTGCTTCTGAGTGACTAAAAATAAAGAGTTAAGCATATGTTAAGTGTGCTAGAGTCTTCTGAAACTTTAGAAGCCGTTCCTGAAAGTTTACATTTTCTCTTGCATTTTTTCCTAAATCTCAGAAACGACTTCGAGTAGAGTATTCAAATCGTCAGGGAGTAATAACATATATATCCTGAGTCTACTGAACCAAATGAAGAACATAACGTTATGTATAATTCAAATCAGTTGGGATAACGTACAAAAAAGGTACATAACATTTTAAACGTGTTGTTAAAAATTGTATTTCCGAAAGCAGTGGCTGAAATGCAATTATTGTAGTTCCGTAGCCTCAGAAGATACAGTTTAATGTTCTGTGAAAGTTTCATGTCAATGGCTACAGTGGTTCCTGGAACACAGGGAAGCCAGTCCCTAACTTTAACATTGTCGTGGTAGGGGCCTCCAACCCCCCCCCCCCCCCCCCTATTTCCCTTGTCATATTACTTAAATTACAATTGAGTGGGTAAGAAGCGAAGGGGTATAAGTACACTTAACATAGTTCCGAGAAGACTGAAGTTAAAGTTCACGGGACTTCAAAGTTCTCTCGAGATATCGAAATGGAGTTTCAAGTTTTTAATTTGGACATAAAAATATTTTGTAGAATTTCTGTTCTCATGTTAGAATAACAATTTGATATAAATGATCAGTTTAATATCACAATTCGTAATCGTCTGTATGTACTTGTATCCCTTTGATTCCAGAATATTGTGAATTAAGGACATTCGATTTAAATTCCTCTATAATACTTTATTATTGGTTGTTATCACTGTTATCAATTCAGTTATCACAAAATTGCTGTCTGGAGCAATAACAATATATATATATATATATATATATATATATATATATATATATATATATATATATATTAGGCTGCATGAGCACTATTCCTTTTGTGGCTTATGACAGTGAAACATATTAAGAATGAATACTGTTTCACTTGTATCCCTTTGACACGACAGTTTGACGTGCCTTACCATACTCTAGGTGAACTTACCTAATTTTTGTGGGATTTGTCACTTGTAGCCCTTTACCTCTGATCACTCAATTCAACGTCTACGCACTTATATAAATTATCTTTATTTCGGATAATATGAATAATCTAAATTAACTAACTACATAGATAAATAAAGGCACAACTACGAATTATGTCCGAACTTCGAGTTGAATGTGATACAGTATTACAATTTTCAGGTGCACGAAGCGTTTTCAGAAGTGAAAGTCACGCAAAAGTTCCAGAAAAAAGTAATTCCTTGCACCAGTCCCGTATTCAATAGCTCGTTGTTACACTTGGTGTGAGATACAAATAGTGGCACGACTGTGCAATTATTTATGTACAAAGTGGCTATGCAGTTTTAAACATCAGATAAATACTGATGTCTGTCAAAAGTTTCGAATGATCATGCGAAAGGACAAAGTTTACTGTAAATGAATTTTAAGAGTTCACTGCTTTGCCTCAACTTTATAGAACAGTGGTTATAATAACGTATAGTGAACAGCAAGTTCTTTCATTACTTTCACCTTTGACAAACGTTAGACATAAAAAAGTTTGCGTTATTTAAATTTTATACCTCATTTAATGCTTCATTATATGATTGGGCAGAGGAAGTAGGGCAAGATTTTTCCTCTTATTTTCATGCAAATTAGTAAGTAATTATTTAATGTCATTGCATTAAAATGCATATAAATATACTAACATGTACAAACAAGCACAAAATTATAAACGAAGTACACATTAGTAAGTTGAAGTACTGACTGCGATATCGGCCGCAGTTAATGTAATCTCATGAAGTAGATTCTATTTTTATAACTAGTCACAGACGCTACTATGGTCTACAATGTAGGTAGTCCGCTAAAAGGATCCTTATGAAGATTACAACGAGTATTCTGCAGCCAAAGTCTGTTCATAGAGGGTCTTCGCCAGATTTCTTTCCGCTGCGGAGCAGAGCTCTCGCCCGTGACAGACGATCTCTGGGTCCCACCACGACAGTATCATGTTCTTGAAAAGAGGGAGTGTTGTTCCGTTACAAACGAAGCAAACGAATAGCACTGGTCCCTGCACCATTGTAGCAACATGTACGTAGTACGCAAACTGAGCTACGCCCTGTGCCTGGTGGAACCCAGTTCGAATGATTCTTCCTACTCCACTTAAGATTACAGCCTTCACTGACATAAAAAGAAGTTCTTTCTTTGAAGCAAATTTAGTGCCACTAAAAATTTTGAGTTGCTTCATGGAATTACGAGTACATAGGTACATGTATCCCAGCAGTCCGAGACAAACGAAATTGAAAGATATCGACAGTGTAATACCCAGCATGAATAATATACGACTGTACATCAGGTAATGTTTACTTGTCTTTTCGATAGCAATACATGCTGCACATACAGTACTCCAGGCTATTAGTGCATACAGCACCTGACGACGGAATATCTGGCTTGCTTCAGCACGTAGCAGGTCGTTAGGGAGCCTGAGATAACGAATGCATGCGAACATTTGGTAGCAGAATGAGTTTAGCCAGAAAGAGCTTAGAAGGGTGAGGGCGCTATCGATCAGCACTGCTGTCGATAAGTCAGGGACGCCTGCCATACGATACACGACCTCAGAGCACAGAATCTGGATTATACCCGTGATCTGAAAGGACAAGAATATCTTTCCAGGTAAATTACGTAACTGGGGAAGGTATATATATACCCGTGCAGTCAATAAGCGGAAAAGAATATTTACTGTTATAAATGAGATTTCTAATGGTTTTAAGTTGTCAATTTTAAAATCCATGTATTTCAACGTGGCGCTGTTTAAACCGTATTTGTAGTTCAGGGCCCTTTGTGTTGGCTTTCCATACCGTTTGTAGATACCTTTTCCCCAAGTTACATTGAACACTGTAGAGTACGATCCATCTGAGTAAAGTTTGACGGCACACACATCTAGAGGCTTATGCGAGGAAAAATCGCGACATTTCAGCAACAGAAGAGCTCTGAAAACAGAGCAGATGGCATCTGTATCGTTCGATTCCAGACACGACTGGTCGTCAGGGCTATCGAAATAGCAGCGAGCATCGTGTACGGACTGCGTCATACTAAAGGGGACGTCCTGACAAATGCTGTGTGAGTTGACAGTCATCCAGGCCAAGAGGCAGAGGTTGACGTTTGCCCTCTGCGTGTAAGCCAGGTAGCTGGTCACAGGTATGTGCGGTGCCCTCTGCACCATGTCGTCCCAAAGCTGCACACGGCACTGATCACGCTGCTCGATCCTCTCTGGTGGCAGGTCTTCCAGTGGGCACGTGGGATGGTCCAGGGCGTTAACCAACAGCTGCACGCAGCCAGTGTCCACGTAGAGCGTAGCATTGCTTCTGTCTTCCAGCTGCCACTCCTCATCTGCAAAACAATCACAACAAACAGGTGGTGGTGATGCTCGTATACTGGTGGCAGCTGCATTCAAAGTTTTCTCCGGACAGCACAGTTGGGTGTCGTTTATCTAAATCATAGATGATCAATGATTAGAATAGGGTAGGTCACAATCAACAAATATCAAGGAGTAATCGCTCACAACGATGTAAGACGAAACGGAAATATAAGTAACGTATTCAGAAAAACAGATATCTGAGATTGATGGAGTGAATACCGCATACCTCTGCTTCATCTACAGCGTATCCGAGGAGTCCCCATAACCCACTTGACTTCGTACAATTGAGGAAATAAACAGGTACTGCTCCTGCCCTGAAGCTGACAAATAGCAGTGTTGTCAGTTTGTGTTGTTTTGTTCCAGTGTTGAGTCGGCCGGAGTGGCCGAGCGGTTAAAGGCGCTACAGTCTGGAGCCGCACGACCGCTACAGTCGCAGGTTCGAATCCTGCCTCGGGCATGGATGTGTGTGATGTCCTTAGGTTAGTTAGGTTTAAGTAGTTCTAAGTTCTAGGGGACTTATGACCACAGCAGTTGAGTCCCATAGTGCTCAGAGCCTTTTGTTCCAGTGTTGTACTGTTTGCGCTGCGAATCCAATGTCGACACAGATACATTGCAACGCAGCGATTGGTGGCGGCTACACACACTGTGTAGCTCACAGGTTGGGAAATTCTATTACAGAGTGGATCAGAGCATTTGCAATGATCTACGTAGCAAAGAAACCCTGCATGGCAGAGAGAAACTTCGTGTATTTTCGTGCTGCCTCAAAGACAGGATGTACCTGCCATCGTCCCTTAATCAACTGAACTGTCTCCCATGAGGTGAGTTTCCAAAGGAGCAGATGAATGTCAAGCACGGTGGCCACAACGCGTGGCTTCCATGAAAAAAAGATCTGAAAATGGATTTAGGTCAATATTATACGTTGAAGTCCCCTACCGCTTGTTTCTGTCCGTATGTGAATGCTAATCTGAGAAACTAATGTAGGATTTTCACTGGAAGAGGACAGTTTCTGAATACAATGCTGGCCATCCAAAATGCAACTCCAAGAAGGGCCGGAGATATCTCAGCGAAATTTAATTGGGAGATGACACGTTGTGCAAAGATCACATGATTGAAAATACGGCCTCATCTGATGTGAGGAAGATGATGAAGTCAGTATTGATTTGCTACCATTGCGCGCTCTAACCGCTGCTACACGCCTAGGTGATGAATCGGACAGGCTCTGAATGTGTTGTTGAAGCTGCCCACGATACTTCACACATATTGCCAAAGTTGATCTGGTGTAGCAACTGGTGATGTATCCCGGGCCAGGCGTTCCGCAATCACGGACCAGACTTTTTCCAAAGGAGAGAGATTGTAAGTGCAAGGAGGCCAAGCCTGCAATGCAATCCGATGAGTGAGACGAAGTCTCGAACGCAGCATTCCACATGTGGTCGGTCATTATCCTGTTGCAATGTGGCCATCAGCAAGCCTCGAAGATATTGGAGGACAACAGACTCCAACACTTGAGAGATGTAACTGTGACTGGCTGTGTAGCAGCAATGAGTATTTGGGGGGGGGGGTGCAGGAATTTAAAGCAGTACCATCCCAAACCGTACTATCAGGTGCAGGACCGGTATGGCGATGCATGAGGTAACAGTCTCTTACCTTGGTGCCTGCAGACTGTAATGCGGCCACTGTGGTGGTGCAGGCAGAATCAGAATTCGTCGGTAAAAACAGTGTCGTCACATTCGGTTGTCAATGCCTGTCGTTCACCGCATCATTGCCGGTGCAAATGCCTGTGCCATTGACTCAGTGGCAAACGCAGCAACGGACGCCTCGCGGGCAGTCCACTCTCCTGCAAACAGCGTCGAATAGTACGCGCGTGCAGTGCTTGTTGTGCAACGGACTGAATTTCTTCTGATATGGTTGGTAAAACTGAAACGTGCGTTTGGCGTCATTGGCCGTGAGGCCCGTTATGGGGCAGGTCCGGCCGCCTTGGTGCAGGTTTTCTTATATTCGACGCCACATCGGACATCGGGCGACCTGCGCGCCGGATGGGAATGAAATGATGAAGATGACAACACCCGGTCCCTGAGCGGAGAAAATCCCCGACCCAGCCAGGAATCGAAGCCGGGCCAGTAGGACGGCAATCCGTCACGCTGACCACTCAGCTATCGGGGCGGACAAAA
The DNA here is from genome assembly GCF_023898315.1 of Schistocerca nitens. Taxonomy (NCBI): domain Eukaryota; kingdom Metazoa; phylum Arthropoda; class Insecta; order Orthoptera; family Acrididae; genus Schistocerca; species Schistocerca nitens. Next base: position 544,060,406 of record NC_064615.1, read on the forward strand.
AAATGGTTCAAATGGCTCTGAGAACTATGGGACTTGACAGCTGAGGTCATCAATTCCCTAGAACTTAGAACTACTTAAACGTAACTAACTTAGAGACATCACACACATCCATGCCCGAGGCAGGATTCGAACCTGCGTCCGTAGCGGGCGCACGGTTCCAGACTGAAGCGCCTAGAACCGCTCGGCCACTCCGGCCGGCTCGGGGCGGACATATGGTTGGTGATATGGCAGAGCGATCCATCAGAGACATGTGCACAGTATGCCCGCCACCACGTGTAGTGGTGCAGCGAGGTTAGTGCAGCCGGTCCCGTTGGTCCGTCGTTCCTCTTGCGACCAGCGATTGCAGATCTGCATCAAAGTTGTTCGGTTCCGTCCGACGTGGTTGCCGATTTCTCTGAAGGATACTCCACAATCCCTACAGGAAACTATTATTCCTCGTTAGAACTACGAAACCTGCTCGAAAGACGCTCACAGCCTTCTAAGAGGCATACTGAAGATGCTGACGCAAAACAGCCGTGCGAAAGAACAATTCCAGTACGTCCACACTATTCCCCTTTTATACAGCGCTTGGAGGCGGCGCTACTGGCGCTCGTGATATGAGACTGCACTGAAATGCTAATTGTGAAGCAAATTTCACCAGAATTGGATGTTTCCTTTATGGTGTTGCATTTTGGATGGTCATCAGTGTATATTTACAAGTCGTCCAGCTGTAGAAAACGCTACCCATGCAAAGCTGGGGCGAGCCACTAGTTTTCTAATAAATGTGCTACATATCGCAGATGTCTGGATAACACTTTCTAAAGGGTAAATGAAGTGAAATTATTATTTGAAATTGAAAAACTCCTGAGCACGATGACAAGGCTGCCACGGATGACAGTTTGTGATTACAGTAGGATGAAGTGCAGAACACTTTGATATTCAGGCGAGATGCTTAATGATAAACGTCGCTCTCGTTTGGGCAAGTGTCTGCAACATCTGCAGCGCCAATGAAGTGGCCAACACGAATTCCAGACGTTACCACGCCAACTGGAATATTTGGGTCCCATGTGGTTAAACGTTACACGACCAATGGCAAATTTCGCTAAAGTGAAGGGGAAATGTTTCGAAGCGTAACTACAGGGACGGTTAGTGAGATGCCATGAGGCACAAGGAGAAACATACACTAGTGGCCACTAAAATTGCTACACCAAGAAGAAATGCAGATGACAAACGGGTATTCATTGGGCAAATATATTATACTAGCCCTGACATGTGATTACATTTCCACGCAATTTGGTTGCATAGATCCTGAGAAATCAGTACCCAGAACAACCACCTCTGGCCGTAATAACGGCCTTGATACGCCTGGGCATTGAGTCAAACAGAGCTTGGACGGCGTGTACAGGTACAGCTGCCCATGCAGCTTCGATACCACAGTTCATCAAGAGTAGTGACTGGCGTATTGTGACGAGCCAGTTGCTCGACCACCATTGAACAGACGTTTTCAACTGGTGAGAGACCTGGAGAATGTGCTGGCCAGGGCAGCAGTCGAACATTTCCTGTATCCAGAAAGGCCCGTACAGGAACTGCAACATGTGGTCGTGCATTATCATGCTGAAATGTAAGGTTTCGCAGGGATCGAAAGAAGGGTAGAGTCTCGGGTCGTAACACATCTGAAATGTAACGTCCACTGTTCAAAGTGCCGTCAATGCGAACAAGAGGTGACCGAGACGTGTAACCAATGGCACCCCATACCATCACGCCGGGTGATACGCCAGTATGGCGATGGCGAATACACGCTTCCAATGTGCGTTCACCGCGATGTCGCCAAACACGGATGCGACCATCATGATGCTGTAAACAGAACCTGGATTCATCCGAACAAATGACGTTTTTCCATTCGTGCACCCAGGTTCGTCGTTGAGTACACCATCTCAGGCGGTCCTGTCTGTGATGCAGCGTCAAGGGTAACCGCAACCATGGTCTCCGAGGTGATAGTCCATGCTGCTGCAAACGTCGTCGAACTGTTCGTGCAGATCGTTGTTGTCTTGCAAACGTCCCCATTTGTTGACTCATGGATCGAGACGTGGCTGCACGATCCGTCACAGCCATGCCGATGAGACGTCTGTCATCTCGACCGCTAGTGATACGAGTCCGTTGGGATCCAGCACGGCGTTCCGTATTACCCTCCTGAACCCACCGATTCCATATTATGCTAACAGTCATTGGATCTCGACCAACGCGAACAGAAATGTCGCGGTACGATAAACCGCAATCGCGATAGGCTACAATACGACCTTTATCAAAGTCGGAAACGTAATGGTATGTATTTCTCCTCCTTACACGAGGCATCACAACAATGTTTCACCAGGCAACGCCAGTCAACTGCTGTTTGTGTATGAGAAATCGGTTGGAAACTTTCCTCATGTCAGCACGTTGTAGGTGTCGCCACCGGCGCCAACCTTGTGTGAATGCTCTGAAAACTAATCATTTGCGTATCACAGCATCTTCTTTCTGTCGGTTAAATTTCGCGTCTGTAGCACGTCATCTATGTGGTGTAGCAATTTCAATGGCCAGTAGTGTATATCGTACAGCGCGGTATTTCGCGCCCGACCCTCACTTGTGTGCAGCGTTTTAATTACAGCTTTTTAAAGGGATTCTTCACCGTCATTACTACTACAGTTAATACACGCTTACACAGTGTTTTCTCAGCCTCACTGCAGGGCAGAATATTAATATTTGTAAGAACTATACTGACAGGAAAAAAATCAGTACATCCTTTTAGAGGTATTGCAATTCACTCAAGATTTAATGTTGCAACGGTGCATGTAGACTACATGAAATAATTACATTAATACATCAATAGCTCAAGCACTTCTGAGGTACCAGGGCGAACGACAGGGTGACGGTCGAAAACACTGGAATCTTTTTTTATTTATTACAGAATTCGTATGTATATACGTTGAAGAATTATTCACGAAAATAGTATGAGCGATCTACAAGAATTAACGAATCTTTGAGCGTTTGAAGCCGAGCGTCCACGGCGTGCCTCGGCGTTAGAGAACTGGTTCCGCGCTCACGCACCATGACGTTGGGCGGTTTTAGTCAAAATATGAACAGAACTTTCAATAGCCTCATTTTGAGATACGTTCCAAAAATAACATCCAGCCTAAGCGAAATTGTCAACATTGCTTCAAATTTGGGCGTATGTCTATTCACAGGAGGCCACACTGCATTGATGCACGTGGCAAATGCCCTCCAAATCAAAATCGGCGATGAAATGCGCCAATTCTGAGAAGATAGTGGCACCAGCGGAGATACGCTAAGCAACGAAAAGGGCTTTGAGGACGAAAATGACGAGTTACCAGGTCAAAGTAGCAGAAGGAGGCCATCCACTAGTTCTTATGGACTTAGCATCGATATCATCCCGTAATTAGGAAGCTTTGTCCCTTTTTTAATACGATAAATACTTGTCTAACTTAAAACGCGTTTTCCTCAAAGCCATGTTTTTCGGCATGGTTGTCGTCGCCCACGCTACGATTTTAAAACCATTTTAATGATTTTTTGGTCTCCCTTGAATCAAACTGAATTCTGCTCAGTTCATCCTAGCCGATTTTTTCATGTTGATCTCTAGTATCTTTTCTGTCAAAATAGAGGCGTCCAAAAATGGCATTTTCTCTAGGTATCTACAATTTCGCATAATTTATTTATTTGTTTTGCAAATCCCTACGACTAACTAAAAATACATCTGTAAGGCTCAGCATGATATGTTAATTTCATGTTTTAGATAACCACAATCGGAGTGACAGCGATAACCGTCGATATATCCCCTTTCAGAGCTGCCTCGGGAAAATCCTCAATTACGCAGCGTAGATATTAACATTTTTCAATAAAAATACAAATAAAAACTTCAATGTATACTTAATTAATTGCAACGAACCAAATTTGTAGAAAATAATCCTAAATTTGACCAATACTTTCGTCCATCAGCCTGTCGTTTCTCTTTTACACCCATATTACTATGTAGTGTAGCCTCCACAGACAGCAATGCAGGTGCTGAGTCTGGCTTCCATCGGTCGTACAGATGGCAAGTACTGTCCTGGAATACGTTCGCCATGTCTGCTAGACCTGTTCGCGTGATTGAGTAAGAGTTGTTAGTTGACGGGTTGCGCAAGTCACTTCTCGTCCCAGAATATCCCTAGGCCTGACAAGACGCCTCCTGAGATGCGACAAGGTAGTAGTAGTGTAAGCTGTCGTGGCCTCCTGACACTCATTGCTTACATATTCCACCCTCACAATCATATTCCGCACATCAAGACGCTTCATTCGAACCCAAACTCGACAAGATAAAGTCAATATTGTATGAATTCATGTAAACGATATGCAAATAACTAATAAATCGCAAGTGCACACCGTGGTTGAAATACTAGAGGCTGGCGTACACACATACATTCCAGACACGACGGACACAGGAGCTTTTAGTTCGAGAGAGGGAAATGCCCGCCAGGAGGCCGGTCCCAACCCATCTACGTCGGCTGGTGACCGCCCCTAGAGCAGACAGCGTTTGCCCGAGTGAAAGGACGACCTCTTGTTCGGCTTAAAAGAAAATTCCGGTACATTGTGTGGGAGCGCGCAGCCTACGCATTCTTTGCACATAGCACGCAGTTTCAGAGATTTTCACAGGAAGACAGCAAACGCCAAACGCTGATACTACAGATTTCCGGATTGGTCGCCTTAAACGAAACGTCATTCTCCCGTTTTAGAAGAGCAATGCTGATTGGCAGACGACATTTCTGACGCCTTGAGCTGAAGAAGTAATGGAAGAGAATACCCCTTCATGTCTGGCGTGGAGAGGGGCCGTTCCGTTGTCGCTCTTGGAGCGAGAACACATAACGAGAGCGTGCGCGTTCGTACGTGTACTCAAAGAGCGAGGAACAAGTCTCTCCTCAGTACTTTACTGGGAGAGCACCTCTGTCAAGAGCGAATCGAAGTCCCACTCTATATTGAGTCCTTGCGATTAAGCGTTGTTCACTGTGTTGGCTGCTACACTTATTGTGTGGTGTGAACAGACAGAGTTATAGTTAAACGCCTGCAAAGGAATTTTGAGTGGCATCGCGGTGGACTGGTTATCTGACCAGTGTACCACACCAATGCTTAGACTAGGGGCGAATAGGAGTCCTTGATTTCATCAAAGTGTAGGGAGTGTTTGATTGGCGAATGTCAATCCAGATAGAACTAGAGTTATCTGATTTGTCGGCAGCAAGCTGCGCAGACAGAAGTCATCGCAGCTTACTGTATTGTGTGCTACAACTCTTGCGAGCCCCATATTTCCTCCACAACAGTACACTTCACTGCATTTCACAGCCTTGACCATACCTAGCAACATTCTAACGGATAATTATTCAAGTTGAGTAGGCGCGGCTCTCAGCCATTCTGCCAAGTCAATAACAATCTTAAACTTTGTATAAAAATTTCATTAGCGAATCCTATCCTTAAGAGGTAACTTCACATTCCGAAAAGAACCAGGAAATAACGTGTTCAGTTCATAACTAAAAGTGCCATTGTGATTTCTCAGAATTTTACCAAAATAAATAATAATTTCCGTAGTTTCATGTTTTTCTTACACTAACACTACTCCAGTACCCAAGTATACCACTAGTTACGTAAGAAAATTTGTGAATTTTTTTGTCATTTCCTTACAGCGGACGACTCCAGAAGATATTTATTGCTGAAAGTTTTTCAGGCATTTCTATTTAGAAAGTTAGGAGCATCTGTCTGACTTCTGTAGTAGTGTGGGGGTGGAAATTGCATCTTCCAGGAGTCACGGGGTAAAGGATACATCTCAGATTAATCCGTTGCACAGAATGACAGAATAGCAACCCCACACGCTCGCAGTAGGCAAAACGCAACAGGGAATAACAATATAAATGTGGTAATAGTAAACTGCAGGAGGGTCTATAGAAAAGTCCCAGAACTGCTCTCATTAATAAACGGTCACAATGCCCACATAGTACTAGGGACAGAAATTTGGCTGAAACCAGATGTAAACAGTAATAAAATTCTAAACTGAGATTGGAATGTATACCGCAGAGACAGGCTGGACAGTGAAGGGGGAGGCGTGTTTATAGCGATAAGAAGTGCAATAGTATCGAAGGAAATTGACGGAGATCGGAAATGTGAAATAATTTGGGTGAGGGTCACGGTTAAAGCAGGCTCAAACATGGTAATTGGATGTCTCTATAGGCCCCCTGGCTCAGCAGCTGTTGTGGCAGAGCACCTGAAGGAAAATTTGGAAAATATTTGGAGTAGATTTCCCCAGCATGTTATAGTTCTGGGTGGAGATTTTAATTTGCCGGATATAGACTGGAAGACTCAAACGTTTATAACGGATGGCAGGGACAAAGAATACAGTGAATTTTTTTTAACTGCATTATCTGGAAACTACCTTGAGCAGTTAAATAGAGAACCGACTTGTGGCGATAAGATATCAGACCTCCTGGTGACTAACAGACCCGAACTATTTGAAACAACGTAGAACAGGGAATCAGCGATCATAAAGCGATTACTGGATCGATGATTTCAGCCGTAAATAGAAATATTTAAGAATGTAGGAAGATTTTTCTGTTTAGCAAAAGTGACAAAAAGCAGATTTGAGAGTACTTGACGGCTCAAAACAAAAGTTTTGTCTCAAGTACAGATAGTGTTGAGGAGCAATGGACACAGTCCAAAACCATTGTACAACATGCAGTAGATGAGTATGTGCCAAGCAAGATCGTAAGAGATGGAAAAGAGCCACCGTGGTACAACAACCGAGTTAGAAAACTTCTGTGGAAGCAAAGGGAACTTCACAGCAAACATAAACATAGCCAAAGCTTTGCAGACAAACAAAAATTACGCGAAGCGACATGTAGTGTGAGGAGGGCTATGCGAGAGGCGTTCAATGAATTCGAAAGTAATGTTCTATGTACTGACTTGGCAGAAAATCCTAAGAAATTTTGGTCTTATGTCAAAACGGTAGGTGGATCAAAACAAAATTTCCAGACACTCTGTGGCCAAAATGGTACTGAAATAGAGGATGACAGACTATAGGCCGAAATACTAAATGTCTTTTTCCAAAGCTGTTTCACAGAGGGAGACTGCACTGTAGTTCCTTCTCTAGATTGTCGCACAGATGACAAAATGGTAGATATCCAAATAGATGACTGAGGGATAGAAAAACAATTAAAATCGCTCAAAAGAGGAAAGGCCGCTGGACCTGATGGGATACCAGTTCGATTCTACACAGAGTATGCGAAGGAACTTGCCCCCCTTCTTGCAGCGGTGTACCGTAGGTCTCTAGAAGAGCGTAGCGTTCCAAAGGATTGGAAAAGGGCACAGGTCATCCCCGTTTTCAAGAAGGGACGTCGAACAGATGTGCAGAACTATAGACCTATATCTCTAACGTCGATCAGTTGTAGAATTTGGGAAGACGTATTATGTTCGAGTATAATGACTTTTCTGAAGACTAGAAATCTACTCTGTAGGAATCAGCATTTCGAAAAAGACGATCGAGTGAAACCCAGCTCGCGCTATTCGTCCACGAGACTCAGAGGGCCATAGACACGGGTTCCCAAGTAAATGCCGTGTTTCTTGACTTCCGCAAGGCGTTTGATACAGTTCCTCACAGTCGTTTAATGAACAAAGTAAGAGCATATGGACTATCAGACTAATTGTGTGATTGGATTGAAGAGTTCCTAGATAACAGAACGCAGCATGTCATTCTCAATGGAGAGAAGTCTTCGGAAGTAAGAGTGATTTCAGGTGTGCCGCAGGTGAGTGTTGTAGGACCGTTGCTGTTCACTATATACATAAATGACCTTGTGGATAACAACGGAAATTCACTGATGATTTTTGCGGATGATGCTGTAGTATATCGAGAGGTTGTAACAATGGAAAATTGTACCGAATTACAGGAGGATCTACTACGAATTGGTTCAAATGGCTCTGAGCACTATGGGACTTAACTGCTGTGGTCATCAGTCCCCTAGAACTTCGAACTACTTAAACCTAACTAACCTAAGGACATCACACACATCCGAGCCCGAGGCATGATTCGAACCTGCGACCGTAGCGGTCGCGCGTTTCCAGACTGTATTGCCTAGAACCCCTCGGCCACCCTGGCCGGCTGCAACGAATTGACGCATGGTGCAGGGAATGGCAATTGAATCTGAATGTAGACAAGTGTAATGTGGTGCGAATACATAGGAAGAAAGATCCTTTACCATTTAGCTACAATATAGCAGGTCAGCAACTGGAAGCAGTTAATTCCATAAATTATCTGGGAGTAGGCATTAGGAGAGATTTAAAATGGAATGATCATATAAAGTTGATCGTCGGTAAAGCAGATGCCAGACTGAGATGCATTGGAAGAATCCTAAGGAAATGCAATCCGAAAACAAAGGAAGTAGGTTACAGTACACTTGTTGGCCCACTGCTTGAATATCGCTCACCAGTGTGGGATACTTACCAGATGGGGTTGATAGAAGAGATAGAGAAGATGCAACAGAGAACAGTGCGCTTCGTTACAGGATCATCTAGTAATCGCGAAAGCGTTACGGAGATGATAGATAAACTCCAGTGGAAAACTCTGCGGGAGAGACGCTCAGCAGCTCGGTACGCGCTTTCGTTGAAGTTTAGAGAACATACCTTCACCGAGGAGTAAAGCAGTATATTGCTCCCTCCTATGTACATCTCGCGAAGAGACCATGAGGATAAAATCAGAGAGATTAGAGCCCACACAGAGGCATACCGACAGTCTTTCTTTCCACGAACAATACGAGACTGGAATAGAAGGGAGAACGGATAGAGGCACTCAAAGTACCCTCCGCCACACACCGTCGGGTGGCTTGCGGAGTATGGATGTAGATGTAGACATGGAGACAGGCCCAGAAGTCGTGTTGGCTAGGGAAGTTTCTGTACGTCTTACAGAGCACGTTGGGCTTCACAGTCAGTGTGTGGGCGAGCTTCTTCCTGATGGAACAACACATCACCTCCTGGTTGCAAGAACAGCAAAGGAATGGGTCTAACAACAATATGCACGTGCCGAGCGCTGGTTACCGTTCCCTCCAGAAACACCAAAGGTGAACGGGAGTTAATGCTTTTCGTACCTCAGACCATAAGGCTTGGGATGGGACCGATGAGTCCTGGTGAAACCACTCCAAACAGCACTCACCAGGTCTACGCCATACGCGGAAACGGCTATCACTGGTGTGCAGGCAGAATCCGCTTTCATCGCTGGAGACCACAGTGCGCCATTCCATCTTCCAAGTCATCCTCTGACGGCACCAGTCCAGCTGTGCACGTCGATGATATGGCGTGAGTGGAAGATGGGCTAGAGGTGAGTGTGCCCGTAGTCCCACTGCTAATAAGTGGTTCACAACAGTTCGTCTTGACACATCTGGCCTCACAAGATCTGTTACCTGTGCTGTGGTAGCTGTACAACCTATCAGTGCTGCTGTTCCAATAGTACGATCCCTGAAGGTGTCTGTGCTGCACGGGCATCCCCAACTTCATCTGTGGTTGCGTGAAAATGTTCACACGACCACTGATACCAGTAGCGCTGCACAAATGACGCAGCGCGTTCAACTTATATGGCAGTTTTACCAAAAGGGCCATTCCGCCACTCGGAAGGCCACGATTTGATAACCTTTCAAACTCGCTCACTTGGCTGTGGGAAGCGCTAGTGTATCTCCATGGCATCGTTGCCTGCTTGCTTCACACGTTTGCAGCTCACAAGCATTCTGACTGTGAGCTTGGCTGTTAGAGGGTAGACACAGACAGATCTCTGGTAGCTATTGCACTACGTAATTTGGTGGCGGACGACGTTGATACCACCAGCACATCTACTATCCCCCAGGTGGTAAATGCCGGCACAGAGTCAAAGTCGACTTCATCTTTCCAGGTGTACTAACTTTCTACTAGAAGTTTATATTATAAGCTAATGTTTTGCAATAAACTATTCATCAGAAAAGCCAAATATTACTCATTAAATAAATATAGTAAGTATGAGAAATGTGGAAGAGAAATGTAGAAGGCTACATGACTTACAATTACAATATTAACAAAAAATTAAATTGTGTATGTTGCTGTTCCGTTAGAGTCAAACTGTCATTTTTATAACAAGCAAGATATACGGTACAAAATAAAATTATGTACACATACACTGTTTAGAGAATTTAAAAAGAAACAGTTCTTTATATGATACAATTGTCCAGTGCTCTGTTTCTGCACTAGAGTTATATGAACGTTTTGCTGATAACAATGTTCACAGACGGTGTTCAAACTGCCGTGTGGTCAACGTTGTTTCAGAGATGTTGCTGACCTCCTATGGAAATTGGTTTGTGGACGAAGCTGAAGTGTTTCGTGTATGAGACACCGATAGACGCATCAGATCAGCTTTTGCTCATGTGGTTGAAGCTGTAACCATTATTCGTGAGTCACCTGTGACTCTCAGCGAGTTAGACAGTCATTAGAATGAAAAAAATGGCTCTGAGCACTATGGGACTTAACTGCTGAGGTCATCAGTCCCCTAGAACTTAGAACTACTTATACCTAACTAACCTAAGAACAATCACAAACATCCATGCCCGAGGCCGGATTCGAACCTGCGACCGTAGCGGTCGCGCGGTTCCAGACTGTAGCGACTAGAACCGCTCGGCGCTATGTTTTGATAACTGGTTTCTATTAGGAAAACGCAGTTCCTAGCAGTATTGGTTCTTAGTTGGGATACTACACTTCGTTACTAGTTGTTGCATGTCATCATGGCGTGATTCCTATCTTGAAACTACACTGCTTTTCAATGTGCCGCTACAAGAACAATGGAGAAGGATGGCGGTGCAGTATCTGTGGATATTACGCCGGAATGCTGTACTGTGGGAACTATTGTGGCGATATCCGTGGCGTGATATTTTAACGTTGTACAACAATAAGCTGTCTTTGCAACAAACAAAGACTCAAACACTACCGCTAATAGTGGTGGCGGGAAGAAAAATGGTGGGATTATTATATACTGTGCCAGAAGACAATCTGAAAAATATATATATAATGCCTAGGCAATGTGTAGAATATACATTGACGTTAGATTTGAGGCAGTCTGTATATTACCTAGGCATTCTATAGAATACTGGATTTCAGACAATTCCGGTAAGATATGAGATCAACACCTACTCCACTACAGAACGATAATTTGTACAGAAAGCTATCCTGCAGATTGTGTCTGAGCCATTTCTCCGCAGTACCCTTTCTTCCAAAGTGGTACTCCCTCAGAGTGTGAAAGAGAATTTCTGTGAAGTTTTGAACTAGCAGAAAGCTGCTGACGAAAGCAAAGCTGTGAGGGCGGGTCGTTTGTCGTACCTGGGGTGGCTCAGATGAGAGAGCGGTTTCCCGTGAAAGGGAAATGTCGTGGTTCCCAGAACCAGGCCAACACGCAGTCGTAATCTGCCAGTGAGTTTCGCATCTGGATTAACTTGAGATATGGCGATGCCATCCGGGCAGGCCACTGCCTTTGTATCCGTCAGACACCTCCCATTTCATTTTGTTTCGGCGATTATCATATATTTCCATTCACCTTTGGTGTATCTATATTGTTCCTTATTGATATTAAGTTGATGGACTATTAGGGTTAGGGTAAACCACTGATTGATGTCACAGTACTTGCATGACTTAAGTAGCGGTAGTGGAATTAAACTCGGCTATAGAGACAGATTTTTTGGACGCTGGAGGTTACCATTGCACTAGGGGCAGCCTTAGAACTTTCCCCGAGCAGCAAACGAATTCGATGATTCCTTTGTAGTAACCGAAGCGGGCCGTGGGGGCGGTGTTTGATGGGCTGCCATTCTGGCGGTCAGCCTTTTTCCGCTGTCGGCCAAGCAAGAGGGTGGGAACGCAGTGGCTGAATGCGAAATAACACTTCTTTAGAAACTGGCGGCGCCGGGCATCCTGGCGCCGGCCTAACTGCGGTGTGGGAGTCTGGTCTCCCTACCTCATGGGCAGATCCAGGTATAGCAACGTCGGGATGGCTCCCGGATAATGTGTTTATTACAAGAACAGCGTCCCCGGCGAGGCGGGACGACGAATTTCTCCGGATGTCGCGTTTCGTAGATACCGCCGTGCCCCGTCAAAACGGCGCCCACCAAATCGCTTTATGGACGAGACAGAGCTTGTTTTCACAAGGAAGCTTCCCTCATCTTGTGAAATGTGGTTTCGGCTGCAGGACCTCAAGGCATTGTGTACTGTTCTTTCGGAGAACAGAAAGTGTACTGCACTGCAGTGATTGGTTGAGGAAGATCAGGCCTCCTTGCTAGAAAACATGATTGGCACGGTATCCACTGCTGGGCCATGATAGGTTTACTTGAGAACATCAGGGGGAACGGGTTTTTCGGAAGGTGCTTCTCGACCGTGGCGGAGTACAGTCGCTAGAGATCTTCCAATTCTACGGAGAGAGCAGTTAGTTGTAAAGAGGTCCGGACAGCCGGGCGAGACTTTATATTTTCGCGGACGTGAGACAATCACCGGCGGACGTGGGTTCATCTCCCGCAGTACGAGGCTTCAGCAGCGCCTGCACGCTGACGACAGCGTCTCCTCTTTCACCCGCTATATCGGTAACTTTGCGCAGCTTCGGCAAATTCAGAAGCCTATCAATCGTTTTCACGACCATCTTTTATTCATAGCAGCCTTTTACTCGCCGTAGTCACTCCCAGAGTCCATTGCATGCTTAATTGTATCTTCACCCGAGAGACCAATCAGTGGAACGATACAGCAGAGTGTGCTTTCCTAGACTGACGACCTTCCAGTCACAGTAGCCAGTCTCATTTCCACATAAATTCCAGTTAGCTTACCCATGTCTATTGCCAACAAACCTGAGTTCGTGTTAATGAAATTTTACACAGCTGAGGTTTCTATTTATATGCTTCTTCTCTTTTGCACTTGATACCAGTTAATAAATCTCTTCGTGTGCCAGAGGTCCTTGTTATTAACTTTTCAACGACATCCATTCTCAGTCCCTACGATTTCATTTGTTTTGCTGTGGGTTTGAAGTAATTAAATTAATTTTATGTTTAGTTAGCCAACTCAGAGGTGATCCACACAGGGGCCACTGTTTAATGACAGATTTCCTTGCACTATAGATAAATGTGGCACCTCTTGGATGTGGTGGTTACGACTTGTTAGTCATTAGGGAGACGAAGAACTACCGCCACCACAGGCTAGCTGGGAAACTGATGGAAAAGTTGCAATAATTGTGTTTCTCAGCACTGCTAACACAGTTGAAAGCAGAACTCTCAGGGAAAGATGATGTCTAATCGATAGACGTGAATGTAACGTAAAACAGTTCCTCTTATCCAGTTCCTAGCTTCCAATACATTTATTGAGGATAGCACGATTTGATTGCTTGATGTATTTAAAGTCCTTCTTTCCAACTACTGGAACTGTGTAATCATTTTACATTTGCATGTACTCCTGCGTTTGAGGCTATTTGGACCTTCATGTGTAGCAGTACTAGTGTCCAGGCATAAAACACAATGAAATAACGGTACACTGCTGCAGAGAATTGTTTGTATACGTGTATTTGCAATTAGTGACTGGGAAAGTCTCTTCATGAGTGGAGCTTTGGATCCCTCTTTCGACAGTGCAAGTTTCAAAGGCCACTTGATGTCCTTAAGACAAAGTAGATTCGATGTATGTGTATCGCGTATATCGGATGATGGGACAAGAGAATGAAGATCAGTTAATTGAATTCTGACACAGTTTCTTTTTTTGTAATTAGTGTACGATTGTTTTCCCTGTAGATTTCTCAATGATGGAAGGTACAGATACTGCCAATTAAAATGCAGAAGAAGTCAGACCCTCGTAGAGTGGTCGTTGTATATCAGCGGTATCCTATTCTTTGACGTGTTCAAATTCGGAGACAAGTGATCTGTTGTGTTAAAGTTGTAGATTGAAAGAAAACCCTAAGTAACCTAGATCACAAATATAATTTTATTGCTTACTACTTTTGGCTCATCGGCAAGTCATCTTAAAATCTGCCACACAGAACTTTGACGTGTTCAAATTCGGAGACAAGTGATCTGTTGTGTTAAAGTTGTAGATTGAAAGAAAACCCTAAGTAATCTAGATCACAAATATAATTTTATTGCTTACTACTTTTGGCTCATCGGCAAGTCATCTTAAAATCTGCCACACAGAACTTTGCATCTAGGAATGCAGAAGTGCAAATTGCTATTATCGAAGTTCCATCACAAAATACGTGCGAGTATCATAACAAAATATGTTTATTGGTGTACAACTGCCAAACGAAAGGACGCATCGTCATATTTATCGTGAGCGCGATTGTTTCTTATAGAATCCAATGGATAAATGATGTAGATAATTCTAAAAATATTTTTAAATAATGACAATAGTACCTGTATTATAGTGCAGGAATACACTAAACGGAAATATAAGTTGAGACTTCAACTCTTACCCAGAATAAAGTCTCGTCATATATAATGCACCCCGACAGAATCAGGCATTTGACATACGTGGACACTGATATCATGTCTGCCACATTAAAGTTTAGGATAACATGATGCGACAAGCATCATCTCTGTGTGTTCATATGTGAACTACCTGATTCTGTCAATGTGTCTTGCATATGACTACATTTTATTCTGGGTAAGAGTTATAGTAAACCCATGGAGAAGAAATAAAAACTTTGAGGTTCGCCAATGACATTGTAATTCTGTCAGAGACAGCAAAGGACTTGGAGGAGCAGTTGAATGGAATGGACAGTGTCTTGAAAGGAGTATATAAGATGAACATCAACAAAATCAAAACGAGGATAATGGAATGTAGTCGAATTAAGTCGGGTGATGCCGAGGGAGTCCGCAGCTCGTGGTCGTGCGGTAGCGTTCTCGCTTCCCGCGCTCGGGTTCCCGGGTTCGATTCCCGGCGGGGTCAGGGGTTTTCTCTGCCTCGTGATGACTGGGTGTTGTCTGATGACCTTAGGTTAGTTAGGTTTAAGTAGTTTTAAGTTCTAGGGGACTGATGACCATAGATGTTAAGTCCCATACAGCTCAGAGCCATTAGACGCCGAGGGAATTAGATTAGGAAATGAGACACTTAAAGTAGTAAAGGAGTTTTGCTATTTGGGGAGTAAAATAACTGATGATGGTCGAAGTAGAGAGGATATAAAATGTAGACTGGCAATGGCAAGGAAAGCGTTTCTGAAGAAGAGAAAGTTGTTAACATCGAGTATAGATTTAAGTGTCAGGAAGTCATTTCTGAAAGTATTTGTATGGAGTGTAGTCATGTATGGAAGTGAAACATGGACGATAAATAGTTTGGACAAGAAGAGAATAGAAGCTTTCGAAATGTGGTGCTACAGAAGAATGCTGAAGATTAGATGGGTAGATAACATAACTAATGAGGAAGTATTGAATAGGATTGGGGAGAAGAGAAGTTTGTGGCACAACTTGACCAGAAGAAGGGATCGGTTGGTAGGACATGTTCTGAGGCATTAAGGGGTCACCAATTTAGTATTGGAGGGCAGCGTGGAGGGTAAAAATCGTAGAGGGAGACCAAGAGATGAATACACTAAGCAGATTCAGAAGGATGTAGGTTGCAGTAGGTACTGGGAGATGAAGAAGCTTGCACAGGATAGAGTAGCATGGAGAGCTGCATCAAACCAGTCTCAGGACTGAAGACCACAACAACAACAACAAGAGTTGTAGTGTAAAGTTTAATTTCCTTGTCGAGTATTCTGGCACTATAAAGTTACTGTCGTGATATAAAATGTCTTTAGGATAATCTGTATCATTGTTTCAATGGTATGTATAACAAACGATCCTGCTTTCATGAACTATGACGACAGGTCCCACTGTTTCGCAGTCGTACACTAACCAATGTATTTTGTTATCGTATCTATGAAGTGATGCAATTTCTATATCAACAAGTTACTGTTCCGCACTTCTTAAATGCAACTTTTCAAGTTGCAAATCTGTATACGGCTTATAGATAAGCCAAAAGCGGTAATCAAAAAAGTAATAGTATTTTGCTTTCCTGACTTTCAAGGGTTTCTTGGAATCCACAACTATATCTGTTTTACTTGAGAGCAACATCGTCAGTTAAGCAGTAAAAACTTATAACAGCAATTTCTGTCTGATTTATGGATCCCGAGTTTCACCGAATGAATTCGTTTTCAAGATACGTAACGTCATGTTGTTGAAGAAAACAAATCATTTGCTTCTGCATGATTGCAGTTGCTGGCAATTGTGTGTGGAGGTACAGGATCATTCCAGCTCCGCTAACGAGCTAGGTACATGAACTTTGGATCCATGTCATGATGAAACTAGCCGCTTGGAGGGGCCGCGTGGTGTGAGGAGCCATGTCACGGATCGTGCAGCCCCTTCCGGCGGAGGTTCGAGGCCTCTGTCGGTAATGGATGTGTGTGTTGTTCTTAGCATGTTTTAGTTTATGTAGTGTGTAAGTCTAGAGACCAATGACCTCAGCAGTTTGGTCCCTTAGGAAGTCACACACATTTCAACAAGCGCCCCTGGTAGCTGCGCCGTCAGTGCGACAGAATGTAAATCCTAAGGGTCCGGTTTCGATTCCCGGCTGGGTCGGAGATTTTCTCTGCTCACGGACTGGGTTTTGGGTTGTCCTCATCATCATCGTCATTTCATCCCCATCGACGCGCTGGTCCCAGAGGTGGCGTCAAATCGAAGACTTGCACGTGGCGAAAAGTCTACCTGACGGGAGGCCCTGGTCACATGGCGTTTACATTTTTCGCCTCTGAACATTTTTGAAACTAATTAGTTTGTATGGTGTCGTCTGCAGAACGAGTTTCCATGCAGATGTTGGTACATTACAACGGCACCACAAGTAAAGACAGTCGATGCCAGTTGCAGCAAAGTCGCCGAGACCTCAGCATAAATGAGCTTTCACCAGTTTCCTTGCCCGCTGCAGCCGCGATGTTAACTATGTTCTGAGCTCTGCCAGTCTCTAGGTATAGTGGGCAAAAAATCCCATGGCTGCAAGATGCGCAGTCGGCTGGGGAAGCATGGGGAGAGCAGCAGTAATGGGGGGGGGGGGGGGGGGGGTCCCTCAGAGCGCTGGAGGCGAAGTGCCATTCTAAACTGAAGACTACCCTCACATTTTTTGTAAATATCAAGTGGAGCCCCGCCACGCCCACACTTGCATGGTGACCATCTACTGTCAGCTCTGCTTTCGTTAGTATCTAAAAAGAATTCGTTCCAAAATACAGCGATTCATTTTCGCCTTGTTAACCAACTGTAACATTCAGAGAAGCGTCATGACTGGCGAATTTGAATAGGACCTACACATTTCTCTGGCTACTACGTCAAAATTTGCTTGTTTTGCCAAAACACAGCGGAGTTTACACTGTCTCATCTCACTAACATGTTGTGCAGACACACTTGTGAGAGAATTCTGAAACAGTGGTTTGTTAAGTTTGTTAAGAGAGGAACCGAGGAAAACTAAAGTCAGTAGCTTATGAGAAAGCTAAAACGATTGATGTCTTCACTTATGTTGTACCAAAACCATAACACTTGTCGTTTCACCAGCTATCGATGACCATTAAAAATTACATTCATTCACCAAAACAGCCTGTACTTATTCAAATAACATGGTAGGTAATGAAGTTTTACACAATAACGATATGGTAAGATTCTATCCTGTTTGCATGCTATCATTTCCCAAAATGTCATTTTGATATCTGAAACCGTTTATGAAATGTGGGGAATGTTGTGGATATTTCACTCTGTCTTAATCGCTGGCGCAACGCGACCGCAAATGTGTGCGCTACATCAGATCAATTTTCTCTAGATTGGTGACAGACAAATATCTCTGCCGAAGTGTAAAGAAAAATTCAATATTTTAGCTAAAATTCATACACAATAACATATGCAATATGCACCAAAGGAAAATCATAGCTACCTCTATTTTTAATTGCACACTTTTCCAAATTTCGCGTGAGTATCGCAGTAACTATGGCCATTAACGAAATGATGGGCACATCATCATGAACCTGACATATAGAGCTATAAGTAAAGCAAAAATGAATTCATTTTACCGAATAGTTTCTGTAATATCGTTTGAGAAAGATTATAGGGTGCGCACCTTGATTCTATCATCGCTGACTGGCTGAAAGGTGGAAAACGATTGTCGGCCTCTCATTATAAATAAACGAATGAACTCACCCAGTGCTTTGGACGAAAACTGGTAATTGCACATCCTCCACGGTATCCTCCATGAGCTGTAATCAGCGACTACTTGTAATCACCGCTTACTATGACAATGCCACCACAGTACAGATCCTGCTGCATGCGCAATGAACAGTTATTCTGAACGTTGTATCTAGTTAAAGAATTGTACTCTGATGTGAACTTTCATTCTGCGGTGAACAATGTGCTGATGTTATAAGGTTCAGCGACAGGATACAATAAACGTCAACTGTCTGGACTCTAATTGTTTAGAACGTCAAGCATTTGCCAAGCTCAAGTTTTAATAAATTACTAATGATCTGTTATGTGTCGTAGTGTATGCTCGACCTACTACTGAAGTACTTTGCTTGCTACAAGACGTCACAGATTGCGTGCTCAAGATAGAGCATGTGGATACAACAGTCTGGATGACCATAATACAGGTTTAAGTTGGGGACGAATTGTGGGAGAGGGTTGCTTTTGACATGATGGACCAGGTTCTATCCCAAGGCTTTAAATGCAGGAAGGAGGTGAGTATATAGTTTCCACTAAAGTAATATACTGAGTGTCCCACATCAGACCGGTACACATCATGCCCGAGATTCAGGTAACAATGAACTAACTAAAAAACAGCAGATGTTGTTACGTTAAAAAACATGTAGTTGCCCGTTTATAAGAGATGCTGGAAGTTGAGTCCATGAGCATCCAGACATCATTCATTTCGTGTGATGACGTTACCAGCTTCACACTGCAATTCTGCAGGCGTGATGTTGTTAATTTCTCCAATAGCGTTCCGTTTAAATTCATCTATTGTTCGAGGATTGTTAGCATACACCTTGCTTTTTAGTGTGGCCCATAAACAAAAGTCACACGGGGGTAGGACGTCAAACGGTCCGACTTGGAGCAGGAGAGGCACCACAGGACATTTTAATTTCCACTGTCTATACTTTCACAAATAAATTAATAAAACTTTGTCAGCATGACCAGGAAGGATCCAGGATTCACACTCATAGCAGTGTAAGTTCAAAAACATAAGAAAATAAACTTTATTACATGTCAAAGTTCATCATTTTTTCACGTACTATTGGCTGCATTAGTTGCTGTAGGTTCATTTTCCTTCATAAGTAAGAGTGTTTCTTCGATGAATTTTGCGCAGCTTACAAACCATATTTACAGGTGTATGAAACTCTAGAATTTTCCAAATCTATTACAAACTAGTTTAAAAATTGAGATAATTAAGTATAAAATTTGAGTTTCTCCTATACATCAAGTTTAAAAAGTAAAAGCTCATCAACTTTTTCATAAATTAAATAAATTCTAGAGTTTCATAAACCTGTAAGTATGGTTTTTATGCTGTGCAAAATTCATCGAAGAATCTCTCTTACTCGAAGAAAAGTGTACTTATAGGAACAAATGCAGCAAATAGCACTGGAAATATGATGAAATTTCACAAAAAAATTATTTTGTTATATTTTTGAACTTCTACTGCTATGAATGTGAATCCTGAATCATTCCTGGTCATACTGACAAAGTTTTATGAATTTATTTATAAAAGTGTAGGCAGTGGAAATTCTGTGGTGCCTCTCCTGCTCCAAGTCTGTCCGTCTGACGTCCTGCCCCCTTAAGGCTGGTTAGTTGGTTGTTTGGTGGGAAGAGACCAAACAGCGAGGTCATCTATCTCATCGGACTAGCGAAGGATGGGGAAGTCGGCCGTGCCCTTGCAAGGAACCATCCCAGCATTTGCGTGGAGCGATTTAGGGAAATCACGGAAAACCTAAATCAGGATGGTCGGACGCGGGATTGAACCGTCGTCCTCCCGAATGCGAGTCCAGTGTGCTACCACTGCGCCACCTCGCTCGGTCCCCTTAAGTCTGTGGACCTTTAGGGACAGAGGCTTCTACCGACAAGTCTGTCTTCAGGGAACACATTGGTGATGTACGCCATACTTTGATTGCATGTGTGAGCAGTTGCTCAATCCTGTGGGAATACTGCATTCAGCTTCTGTGCATCTGTTAATTGTGTATAGAAAGAGTCAAAGAACAGTAGATATCTGTCACTGTGTGAGATGTAATTGACAAATATGGGGCCAATAATGGGCATGCCAGACGACAAACATCAAACACGTAACTTCTCTCAGTGGAGAGGTGCCTTGTGCAGAATATGTGAGTTATCCTGAGACCAGTATTTGAAGTTTGGGGAGTTTACATAACCTGACATATGAAACAAGGCCTCATCCGACCTGAAGTAAAGTCAGGTGTCCAGGAAATCGCTAGGAATTGATGTTAACAGTCAGTAAGACTAGTGGACTCCTTTTTCCTGGTCCTCAAATTTCAACTCTCGCACCACACCCACATGATAGGCTTTTAATTTAATATCTTTTAGTTCACGATGACATGATGTACGTTATACTTGAAGCTGTCGAGATATTCTCTCTCCTTGCTGACTAGCAGTGACATCTCGTAAAGTTCGTGCGAATTCTGTTAATAGTTTCAGCAGTCCTCACCGTCGGTCGCCTGTTCCTCTGCACGTTGTGAAAGGATCCTACAGCCCTCCATTTCTTGAACAGTTCTCGAACAGCGTTGGCCATGGGGCGTTTCATACCAGGATTGTTCTCTGGAAACATTCTTTTACATTCTTTGATGGAAACTGTCTTCACATAAAAATCCACAATATCAGTTCGCTGTTCTAATGCAAACTAGTCCATTTCTGTAACAGTTTAACAGTAGGGGCTTCTCACAACAGCTGACGCACTTCCTACCAGGATTCTTCGTTTGAAACATTTCTTAATATTCCTTGACGGAAACTGTCTTTACGTAAAAATCCACTATAGCTATATCAATTCGCTGTTCTAATGCAAACTGGTCCATTTCTGTAACAGCTCAACAGTACAGTCTTCTCACAACAACTGACGCACGAACACATAGCCGCAGACAACTTTTCGGTTAAATGCTTTGTAGCCAAGTTTTGAAACAGTCTTGCCACTTCAGAAGCAGTTCGATTAGAGATGATTAACTGGCACATGCGACGTACTGGTTTTATATAGGACATCCTGTGTAAGGAAAAGGCTAGAAATTTATGAGCGATTTGCCATTGTACTACATATCAGTAATGATACAGTTTAGACTACGACAGTCAATTCAGGAGTACGCAGTGTGGTGTCGCAAGGCGCGGAAGTTGAATGCGCGCCAGACGGTATGGACCCGGATACCCACTAGGGTTCTCTGTGCTCCCGCGCGCGCCTGCGCCACCATCCTCACCGTCCGACTGCGCCACTCTCCTTATCACGTGCGGCGCTATCCCGGCAGTCTGGTGCCCGCCATTGTTCCCGTGTGAATCTTGGCCGTACTGCCTTCCAGTAGTGTGCGTTGAGATACCTACTGTCGTTGTTTGGAGGGTACCTGCGTTCCTGTCTCGCCGTGCTTATCAACTCAGTTCTAGCTTATGTATACACTACTGGCCATTAAAATTGCTACACCAAGAAGAAATGCAGATGATAAACGGGTATTCGTTGGACAAATATATTATACTAGAACTGACATGTGATTACATTTTCACGCAATTTGGGTGCATAGATCCTGAGAAATCAGTACCCAGAACAACCACCTCTGGCCGTAATAACGGCCTTGATACGCCTGGGCATTGAGTCAAACAGAGCTTGGATGGCGCGTGCAGGTACAGCTGCTTATGCAGCTTCAACACGATACCACAGTTCATCAAGAGTAGTGACTGGCGAATTGTGACGAGCCAGTTGCTCGGCCACCATTGACCAGACTTTTTCGGTTGGTGAGAGATCTGGAGAATGTGCTGGCCAGGGCAGCAGATGAACATTTCCTGTATCCAGAAAGGCCCGTACAGGACCTGCAACATGCGGTCATGCGTTATCCTGCTAAAATGTAGGGTTTAGCAGGTATCGAATGAAGGGTAGAGCTACGGGTCGTAACACATCTGAAATGTAACGTCCACTGTTCAAAGTGCCGTCAATGCGAACAAGAGGTGGCCGAGACGTGTAACTAATGGCACACCGGGTGATACACCCCTATGGTGATGACGAATACACGCTTCCAATGTGCGCTTCACCGCGATGTCGCCAAACACGGACGCGTCCATCATAATGCTGTAAACAGAACCTGGATTCATCCGAAAAAATGACGTTTTGCCATTGGTGCCTCCAGATTCGTCGTTGAGTACACCATCGCAGGCGCTCCTGTCTGTCATGGAGCGTCAAGGGTAACCGCAGCTATGGTCTCCGATCTGATAGTCCATGCTGCTGCAAACGTCGTCGAACTGTTCGTGCAGATGGTTGTTGTCTTGCAAACTTCCCCATCTCTTGACTCAGGGCTCGAGATGTGGCTGCACGATCCCTTACAGTCATTCGGATAAGATGCCTGTCATCTCGACTGCTAGTGATACGAGGCAGTTGGGATCCAGCACGGCGTTCCGTATTACCCTCCTGAACCCACCGACTCCATATTCTGCCAACAGTCATTGGATCTCGACCAACGCGCGCAGCAATGTCGCGATAGGATAAACCGCAATCGCGGTAGTCTACAATCGACCTTATCAAAGTCCGAAACGTGATGGTACGCATTTCTCCCCCTTACACGAGGCATCACAACAACGTTTCACCAGGCTACGCCGGTCAACTGCTGTTTGTGTATGAGAAATCGGTTGGAAACTTTCCTCATGTCAGCACGTTGTAGGTGTCGCCTCCGGCGCCAACCTTGTGTGAATGCTCTGAAAAGCTAATTATTTGCTTATGAAAGCATCTTCTTCCTGTCGGTTAAATTTCGCGTCTGTAGCACGTCATCCTCGTGGTGTAGCAATTTTAATGGCCAGCAAAAAAATGTGTGTGCAATGTTATGGGACTTAACTGCTAAGGTCATCAGTCCCTAACCTTACAGACTACTTAACCTAAATTATCCTTAGCCCAAACACACACACTCATGCCCGAGAGAGGACTCGAACCTCCGCCGGGTCTAGCCCCACAGTCCATGACTGCTCCGCCAAAGACCGCTCGGCTAATCCCGAGCGGCTTTATGGCCAGCAGTGTATATTGTAATTTCAGTTATTGCTTGCTTGTTTCGTGTTGTGCTCTGGCCGGTCGTAATGACTGTCTGCCTTTCCTCTCTGTTCGTAGTTAGCGACACCTCCAGCGCCTGGCGGCTTTGGGTCTCCATTCTCTGCCGTGCACCACTTGCTGGTCGCTCGCGACTTTAACATTGGTGACGTTGTGGAAGGTTTGGTAGCATGGAGGCTTAGTCGGTCTGTCTCCTGGAGAAACATTAGGAGCTCATTCAGCAGCAGCTGCAGCGTCAGTTAGATGTCTTACAGCAATCGCCGGACGCAGTGGCGGAGCGGTTCTAGGTGGTACAGTCTGGAACCGCGCGATTGCTACGGTAGCAGGTTCGAATCCTGCCTCGGGCATGGATGTGTGTGATGTCCTTAGGTTAGTTAAAGTAGTTCTAAGTTCTAGGGGACCCATATTGCTCAGAGCCATTTGAACCGTCTTACAGCAATCCTTGCAGTTGCTGACAGACAAAGTCAAGGCCTGGAACGCCCTCCCGCACCAGCTCCTGCGTGTCCCTGTTTCTGACGCTTCCCCATGTCCACCGTCGTTTCTGCCCTTTCACGACTCTAAGGAAGACTGTGAAACATACCTCCATTGTCTGCAACATTTCACAGCGTTTCAGGTCACGGATGACACCCTACAGCGATCGTTTTTCTTGTCCGCGGCATCACCAGACACGTTTTTATTTATTTATTTATTGTTCCGTGGGACCAAATTAAGGAGAAATCTCCATGGTCATGGAACGAGTCAATACATGAAATTATAACACGATATTAGAAACAGATAAAATGAAATATAGAAAAAAAAAACATATTCAGGTGACAAGTCATAAGTTTAAATGAAGACAATCAACAATGTAACACTGGAATTTGCTTAATTTTTTAGCTCTTCCAGGAGCTCCTCGACAGAATAGAAGGAGTGAGCCATGAGGAAACTCTTCAGTTTAGACTTAAAAGAGTTTGGGCTACTGCTAAGATTTTTTAGTTCTTGTGGTAGCTTATTGAAAATGGATGCAGCAGAATACTGCACTCCTTTCTGCACAAGAGTCAAGGAACTGCATTCTACATGCAGATTTGATTTCTGCCTAGTATTAACTGAGTGAAAGCTGCTAACTCTTGGGAATAGGCTAATATTGCTAACAACAAACGACATTAAAGAAAATATATACTGTGAGGGCAATGTCAGAATTCCCAGATTTTTGAATAGGGGTCGACAAGAGGTTCTCGAACTTACACCACATATAGCTCGAACAGCCCGTTTTTGAGCCAAAAATACCCTTTTTGAATCAGAAGAATTACCCCAAAAAATAATACCATACGACATAAGCGTATGAAAATATGCGAAGTAGACTACTTTTCGTGTTGAAGTGTCACTTATTTCAGATACTGTTCTAATGGTAAATAAAGCAGCATTTAGTTTCTGAACAAGATCCTGAACATGGGCTTTCCACAACAGCTTACTATCTATCCGTACGCCTAGGAACTTGAACTGTTCCGTCTCGCTTATAACATGCCCATTCTGTCTGATTAAAATGTCAGTTCTTGTTGAATTGTGAGTTAGAAACTGTAAAAACTGAGTCTTACTGTGATTTAGCATCAAATTATTTTCCACAAGCCACGAACTTATTTCATGAACTAAATTATTTGTTACTGTTTCAATATTACACACAAGATCCTTCACTATCAAGCTGGTGTCATCAGCAAACAGAAATATTTTTGAATCACCTGTAATACTAGAAGGCATATCATTTATATAAATAAGAAACAGCAGTGGCCCCAGCACCGACCCTTGGGGAACGCCCCACTTAACAGTGCCCCATTGGGACTGAACATCACTACCACTCTCAATATTGCGGAGAATTACCCTCTGCTTTCTGTTCTTAAAGTAAGAGGCGAACCAATTGTAAGCTACTCCCCTTACTCCATAATGGTCCAACTTCTGCAGTAATATTTTGTGGTCAACACAGTCAAAAGCCTTCGTTAAATCAAAGAAAACACCTAGCGTTCGCAACCTTTTATTTAATCCGTCCAAAACCTCACAGAGAAAAGAGAATATAGCATTTTCAGTTGTTAAACCATTTCTAAAACCAAACTGAACATTTGACAGCAAATTATGTGAATTTAAATGCTCCAGTAACCTTGTATATACAACCCTCTCGATAACTTTAGCAAACACCGATGGCATAGAAATAGGTCTAAAATTGTCAACATTATCAATGTCTCCCTTTTTATAAAGTGGCTTCACTACCGAGTATTTTAATCGATCAGGAAACCGACCACTCCTAAAGGAAAAGTTACAGATATGGCTAAGTACTGGGCTAACATACATAGAACAATACTTCAGTATTCTGCTAGATACCCCGTCATATCCATGAGAGTTCTTGGTCTTTAGTGATTTAATTATTAACTCAATCTCCCTCTTGTCAGTATCATGGAGGAGCATTTCAGGTAACAGTCTCGGAACACTTTTTTCTAAGAGCGCTATATGATTCCCTGTTGGAATTAGGTTTCTATTTAGTTCACCTGCTATATTCAGAAAGTGATTATTAAATACTGTACATATATGCCACTTATCAGTAACACGGACATTCCCACTACGCACTGATTCTATATCCTCGACCTGTCTCTGCAGACCAGCAACTTCCTTTACGACTGACCATATGGTTTTAATTTTATTCTGAGACTTAGCTATTCTATCTGCATACCACATACTTTTTGCCTTCCTAATAACATTTTTAAGCACCTTACAATACTGTTTGTAATGGGCTGCTGCATTTAGATTTTGACTGTTTCTAACGTTTTGATATAATTGCCACTTTGTTCTACAAGATATTCTTATCCCTCTAGTCAGCCACCCAGGCTGCCTGTTTGTGCTAGTACCCTGTTTTAAACGTTGTAACGGAAAGCAACTTTCAAAGAGCATGAGAAAGGTCTTTAGAAAAGCATTATATTTATCGTTTACTGTCTCAGCGCTATAAACATCTTGCCACTCTTGTTCCTTTATAAGGTTTACAAAGGTCTCTACAGCAACCGGATCAGCTTTCCTGAACAGCTGATGACTATATTTAACACGAGTTGCAGCATAAAAAACTTTTAAAGTTAAAATTTGCGCATCATGATCTGAAAGGCCATTCACCTTTTTTCTAACAGAATGCCCTTCTAGTAATGAGGAATGAACAAAAATGTTGTCTATGGTTGTTCTACTGTTCCCTTGCACTCTCGTTGGAAAGAATACGGTTTGCATAAGATTATATGAATTAAAGAGGTCCACCAGCATCCTCTTCCTTGCACAATCACTTATACAATTAATATTGAAGTCACCACATATAACTAACTTTTTGTATTTCCTATAAAGTGAACCAAGAACCTCCTCTAGCTTTAGCAAAAATGCTGTGAAATCGGAGTCTGGGGATCTATAAATAACAACAGTTACAAGTTTAACTCCGTCAAATTTAACCACACCTGCACAACATTCAAACACCTTTTCAGTGCAGTACTTTGAAACATCAATTGACTCAAATGCGATGCCGTTTTTCACATACATGGCTACTCCCCCACACCGCAAAGAGCTCCTCGAAAAGCAGCCAGCCAACCTGTATCCTGGTAAAGGAAGCCTCTGAATTATCTCCTTATTTAAGAAGTGTTCAGATATACCAATAATTTCAGAGTCAACATCTATAAGCAGTTCACTAACTTTATCCCTAATACCTTGTATATTTTGATGAAATATACTAATTCCCTCATTACTCGGATACCTAAGCTTTGTCAAAAGTGATTCCCTTGTTAGAGAGACTTCCCTTAAGCAGGAATACCTATCAGCTGACTTCAATCTAAAAAAGGTGCAGCTCTAACACACACTACTGCAGGAATTTTCCCATGAGTGATCCCACCAACCCCACCTATGCTGTCACCTATAAGCTTTGCCAACCTCCCCTTCCCATACCTGTTGAGGTGCAGGCCGTGTCTAGTGAAACCCGTCCTGCTGATAGACTCCACCGACACCACTGAAATGTGACCCATGCTTTCTGTCATCAGCGCACCCCCAAGTCTCATGTTATTACGCCTGACGGCTGTATTAAGATGAGGCCGATCGCGACGCTGAAACAGTTCCACGAAATGCACATTCGTGTTGCCAGTCTGAGTGGCTATCTTTTCCAGGTCACCATCTATGTTATACTCCCCATCCCTACCAATACTATTACCAGCCCCACCCACAATCACTACCTGATCCTCTTTAGTAAAATCCCTACATAACCCCCCTATGTTAACAGTCACCTGAGCCAACCCTGCATTAGGCTTCACAATGCTGGTGACCTGGTACTCACTTCCCAGCACTTCCTGCAACTGCTGGCCTACACCTCTGCCATGTGAACTACCTAACAGCAGAACCTTCTTCTTCCTCTTCGACTTTGCAACTGTTCTAGGCACAGTAACTACTGAGGTCTGCTGCATACTTCCTACATCTACAGCTACTAGAGATTCCTCTCCACTAGACTCTGACAGTTGGTCATATCTATTGTAAACACCAATAGTAAAACTATCTGAAAATCTTCTTCTCCTAGCAGATCTCTTGCCAACAGCCAGCTCCCATTCCCCAACCCCCTTCTCCCTCCTCATCCTATCTAGCTCCTCCTGTGCGTTTTTCAACTGCACCTGAAGGGCACAGATCTTACGCTCCTGCTCCTCTATCAGTTTACTCTTGCTACATAACCTGCAGTTCTTGCTGCTCCGCAAGTTGGCACCATTGTCCGACCCCGTGGCTCTCTCCTTTAACGAGAAATTTGTGCTGCTGACTTACTACTATTCCCAGCACTACCACGTTGTGACGTCTCGGCTTGAGTTCCACCAGTACCATAAACAGCACCGACAGTCATACCGTTCTTGGGTTACAGACTTGCAGGGTCTCAGTTGCAAATGCGACTTCACTTGCACCAATGAGCGTTGCAAGAGGTCGTATGCGGACTCCTTGATTCGCGATGTTGTCATTCACCTGGCGCCCGATCCAGAGGTCCGCACAGTTGCATTGAAACTCAATAAACCCTCGCTGAAAGACATTCTGCGCATATCACACTCCTTTGAATTCGCACAGGTGGCGGACGAGCGTCTTATGGCGAGGCCGTAGGTGGAAACAGTAGAGTCCTCCCCACGGACGCCTCCCTCGCGTCGCCGGCGTGGTACAGCCCATAGAGAGCCACGTCTTCGAGACTCCTCATTGTCCGACATCTCTATGGCTTCGGAGTCGCCAGTCGCCCCTCGTAGGCAGTCGCGTGGGTTGCATCCGCCTTGCACGCAGTGCTTTTCCGCCTGCTCTCGCGCGGCTTATACACGCCTGGGTTCCCCGGAGCTTTCTTCCACCTCTAAGTGACTGGTCGCATACAGGGATTATCCTGTCTCCCTCCGTGGGCAGTTCTCGGTGCTGGCCACCTATAAACACGTTCTGCAGCTCCTGACCATCCCTCGACTTTAAACACTTTTCGACTTGATGCCTTTATGCTGTTTTCTTTTTCAATTTCTGACGAAGTTTAGGTTGTTTCCTCTGCCACCCCGTTCCAGAAACTCGACAATCTGCTCTCAGCCTATGCCTCTTTGTCTGACTTACGGTGTGCTCCAGACTTCCAGGAGCACATTGCTCTCCGACCAGATGATCAGCCACGGTTCTCCTGGGGTTTGACCCATTCCAGTGGCGTGACATTCAGCAGTCAAGCAAGAGCTCGATCGACTGCAGGCTGCTGGCGTCATCGGGCTCATGAAGGCGAGTGCTTGGGGGATCCCATTGGTGATGTTCAAGAAACCCAACGGCTTCCTCCCCCAATGTGGAGATTTCAGAGTTACAATCAATGCACGGTACCTGGTTGAAAATTATCCCATTCCTCGGCAGGAAGACGTTCTCGCCAAACTCATGCATTGCGAGTACTTCTCTAAGATCGACGTGGCGGAGGCTTACCACCAATTGCCCTTAGATGAGGAATCCCAGAACATCGTAAGCAAACGGCGTTCGGATTATTAGACAGCCCATCCCAGCTTGTATTAATTATTTCGATGACATTTTGGACACCAACCGCAAACGCCATGGGCATTTCCAAAACCTTCGTACCTTATTTCATGCTCTGCAGGTCGCAGGCTATCGGATTGCAGTGTCGTGGCCATCAACGCCCTTCTCCAACCCAAGGATTTATCTGACCCCCAGGTTTTCAAGGGCAAGGTTAACTACTACTTAAAGTTTGCTTGCATCACAAAGGGGTGCTGTTCAAATGGACTCCTGCCTGTGATCAAGCTTTTCTCCACTTGAAAACTATGTTCAAGTCCGCCCATTGCCTGATCCCCTTCTCTCTGGATCGCCCCCTGATTGAGGTGGCCGATACTTTGGCCTATGGTGTTGGGGCAGTACTGATTCACAGGAATGACGATAGCTCAGAACAGCCCATCGCATATGCATCTAAGACGCTATCCCCAGCACAGAGGAACTATTCTCAGATTGAGAAAGAGGTTCTAGCGGTTGTGCTTGCCATTTAAAAGTTTCACATCTACCCACTTGGGACGAAGTTCGCTCTACTCACTGATCACAAGCTTTTGGGCCACACACACACACATCCCTGAGCCAACTGCTCAATGTCTCCAGTGCTGGACGCCGTTCTTATGCAATTTCACTTACGCTACCCAATGTTAGCCCACCCCTCAACACTCCAACGCCAATGCCTTGTCACGTCTCTCCTCAGGCCCCAATCCCAAGTTTGACTGTCAGGAAGTTCCCTACTTTCACATTGATGTGGCCTGCCAAGATACACTCGATGGATTTCCCATCATGGCTGCACATGTCACCTCTGTCATATGCCGGGACCCCATTCTATGGGAGGTTCTCCAATATGTGACCCATGGTTGGCCCACATACCTGACATGTCGGTTGAAAACTGTATTCAGCCCCCTGGCGGCACCTCTCCCACAGGATCTCAGTTGTGGCAGTTGTGGTGAGTGTCCTTCTGTTGGCCGTGGAGGCTGGTGCCCATTGGGTGATTGTCCGACCCGATTTACGCCATTGCATCCTATGCTTGCTATCCCATGGACACTGGGGGATGCCCCGTATAAAGGCATTGGCTCGCCGGCATGTGTATTGGCCAGACATCAATGGCAACATCGAACACTTGGTCCGTGGCTGCATGTTTGTGCAAATTACCAGGTCAGCCTGCCAGAATCATTTGCCCCCTGGCCCATGCCTCGCCTCACCTGTGACTGGATCCATATCAATTTTGTGGGCCTGTTATTGGGATCGATGTGGTAACTCATTCTGGGTGCATACTCCAGATACTCGTATGTGGTGTGCATGGCGTCCACCACAACTGATGCGAAGCTCATGACCTTTGCTCAGGTTCTCGCCATCGAAGGCCTGCTTTGTACTTTGGTCTCCAATAATGGCACCCAATTCACAGTACCCTCCTTCCACGAATTCAGTGAGGGCCACAGTATCAAACACATGTGCGCCCTTTCGTTCCACCTGTCCTCCAATGGCACTGCAGAACGAATGGGTCAGGATGTTTAAACAACAGCTCACGAAAGCTATTGAATTCTCTGCCACACTGTCGGCCCTTACCTTATTCCTGATCACTTATTGCACCATGCTGCTAGACACAGTCCAGTCCAACTGAACTCCTCCATGGGTGGCAACCATAGACCCTGCTCCATCTGGTGATGCAGTCGCCTTCTGAGCCCCACTTCCGACCCTCTAAGTGATACAACCTGGGCACAGTCATGTGGGCTTGCTCGTATGGGGGCAGTGCTGCTTGGACTCCTGCCACTGCAGTCGCAACACCATGCGGGATTAGCCGTGCGGTCTGGCACTGCAGTCATGGACTGTGCAGCTGGTCCTGCCGGAGGTTCAAGTCCTCCCTAGGGCATGGGTGTGTGTGTTTGTGCTTAGGATAATTTAGGATAAGTAGTGTGTAAGCTTAGGGACTGATGACCTTAGCAGTTAAGTCCCATAAGGTTTCACACACATTTAAACATTTTTTTTTAACATTTGCAGTCGCAGAAGGGGCTCGACCGCCGCTATCATAGCCAACTCCATTCTCGTACCCACTTGTGGCACCTCACGTCCCCCAACACTCCGCCTCCTTTTGGTGGTCACAAGGCACTGGATTCGGCTCCGCTGCCACCAGCTCGTCGCAGGCACCCCGGCGCTCCTTCCCACATCCACAAGGATCAGAAGGGCGTGTGATGACCTGCCCTCTGCTGATGTTTAGATGGATTCCACAGACGACCCTCCCAACCCACCACTGCCGGTCGATGCCACAGAGTGCAGCAGTCTGGTACTCGCCGTACTTCGCGTATGCATCTCGGCCGCATTGCGTTCGAGTTACTTGTATTGAGATACCTACTGTTGCTTTTTGGAGTTCTCCTGTAGTGTTGTTGCCTCACAGTGTTTGTCACCTCAGTTCTTGCTTGCTTGCCTCGTATTGTGTCCTGGTCAGTCGTAGTCCCTGTCGTCCGCTACTTGTTCGTCAGGTCAATCTGTTCGTAGTTAACGATATCCAGCGGCTCCCCCTCCTGGTGGCTTCACGTCTCCATTCTCTGCCATGCACCACTCGCTGGTCGCTCGTGGCTATTACACGTAGCTTCGTGTATCAAGTGGTAAATTATAAGAAGATACAATAAGTAATGCGATTGTGATTGTTTATTTTCATCGCAGAAGCCTTGGACAAACTCAGGTGGTCAGTTTTGTTACTCGCTAGAGGAAATTGTGTCCATATACTCTGTACTATTGCCTGGGAGACAGCTACCATGGTAGACAATCATGGCTAGTGTGAGCAGAAAGACTGTCTCCAGGAGTCAGTGTTCTGTTTGTTATTTCGACTTGGGGCATTGGGTCCTTTACTATAGACCTTACGTGTTTGGAGTAATTAACTGCACTGGTGGAATTTTCAGATGACCTACTGTAAACGAAAAATGTAGAAGATGCGATTAATGCTGTATTGCTGCATTGCATGAATTAACCACCATCTCAGCTCTGCCCCCTCCCCCCCCCCCCCTCCCGATAGACCGCCGGCCTTCGACCTTGCATCATACCGATAGTAATGTCACCACCTACGCTCCTTCACCTGCAGTCGCCTAGTCGTCCTGAGCCAGGAATTTCTCGTGCCTACCGGTCTTCTTCAGCGTTTTACCTCTCACGAGGAGTTCCAATTTTGCATCTTCTTGACCACTGGCATTGCCAAATGATCCGTCACCATCATTGTCACCTACAA
Organism: Schistocerca nitens; assembly: GCF_023898315.1. Taxonomy (NCBI): domain Eukaryota; kingdom Metazoa; phylum Arthropoda; class Insecta; order Orthoptera; family Acrididae; genus Schistocerca; species Schistocerca nitens. Next base: position 544,092,924 of record NC_064615.1, read on the forward strand.
CAAAACCGCTATTATTGTCAGCTCCATCGTAAGTGACATCCCCTGTTCTATTGTCAAAAATTATCGCCACCTCATCACTGTGTACGAAAGCACAGCCAGCACCTTGGCCAGTCCCAGTGGCTCCAGCCACATTCGCCACCACTGCTCTGATATCACACCCACCAAAAGCTCCTGTTAATGGCCCTACTTACAGTCAACTAGTCCCACTTATTATCCCATAAACAATATCCACACAATTATAAGACAACATAAACTAAATAGAGCAGATATCTCTGACTGCCCTTTTTACTGATGTCTGTTCTTCTTCAAATGAATTGCCTATTGTGAAATTCATTAACATTATATCTACAGCATCATATGCACAGCACTTCAGTTTCTCACTTCGTCCACATTGGTTCTTCTGGACCATTCTCTTCAGCTTCGGCCCACTTTTCATCATTACTAAGTTGTAATTCGATTTTACGAGTACTATTCGTTTATTGAGGTCCGATCGGTGGCGAAATGGAAACCACAGTGAAAATCTGAGAAAGTTTGCACAGACGTGTTGAGCAGTGTTTCTGGTATGCCCTTCGATCACATCTTGTATGTCCTTTCATCTCTGTACATAAATATGCCTAGAGAATGATCTCTCCCCAAGTATGAGAGCATGCTGAGATATTTCGCCTGGTATCCTGCAGATCACATAGGTAACTGTCATACAATTCCTTCTTCTTGACAGTTCTCGGCCGCACACTGCAGAGGCAGCGAGGAGGGATATGAAGATAACATTTTTCACACATGACGAGCTGCAGACCGACCCAGAGAATTGTCGGGAAGAACAGGCCTTCTATGACAAAGGTATTGGAAAGTTATTACAATGCTACGATAATGTCTAATCCGGAGCGACGGCTATATAGAGAAGTAGCTGGAAGGTGTTGCTAATTGTTCCAAATCCATCATCTTTTATTTTCACTGTGGTTCCCATTTCGTGACCGACTGGACAACAATAAAATAGCACTGGATACACCTTACAATCAAATATCTGATTTTGGAGTCTGTGTGGTCATGACGCAATCATTGTTGGATTTTCCCAAAACTCGGGTCTTTTCTAATCACACGGCCCATGAGGAAGCTTTCGATAGTTAGCGACTGTTCCCAGTTAAAACAAAGAGTGAAAATGAGAGAGATAGACTCGCCCTTCGTTCCACTCAGCTCCAAGGCTGAGCCCGGTGCGGTATCGTTCTTGTTCTGGTGGCAGCCATAACGTAATGCAGCCGGGTACTTAAAATTTTGATATTATCATAATGGAGTAATATGTTAGTAGAATTGGGTAGAAATACTTAAAGTAACAAATCCTGATTTTGAAAATCGTCGGATAAGTAATTTCTCCGAAATCGATGTTTTGGGATGTTTGACATCCACATGAATTAAAAGACATAGGGTTAACATTTTGGTAGTATGTGTACTTTGATTAAAAAGGATATTATAGAGCATTTCTTGAACTACATATATTCATTCCTGTATCTGTTATTATTACTATTTTTGCTATTATTACTATTAATACTATTACTCTTATTACGAGTATTAATATAATCACTATATATTCTTGATATATAGTGATTATATATATATCACTATATATTCTTGATCTTCCCCCATGAACCATAGACCTTGCCGTTGGTGGGGAGGCTTGAGTGCCTCAGCGATACAGATGGCCGTACCGTAGGTGCAACCACAACGGAGGGGTATTTGTTGAGAGGCCAGACAAACATGTGGTTCCTGAAGAGGGGCAGCAGCCTTTTTAGTAGTTGCAGGGGCAACAGTCTGGATGATTGACTGATCTGGCCTTGTAACATTAACCAAAACGGCCTTGCTGTGCTGGTACTGCGAACGGCTGAAAGCAAGGGGAAACTACAGCCGTAATTTTTCCCGAGGACATGCAGCTTTACTGTATGATTAAATGATGATGGCGTCCTCTTGGGTAAAATATTCCGGAGGTAAAATAGTCCCCCATTCGGATCTCCGGGCGGGGACTACTCAAGAGGACGTCGTTATCAGGAGAAAGAAAACTGGCATTCTACGGATCGGAGCGTGGAATGTCAGATCCCTTAATCGGGCAGGTAGGTTAGAAAATTTAAAAAGGGAAATGGATAGGTTAAAGTTAGATATAGTGGGAATTAGTGAAGTTCGGTGGCAGGAGGAACAAGACTTTTGGTCAGGTGATTACAGGGTTATAAATACAAAATCAAATAGGGGTAATGCAGGAGTAGGTTTAATAATGAATAAAAAATAGGAGTGCGGGTTAGCTACTACAAACAGCATAGTGAACGCATTATTGTGGCCAAGATAGACACAAAGCCCATGCCTACTACAGTAGTACAAGTTTATATGCCAACTAGCTCTGCAGATGATGAAGAAATTGATGAAATGTATGACGAGATAAAAGAAATTATTCAGGTAGTGAAGGGAGACGAAAATTTAATAGTCATGGGTGACTGGAATTCGTCAGTAGGAAAAGGGAGAGAAGGAAGCATAGTAGGTGAATATGGAGTGGGGGGAAGAAATGAAAGAGGAAGCCGCCTTGTAGAATTTTGCACAGAGCATAACTTAATCATAGCTAACACTTGGTTCAAGAATCATAAAAGAAGGATGTATACCTGGAAGAATCCTGGAGATACTAATAGGTATCAGATAGATTATATAATGGTAAGACAGAGATTTAGGAACCAGGTTTTAAATTGTAAGACGTTTCCAGGGGCAGATGTGGATTCTGACCACAATCTATTGGTTATGAACTGCAGATTGAAACTGAAGAAACTGCAAAAAGGTGGGAATTTAAGGAGATGGGACCTGGATAAACTGAAAGAACCAGAGGTTGTAGAGAGTTTCAGGGAGAGCATAAGGGAACAATTGACAAGAATGGGGGAAAGAAATACAGTAGAAGAAGAATGGGTAGCTCTGAGGGATGAAGTAGTGAAGGCAGCAGAGGATCAAGTAGGTAAAAAGACGAGGGCTAATAGAAATCCTTGGGTAACAGAAGAAATATTGAATTTAATTGATGAAAGGAGAAAATATAAAAATGCAGTAAATGAAGCAGGCAAAAGGGAATACAAACGTCTCAAAAATGAGATCGACAGGAAGTGCAAAATGGCTAAGCAGGGATGGCTAAAGGACAAATGTAAGGATGTAGAGGCTTGTCTCACTTGGGGTAAGATAGATACTGCCTACAGGAAAATTAAAGAGACCTTTGGAGAGAAGAGAACCATTTGTATGAATATCAAGAGCTCAGATGGCAACCCAGTTCTAAGCAAAGAAGGGAAGGCAGAAAGGTGGAAGGAGTATATACAGGGTTTATACAAGGGCGATGTACTTGAGGACAGTATTATGGAAATGGAAGAGGATGTAGATGAAGATGAAATGGGAGATAAGATACTGCGTGAAGAGTTTGACAGAGCACTGAAAGACCTGAGTCGAAACAAGGCCCCGGGAGTAGACAACATTCCATTAGAACTACTGATGGCCTTGGGAGAGCCCGTCATGACAAAACTCTACCATCTGGTGAGCAAGATGTATGAGACTGCTGAAATACCCACAGACTTCAAGAAGAATATAATAATTCCAATACCAAAGAAAGCAGGTGTTGACAGATGTGAAAATTACCGAACTATCACTTTAATAAGTCACAGCTGCAAAATACTAACGCGAATTCTTTACAGACGAATGGAAAAACTGGTAGAAGCGGACCTCGGGGAAGATCAGTTTGGATTCCGTAGAAATGTTGGAACACGTGAGGCAATACTAACCTTACGACTTATCTTAGAAGAAAGATTAAGAAAAGGCAAACCTACGTTTCTAGCATTTGTAGACTTAGAGAAAGCATTTGACAACGTTAACTGGAATACTCTCTTTCAAATTCTGAAGGTGGCAGGGGTAAAATACAGGGAGCGAAAGGCTATTTACAATTTGTACAGAAACCAGATGGCAGTTATAAGAGTCGAGGGGCATGAAAGGGAAGCAGTGGTTGGGAAAGGAGTGAGACAGGGTTGTAGCCTCTCCCCGATGTTATTCAATCTGTATATTGAGCAAGCAGTAAAGGAAACAAAAGAAAAATTCGGAGTAGGTATTAAAATTCATGGAAAAGAAGTAAAAACTTTGAGGTTCGCCGATGACATTGTAATTCTGTCAGAGACAGCAAAGGACTTGGAAGAGCAGTTGAACGGAATGGACAGTGTCTTGAAAGGAGGATATAAGATGAACATCAACAAAAGCAAAACGAGGATAATGGAATGTAGTCAGATTAAATCGGGTGATGCTGAGGGGATTAGATTAGGAAATGAGACACTTAAAGTAGTAAAGGAGTTTTGCTATTTAGGGAGTAAAATAACTGATGATGGTCGAAGTAGAGAGGATATAAAATGTAGACTGGCAATGGCAAGGAAATCGTTTCTGAAGAAGAGAAATTTGTTAACATCGAGTATAGATTTAAGTGTCAGGAAGTCGTTTCTGAAAGTATTTGTATGGAGTGTAGCCATGTATGGAAGTGAAACATGGACGATAACGAGTTTGGACAAGAAGAGAATAGAAGCTTTCGAAATGTGGTGCTACAGAAGAATGCTGAAGATAAGGTGGGTAGATCACGTAACTAATGAGGAGGTATTGAATAGGATTGGGGAGAAGAGAAGTTTGTGGCACAACTTGACTAGAAGAAGGGATCGGTTGGTAGGACATGTTTTGAGGCATCAAGGGATCACAAATTTAGCATTGGAGGGCAGCGTGGAGGGTAAAAATCGTAGAGGGAGACCAAGAGATCAATACACTAAGCAGATTCAGAAGGATGTAGGTTGCAGTAGGTACTGGGAGATGAAGAAGCTTGCACAGGATAGAGTAGCATGGAGAGCTGCATCAAACCAGTCTCAGGACTGAAGACCACAACAACAACAACATATTCTTGGTGTCCTAAGGATGTCTGCTTAGATGTAAGAGAGGACATGAATGCCCTATTTTGACCATGTATAATAAATACATAAATAAATAAATAAGAGAATCAAAATTGTCGAAATTCGCTGTGGTTTCTAATCCACGTTTACCTTTCCGTAGTAACGCAGGGTCTATTCTTACCTTATCGCAATTTATGTTTCTGATCTATTGGGGTTTGCATTACGTAGCGGATCCATGTACTCTCCGTAGCGTTTGTTTGTCGGCAGGTCTCAATAAACCTCCAGATGTGCTACACAGGGCACCAGATGGCCTCAAATCTCCAGAAACTTCGAAAGAAGCGGACAGCACCTTGTGGATCTTTGCGTGGAAGTTTTGAACACATGCAGCCTAGACCGCATCGCATCGTGTAGCAAGTTTATAGCCCATTCTTGTTCTCCATCTTCATGCAAAGCGTGCTGTGAACACTCCTTTCTTTCCAGACGACAGCCGCCTGGACAAGTCCCTAGCTTGACGATTACTCAGACGTACTACAGCGCATCCACTGGTTCGCTCAATCACGCGATTACAATCTCACAGGAAATGTGACGGCCTGGCGCGTGAAACACAGCGGTCAACATCGTCGCAGTTCGATGTCTGTGTGGGATCTGATGAGTGACTACTGGATGTGACACACCTGGAGAAACTTGAGGACACTCTCTTCCCACTCGAATTCAGCTATCTAGACTACAGGCACTGAACTGCACTGTAGTAGCGTGATCTTGCCTGCGGGCGACTAACTCTTTGTTTGACGTGCTTATCTGGCATCAGCTGAAATTTGTTCTCAGCTTTCGTATTCATTAGTAAGTATAATAAATGCTTTCGTCCGATTCGTTTATTACTTACTTCTAAAATAGTAGTTTTCTATGAATTTTGACACTGTTGTGAGCGCATACACAGTCCTGTCATGCATTATCTCAGGCGAGGTTTTCTTTATGGCATACCTTACTGAGAACGTTGCGCTTTATTTAACAATACCAAACTTATCTAAAAGATACTCACCAATTTTGTTCAAGTGTCGGACAGAAAACTTAATTTGTCGTCGGTAGTAGCACCATCTCCTGACGATTATGGCTCTTGTGATGCGCCGAACAGCGTGCATTAAAGGGGTAAGAATACTGTCCCTCAGATGATCATTTGGCAGCGTTCCCAAGTTCCATTCCCCGTCGTTCAACCTTTCAAAAGAAAATGGAATCAGCTGACGTAATAAATGATAATATGAAACAGGACTGTATTTTCTGGAACAGAATAGAGAAAGCTGAACTGAACTGCCCCTTCCACAGTGTTTATTGTTTGCTCTGAAAGAGTTCCAAGGCATTATGGATTAACCAAGGTATTGGTCTGAGTTATTCCGGTGTAAACTATGAAGGGTATACTAGTCTGTTGACACAGTTTTGTAAACGGAGCAGCCTCTGCTGAAATCAAAAACGCCTGTGCACACATCCAAACTTCTGACAGGACTAGAACATGGTCTAGTACAGGAGTATCATTATAGCCCTGTCTCTTTACACAACATACAGATATTAATACGCAATATATTCCCAGGGTAATGTCTAAATCTGAGAATCAGATCGTTCCACTCGGTGACAATTTGGGCAAGTCTCTCAGGCTACCATGCGCAGCTCTCCGCCATATTTCTCACTGTATATTGCTGGCACCACAGTCACAAGCAATACTTTCCCTACAAGTTCACTTATTGAGGATGTGGCAACATCTCCCTTGTGTCTTTCAGATATAGTAGGGTTTTGAGTATTCGTGACGCGAAAGATCAAACGCCGCAAATTTGTTCAGTTAATGGATTCTGGAACGCTCCACGCTGCCTTTGATTCTCTTGGCGTCTTTGTCTTGTAGGAGCAATACTGGACAGAAGAGATAATCATTGAGTGGGAGTTGACATGTTAGTGCTATTAATGCTCCGCAAGCCATCATTCTGTCTTATTTGTGTGTGCGCTGTTCTACCGTACAGTGGCACCATGTTCTGTAGCTGGGTACGCAAGATAGATTGCATCACTGCGTAGTGTATCTGAATTTTGTCCGCACTTGTTTCCGGGGATGTGGTGTACTAGATTTACTATTGAGCCAATCTCGTTCGATGGCTTCATGACCAAGTTGTTTAGGGAAGTAGGTGTGGGAAACTTTTGATCCGATCTAATAGGATGTGTAAGTTACCGTGTCCCTCTTTCTTCTAGAAATGGAGGGCTATGACCTCTCTTTTACTTGGATTTGGTAGAAGTCTCCATTAGCACTCATTCAATATGATGTCAAATATGGGGACTACGTCGAACCAGAGAGCACTCAACCAGCTCCACACCATCAGTTTGGCTGCTTCGCGTCCATGAAGAACAACACTACACATTCACCAGGACCCTGGTGTGTAAAGAAACTGAGAAAGGGAACACTTCGAACGGAACTTGGTTTACAGTGTCAGATTCCTTTCACCTGGTATTATAGAACTTGTATTGACCCTGGCGATCGTCGTAGAGGAGTGTGGAGGTAACCTGGTCTCATGCTTGCAGTCCCACGGGCTTGGTTTGGGGTGGGGGTGTGGTGGCAGTTATGATTTGAGCTGGTACGATGAATGGATAGGTGATACCTGACTGGTACCGACGGTAATATTAGCGCTACACAGTAGCCTTCAGCTGGTCGTCCAACTCGACACACAAGATTCCAGCGAAGTTTCATCTTTCAAGAGTATACTGCGTGGGAACATAATGGTCTCCTTGTAAACACCTTTCTGCGCGCGAAGGGAATCAAACGAATTGCTTAGCTAGAGGTGTCTGTTAACAGGAAACCTAATTAGTCTACAGTGACGAGCCAAAACCCTATGACCACCTGTCTAATAGGTTTTGGGGCTCTCTCTGGAACGAAACACTTCACCAATTCTACGTATCAGGGAAGGAGCCGTTTTTTGCTAGGTTGTGAAGCGTCCCGGCGTCCAGAGTGTCACTTATTGAACGGACACCTTGAATTGGAGGGGAACATGGTACCCACAGTCCGCGAGCGACCTCCTGAAGCTGGGATCAAGATGCGGGAGCTCGCTGTCATCTCATCCAGGGTGTTGACGTCGTGCTACGCATCGTTCAGGATCTTTGAGCGTAAGACAGCACAGCGCCCGAGGCCCCTTCTCTTATGTAATTGTGAATTTATTGTGTTTATTTCTTTGTATTCTTCAACATCTACATTTGAGGCGTGTCGCCCTACGTAAGCTCATATTTCGGTAGGGGTACTGGTGAGTTACAGTACACCTGTGTACCATTTCATTTCATGTATGTGTTATTTCTATGGAATAAAAAAAAAAATGGTTCAAATGGCTATGAGCACTGTGGGACTTAACATCTCAGGTCATCAGTCCCCTAGAACTTAGAACTACTTAAACCTAACTAACCTAAGGACATCACACACATTCATGCCCGAGGCAGGATTCGAATCCGCGACCGTAGCGGTCGCGCGGCTCCAGACTGAAGCGTCTAGAACCGCTCGGCCACACCGGTCGGCTATGGAATAAAGACGGCTGAAATATTTGGAACCAGATTTCTAGCCTAAGATCACTTAATTTCCGTAAACGACGGGTTGCTGCTTGTGGGCGCAGCTTTGGCGCCTGATAGCGACCCAGATGGATTCCATCAGTCGAGTTTTGTGGCCAAGATGTCAGTGTGAGTTGGCTGTCATGTTCCTCAAAACACTGTGCTACTGTTCTGACTTTGAAACACGAAAAACTATATTGCTCAAAGATCACATCAACATTGGGGATGACGTTAAGCATGAAGCGGTGCAGATGAACCTCAGCTGTCAGTGTGTCTTTGATAACTACTACAGGCCCCATGCAAGCGCAGCAGAATGTATCCCGTAGCATAATAATGTTCCTACCAGCCTGCTTCCGTTGCGCGCTGCACGTTTCGAACCGCCATTCGCGAGGATGAAGGCCTTTTGTGGAGTCAGTCACCGATCTGGTGTAGCAAAAACGTTAGTCATCCGACGAGTCGAAGCGTTTCCATTGATGCAGCGTTCAATCTCGACGATCCCGTGGCCACTGCATCGTAATTGGCGATATCGTTGCGTCAACATGTGATTAACTGGGAGTCGTCTGCTGTGGAGTCCTGTGTTCAGAAATGTGACAAGAATGGTGTGCTCCTAAACACTTGTGCGTCCACCAGCAGTGTGTTCTTTCCGCAGAGATACCACACATCGCCACCTATCCTGATTTACAGAACAGGCAAGCCTCCGAAACCTACGTTCTGTGGAGAGTCGTGGATGTGTTACCACTTATCGTCCAGTGGTAGTTTCACTGTCATTTTTGCACTTTCCATAGGTTCTCACTACAGCAGCACGTGAACCTTCGACCCGCTACGCCTTTTTCGAGATACTCGTTCACAGGCTCTTGGTAATAATAATGTCACCTTTGACAAAGTTGCTCATGTTAATAGATTTCCCCATTTGCGGCCCGTTTCGTCTCTAGAATGACTCCCCATCCGCCTTTGATCCACTTCTATACTTTCCTTACCGTGTCATCTTCCCGCATCGCCAATAGGCGACATCCATCCTCTCGTTGGGCAGTGGCGATAGCGTTTTGGCCTATCAGTGTACTGGGACTGCTCGAAAATTTTAATGCTGCGTTACCGCCTGGATGATCACAGGAAGGCCGCCGTGGAAGAGGTAGAGAGGCAGAAGCTGCTACACCTCGACCACCTCGTGGACAAAACAACAGAGAGGGGAACCCATACGCAGTACACAGCACGGGGTGGGGCAACATGTTAATGAATTTTTTTATGGCAACAGACATCGATTTAACTGACGTTGAAACCGACCTAATTTATTTTGGTTGTTGTTTCGCTCTTCTTTTACGGTGAGGTTGCATTTTTAGTTTCATAAGTCTGATTCTCTCACACTCTGCTCCGTTCGTGTTCCCAGATATAATGGTGGAGCAAAACGTTTTATGATTAGTTTATTTACTACAAGTAACTGTTACCCTAGCTATGACGAATGCTCCCTGTCTGGTGGTTCCAATGCTGTATTCGCAGAGGGCGTGTGGGGGAGTCTTTGTTGGCTACTGACGGAGTTCCAAATGCGTTCTAGATAATGACCAATAGACTCAAATCTGAAGCATCACGAGACAGTTTATGGAATCAATATCTTCACGTAAGAGAATTCAGAAACCTCTGCAGCGCGAAACGCATTCACATTATCTTTCGTGAACAGAAAGTATTGACGAGCTCTGACTAGTTGTACATGAGACGGCGGTACCTCATCTCTGTACCTCTAGAAGTTGAAGCTATTCTGGCGGCCATAATTGAAAACCAGTACGAGGCTTCCCCAAGCAAATGCCCAGCTACCATCAAACGAGTCTCTATCCGAGTTTCTTCATTTTCCAGTATACCAGTTAGTGACTCTTTCTTGCAAGTGGACCGTATCACGAGAGGAATTACTGAAATTTAAGTGGAATGCACCTGTGAAAGAGAAGGCTCCTTTAATTGACGACCTAAAGAACTGCAAACACGCTTGACATATTGTCGACCTGAATCAATACTTTCTCTTGTATTTGAATCATGTTTCTGTTTGTGGCGTGGAACAGATATTTCCTACAATGACAGCTCAGTCTTGAATCTTGTGGAAATCGTTTAGGCCGCAAATTCAGTATACAATTTTATAGGGATTCTATCGGGCCCTGGCACTGTTTTCAATTATAACGATTTCAACTGTTTCCTAACACCACCACACTAACACTATCCATAGCTACTAACTCTATCTATAGCCCTAAGCTTTGGTTTACACCTGTTATGCAATCATCTTTGTCCATCTACATCTACATACACACTCCGTAAGCCACCATACGGTGCTTGGCGAAGGATACCCTATATCACTACTAGTCATTTCCTTTCCTGCTCCGCTCACGAACAGAGCTCTAGCTTCTCGAATGTTCGTGGTCCTTACGCGAAATGTACGTTTGCGGTATTAGAATCGTTCCGCAGTCAGCATCAAACTCCTCTAAATTTTCTCCATAGTGTTCCTCGAAAAGAACATCCCCATTTGAGTTCCCGAAGCATCTCTGTAGTTCTTGCGTGTTGTTCGATGCTACCGGTAACAAGTCTAGCAGCACACTTGTGTACCACTTCCATAATCCAACCAAGTGCGAATACCAAACACTCGAGCAGTACTCAGGAATTGGCTGCACTAGCGTCCTATATGCGGTCTCCTTTACAGATGAATCACACTTTCAGAGAATTATTCCAATCAAACGAAGTCGACAATTTGCCTTCCCTAGCACAGTCCTATGTTCATTCCATTTCATGTCGCTTAACATTACGCCCAGACGTTTAAACGACGCGACTGTGTCACGCAGGACACTACTAATGTTGTATTCGAACATTAAGGTTTTTTCTCCTACTCATCCGCAATAAATTCACGTTTCTCTACATTTAGAGAACAACAACAAATTTTGTCAAAGTCGACCTGTATCCTTCTACAGTCACTGAACTTCGGCACCCACAGCATCATCAACAAAAAACCGTAGATTGGTGCCATCAAACTTCCATTAGGAACTACTAACGATACGCTTGACTCTAATGAACAGCCCCTGTCGGGAACAACATACTGTTTTCTGTTACTTAAGAAGTCATAGAGCCACTCACATGAGAACTTAGGCCAATTCTCATATCTTTGATAAGAGTCTGCAGTGGAACACCGTGTCAAATGCTTTTCTAAAACCGAGACATATGGAGTCTGCCTGACACCATTCACCCGTAGTACGCATATATATTGTGAGAAAAGGGAAAGCTGAGTTTCGCATGACTTTTAGGACATTCATTTTATTCCTTTAGGGGTTTCTTTGCAGAGATTATATACCTTGGACGGTCATTCTCATTATGAGCTGTTCTACTGAGTACTTATGTATTCAGTGAATGGTCAACTATTCCTTCAGAATCGAGTCATAGTTCCTCAACATGCTCCTGTCCTGTGTTGAAAGTTTCAAATTCCTCGTTGAAATACAATACTGCTTTTTTTATCTAGTTTACTGAACATATATAAGTTTCTACTTGTATTATTTGTCCTTTGTAGTTTGGTAATCATTGTTGTCACAACCGCACCATACTCACTGATACCAGATTTTATGTGGACATCCTTAAAGAGGTCAGGTCTCTTAGTTGCCATTTTATCTAGGTGGTCTTCAGAGAAGGCAATTAGTAATGTTTTACAGGGTGTCTTGTCACACCCGTCACTAACAATACGGTACTGTAATTTTCTCAACTGATAGTTGGATCATTAAAGTCTCCAACGATGATTACAGAATTACTGGGTAACTTACAAGTATTTTACTTGATCCTTATAATATGAAACTGTCAGAGGACATGTAGCACTTGCAAATCGAAAGGCATTGAAGAGTATGCTCGGCTTACTCAGAATTTATAGACAATTTATGACAGAATATTTATTCAGGGCGCCTTATTTGAGGACACCTTTAAGGAACAATGTGCCATATGGATGGACAGAGGACTGTCAGCAGGTCTTTGAAGAACTTAAGGGAGCATTGTAAATAATAGGATTTTAAATCAACCTGAATTTTCCAGGCCTGTTTCGTATAGGAGGTAGAAACGTTTCAAATCGAAACAGAAGGTGAAGGGCAAGTGCACAAAACCAAAGCTTTAGCGAGCTGATCTTTGCAACATGGACTGAGCCACCCCTTTAGACACACACTGCACGTAGAACTAACACAGTATGAGCAGACTCTAGCAACACTGCGACACGTAGAAGAGAAAGCAACGCCGAACAGTGTAGGCTCTACCTCGGAACACGTCATTAACTGTGCAGACAAAACAGTGCCTAAGATCAACGACGTAATCTGTGTATTCAGGAATGATCGTCCATCCAGACACAACGATGGCATGTACGCTTGGATGTTAATTTTGTCTCACTACAGATCACACTATCTATCACTACAACGACGCTATGAGCTGAAGGATTGCCACAGTTACTACTTTAATGGTATAAGGGGGCTATGGTAGCTACTGGGATATGTTAATATTGATTATAATAAGGTATCTGGCTCACATGATACGACTAGCGTTATTAGGTTAACTACTACCAAAGCTAACCTCAGTCACGATGAAAAAGTACTATGCACAGGAGTATACGATGGATAGAAATCAGATATTCCAATTTAATACTTGCAGCGATAAACTAAAATCTTCCAGTATATGAACTGACAAGAGGACAGCGAATTTCTATAAGCAACAGCGTAAAAAATTGCGCGACCAACGTACAAAATTAATAAATGCGGGCTGTCTGACCCGCTGATTCCACTTAAATGCATTTCCTATGCAAGCTTCAAAGTATCATGTAAATACATCATCTCAACGTAGCCTTTTTAAGTACGCACATGAATCAAATGAAAACCTTAAATGTTTTTTAAATTTTATTTATTGTGCAGAAGTGGTACACAGTTGTATCACTTTTCAACATAATGTCCCCCACGCTCAATGCAATCCCTCTAGCACTTACAAAGTGCATAAATTTATTTAGAAACAATTCTTTTGGTAGTCCTCGCACCCACATATATACCGCGTGGCATACCTCTTCATCAGAACGGAAGTTCTTTCCTCCCATTGCGTCTTTGAGTGGTCCAACCATATGAAAATCACTTGGGGCAAGGTCTCGTGAGTACGGTGGATGAGAAAGACACTCAAAATGCAGGTCTGTGATTGTTAAAACTGTTGTATGGGCAGTGCGGGGCCTTGCATTGTCATGTTGGAAAAAGACACCTGCTGACAGCAATCCACGTCCCTTTAATTTGATTGCAGGCCGCAGATGATTTTTGGAGATCTGTGTAAGATGCACTGGTGACAGTGGTCCCTCTAGGCATGTAATGCTCCAAAATGGAGCCTTTTTCGTCCCAAAACATATATAGCATAACCTTCCTAGCTGATGGTTCTGTTCGAAACATGTTTGGTTTTGGTGATAAGGAATGGCGCCATTCCTTGCTCGCTCTCTTCGTTTCCGGTTGATGGAAGTGAACCCAGGTTTGGTCCCTCGTAACGATTCTTGCAAGGGAGCCATCATCTTCTCGTTCAAAGCGCCGAAGAAGTTCTTCACAAGCACCAACACGTCGTTCTCTAATTTCAGGAGTCAGCTGCCGTGGCACATAATGCACAATGTGGTGTGCTGACCCATGACTAATCTATAAACATTCCGCAATGTCATTCAGTGTCATTCAGCGGTTTTCCTTCACTATGGCTTCAACTGCTGCAATGTTCTGTGGAGTCACAACTCGTTGTGCCTGACTGGGACGAGGAGCATCTTCCACTGAAGTCACACCATTTGCGAACTTCCTACTCCATTCATAGACTTGCTGCTGTGACAAACATTCGTCGATGAATTTCAATAGGTTTCACACCTTCACCACGCAAAAACCGAATAACAGAACGCTGTTCTTCCCTGGTGCAAATCGCAAGTGGGGCGGCCATCTTTATACTGATACTGCAACGGTATGTGTCCACCTGCACTATGCTGCCACCTACACGCCATTCTGAACGCTGTTTGTAGCACGCTTACCAACTTACAGGATAACGGGCCGAAATTTCGATTTGTTATTACAAATTTAAGGTTTTCATTTGACTCACCCTCGTACTTTTGCGTAAAAGTAAGTATACTTTCAACTTGCAAAGACTTAATTTAATTTTTACCTATCCGTCATTGCTAGTCAACGATGACGTCTGTATGTAGCGACTCGCTACAAAAAGATCATTGCTTAAATCGAATTATAACGTCTTAATAATGTCTAAAAAACCTCAGCCTTTACGTACTAAATGAAATGTCCTTCTCATAAGTATTGTCTTTCATAAAGCGTAAATTCACTTCATCTTTGCTTGAATCATTAATATCTTTCCTCACGTTGCACATTAATGAATGTAAGTTATTATTCCAGTTTCCTTGAGGGTTAAGATTTTCGAAATTTACTTCGACACAACGCCACCGGTTTTCTCTACGTATCTGTTACTTGTATTTAATTAATGCTTTGGTATATAGGTAAATTAATCATCTGCTTTAATAGCGAACTTTACTTTCAAATATCTTACTAGTAAGAATTCGATTATAAATTATATTCGGGGACCCGTTTTAATAGTTTAAGACAGAAAATCCCTGTCTTTATTGCCTGTCTTTATTTCGAATACCGGTATGTCAACATATTTTGTTACGAGTGCTGGTTAACTAAACTCCAGGAAGCGAAACGTAAAAATGAAAAAGAAAATTAAACGAGGAACCTGAGAGTCACAGCCACTTTTATACTGTGTGTACTTTAAATGGGAAACAAATCTTAACCACTTCAGGTGTTGACTTTCCGCGAAGCCACTAATATTTAAATACTTAATCACGCAGCACTCTTTAGATAGAGAAAGAGACAATGAAAGTATCCTTGATAAAATGGTTCTTTCTTTGTCCTTTAGGGACCTTGCGAAAAGCTACTAAGTCGATACCTCGTATGCAAATCTCCGACAACTTCCCATTAACAATGTAGGACTTCCGCTCTCCCCACAACAACAATCAGGCTTTCAGCGTATCTCTAGAGGAATTTTCAGTATTTATTACAATAAATTATCCTCACTGTGGAGTCACAAAATACGCCCTAAGACATAATCGGAAAGGCCCTATTCCTAAGTGCTTTCTTTCTACTCCATAACCACAGTACACCAACGTAACGCCGCTGTTCCCTTAGCGCGTGCTATAATCCACCTCTCAAACTTAAATAATGACTTCGCGTGATAACGTCTATCCTCTTTCATACACCAACAGAAAATCTCCCACTTAATGAGACACTGTACGCCTAAAAACATTTGGCTGTCAAGCAATCCAACGTTCAGCCACTGCGTCAGCTCAAAATTAACAAACAGGAGAAACTTATCTCAGACTTCAATTAATCTTAGCCTCTACTGCCACTTCTCACAAAATTCTACGTTTCAGCACCAATTTATCTTCTGCTTTTCCCTCCACACTGTGAGCTTAAAGTCCATCTGAATCGGCGAAACAGTTACTTTCTCCAACAAACCAAAAATATTTTCAGAGTATCTACCTAAACATCTTAAGAATTGGTTTGAACTCTCCTTAGTCTAAACCCTGTAGCAGACTAACTTCCTCTCATTGCAACTCGATCAGCGAGGTTAACTCTTGAGACCATCTCTAGAGAATAACTCTTGGGACACTAACGAAGATTCTTAAGGGACAAACCAAGAAGCATGTACGAAGAACAAATATATCACGCCGATTCTCTCGTTAGCAGTAGGTATTTCTTCTTAGCAGACGTAATCTTGTAGAGGCCAGCTACTCCGTAGCTGTAATCTTTGCCACACGGCGCGACTCTGCAATAGGCTGGGCTTGGTAAGCTCACTAACTTGACTGGAATCCGCTCTTCAAGCACACCAGGAAACAGAGTATACAACATTTTAAAACATCCCCATGTAAGGAAACTTTACAATCTCATAAATAAACTCCCAATTCTTCCAGAAACAGTCAACTCCGATGATAAGATGAGGCGATAACACCCTGTACTGCGCTTTAAGTACGGCGCCTTATAAACGGACCAAAAAGAACTAAGGTATCTGTGAACTGGAAGGTCTATTAATCATATCTGGACTACAAGTGTCTCAACATTGTGTCCACAGTGTCTGTTATGGTGTCTCGTCTGAAGGTAATCTTCTCGGTTTTCAAGCCCACTTCACTCGAATAAAATTGTGGAGTTTTCGACTACTTTCTCCGCCATCGTAGTCAGGAATAAAAGCACTGATGCCGGACAGTTCCAATAAAATTTTCGAACTTTCGATGGCGTACATAGTCTTCGAGAGCTCTAGAGTTTTATTCGAGTTGACGCGGCTTGAAAACGGAGTTGATTTTTATCTGTTTGAACATTGCTAACTACATAAGATCTTCTCGATTTTCAAGCCACGTCAGTTCGAAGAAAATGCTCCAGCTCTCGGTGGCCCTCTCCGTCATCGTTGAGACGAGTAAAACCACTAGCTGCCGGGGCTGGCTGGCACTGATTTCTGCTTACTCGGCTACGACTGCGGCCTCTGGCAGCTGTCAGAGGAAGCCGAAAAGACGGGTGCGCGGAGGGTGTGTTGGGCAGATCACAGCAGCTCCGGCCAGCCCCTGTAGCGAGTTGTGTCGGGCGGCGCGAGGGATCGGAGCAGCCCCTGAAACTGCCGCTCCCGCCTCCCAACATGCGTGAAGCATCCGCCATTGCTCCGTTTCGACATCCAAAGCCCACCCCTTGCACACTGCTCATTGTGTGCCCTGGTCTCTGTAGAAAATCTCAGCCGCCTCTTTTATACCGGGATCCCAGTGCGATGACGCAGGAGCCAAGACTGTTGTATTCGAACTATATTTTGTGTCCACTTTCCAGGCAGTGCTCTGGTATAGTGACTTGTCGAGCTCCCTTTGTTTAATATGTCGCTTGTGCTCCGTACAACACTCTGCAACTTTGCGAACTGTCTTACCCATATACACTCCTGGAAATGGAAAAAAGAACACATTGACACCGGTGTGTCAGACCCACCATACTTGCTCCGGACACTGCGAGAGGGCTGTACAAGCAATGATCACACGCACGGCACAGCGGACACACCAGGAACCGCGGTGTTGGCCGTCGAATGGCGCTAGCTGCGCAGCATTTGTGCACCGCCGCCGTCAGTGGCAGCCAGTTTGCCGTGGCATACGGAGCTCCATCGCAGTCTTTAACACTGGTAGCATGCCGCGACAGCGTGGACGTGAACCGTATGTGCAGTTGACGGACTTTGAGCGAGGGCGTATAGTGGGCATGCGGGAGGCCGGGTGGACGTACCGCCGAATTGCTCAACACGTGGGGCGTGAGGTCTCCACAGTACATCGATGTTGTCGCCAGTGGTCGGCGGAAGGTGCACGTGCCCGTCGACCTGGGACCGGACCGCAGCGACGCACGGATGCACGCCAAGACCGTAGGATCCTACGCAGTGCCGTAGGGGACCGCACCGCCACTTCCCAGCAAATTAGGGACACTGTTGCTCCTGGGGTATCGGCGAGGACCATTCGCAACCGTCTCCATGAAGCTGGGCTACGGTCCCGCACACCGTTAGGCCGTCTTCCGCTCACGCCCCAACATCGTGCAGCCCGCCTCCAGTGGTGTCGCGACAGGCGTGAATGGAGGGACGAATGGAGACGTGTCGTCTTCAGCGATGAGAGTCGCTTCTGCCTTGGTGCCAATGATGGTCGTATGCGTGTTTGGCGCCGTGCAGGTGAGCGCCACAATCAGGACTGCATACGACCGAGGCACACAGGGCCAACACCCGGCATCATGGTGTGGGGAGCGATCTCCTACACTGGCCGTACACCACTGGTGATCGTCGAGGGGACACTGAATAGTGCACGGTACATCCAAACCGTCATCGAACCCATCGTTCTACCATTCCTAGACCGGCAAGGGAACTTGCTGTTCCAACAGGACAATGCACGTCCGCATGTATCCCGTGCCACCCAACGTGCTCTAGAAGGTGTAAGTCAACTACCCTGGCCAGCAAGATCTCCGGATCTGTCCCCCATTGAGCATGTTTGGGACTGGATGAAGCGTCGTCTCACGCGGTCTGCACGTCCAGCACGAACGCTGGTCCAGCTGAGGCGCCAGGTGGAAATGGCATGGCAAGCCGTTCCACAGGACTACATCCAGCATCTCTACGATCGTCTCCATGGGAGAATAGCAGCCTGCATTGCTGCGAAAGGTGGATATACACTGTACTAGAGCCGACATTGTGCATGCTCTGTTGCCTGTGTCTATGTGCCTGTGGTTCTGTCAGTGTGATCATATGATGTAGGTGACCCCAGGAATGTGTCAATAAAGTTTCCCCTTCCTGGGACAATGAATTCACGGTGTTCTTATTTCAATTTCCAGGAGTGTAGATGTTACAGCATTCACGTCGGACACCATACACACCGGGCATAGGAAGAGCTATGTCGTCTTTAACAGGGCGAAGCCTATATCGCACCTCGGAGGCGGGCCAGAACACTGGTCTCAGTCCACGTCTCCGCATCACACACTCTAACTCGCTGCTTGTTGCCCCACAGTGTGGCAGGAAAGCAGCCGGCTTGACGTCTTCAACAGATTCACAAGGCGTCCTTCTTCGATGGCACCTGAATGCGTCTGTGATCTCTCTCTTGCTGTAACCACTGTCTCTGAACACGTCTCTCACTGAAGGTGTTGTCGTCAGAAACAACTTTTGGTCCGTGTATTAACGTGATCAAGGCCGCTATCCTGTGTACATGGTAGTGAAAACTATCGGCCTTCAAGTACCGGCGAGTGTGCGTTGATGTCCTGTCCACTGATCAGCCTCGAAACGCGCAAGCAATTCGGCGCAGATGGTCACCCGTTGCTGCTTAGGCTGGCCGCAAGATGAGACGCAGGTCCGTGAGGTGACGCAGGTTGACTCACGGTGAGTTTTTGCGAACCACACAACTGAATGGTCCTGCGCACATTAGAGCGCAGCGTGACGTGACGCAGTTCCTGCGCTTGGTGACCCTGCAGACCGCAGTCTCCTGTATGCAGTTTACTGCGAGGCTCACGGTGGTTGTGGCTGTTGGTAGTTCGAAATGAAGGAAAAGCTAATTGAAGCCGTACGTGTTTGCAAAGTTCTGTATGATACAAGCCGTGAAGATTACTTGAAAACGAAGCTGAAAGCTGAGGAGTGGGAGGAAGTGGCCAAGGAAATGGACATACGAAATGGTACGTTGCATTGATGAGACTATGCACTTCTTGGAATTGATCACGGTTTAATCTAAAATAGTTCGTGAATTTTTCTTCATCAAATTCCTTGGTTAAAGCGAATTCCCCATGACTTAGTCTGTTTTCATGTACGCACTTTTTTCTGCTTTTTGTTTCATCAAAGCGATGTATCACACCGTTTCGAACTCAAACTCAGAATCGGATATCTATTAACATAGCAGAAGTAGTCGCCATCTCTGCCAGAGCCAAAGTTCCTCAGCAAACTTCGTATTGAAATTGCGATCCAACTTGCGATGATTGTCGCCGTGACTCACGCTGCCGTGAGGAACTTGGCGTGAGCCCCCCTGCGTCACCTCACGGGCCAGCGTCTCATCTTGCGGCCCGCCTAAATGGTCTCCTGCTGGGCGGCGAAAAACCCGAGTGAGCGCACATCTTCGAGTGCCCCGACTGGTGGCCGTGTGTGTCAACACCACCGAGACGTGGTCCGTCCATCACCTCAAATAAAAGCGTCAGTGGGTACCAACACTGTAGGAGTCACAGCTGTATGCGACCAGCCGGCACGCGGGAAATCAGAAAAATTTGCGCTATCTTGTTGCGAAGGTGACAGACGCCTCGCCCAACGACTCAATGTATAGCGCCGTTAACAATCGGAACTTAACGAAACTGCAGGGGCTGAAGCGGGAATATTCCACGATTTCCCACAATAAATTCTACATTCGTCAACCGAAACGGGCCGAGGTTGCATTACTGAAAAGTAATCTGTTTGTCAAATGCAGAATCATTTTTTCTGAAGAGAAGTTAAAAATGGAAATTTGATAGAAAAAACTTATTTTAGGAAAATTAGTAAAACGATTTCGATGTATTGCTACAAGTCCAAAGTGTTAGAAATCCGATCTAACACTGTAAAAGTGTGTAATGTTTCGCAACTATTTAGTTACAACAGTCTGATTGGTACTGAATTTCGTTAGGACACTAGTGTTATTCTGAGTTGGTTTGTTTGGTTAAGATAGGGATTTAGTAATAATCATGGAGTTATATGATCCTCAAATGCACTTAAAAATAGCTTTATGTCCACAAACGGTGTGTGACGTAGCAGATTATTTCGAGTAGATGGGATGGAGAGCACTGTGCAGCTGACGCTTTGCGCTCTGTTTGTTAACCTGCCTGGCCTACTATCGAAATGTGTGTTCTCGCACCATATGACTCTGAAGGAAATATTATTAACGTATCTTAGAATTATTTAACACTCCTCATACAGTCTCGCTCTGCTACTACAGCTATACTGTTAAAACCTCTGACCATTATATACAGTACTTTAGGAGATTTAAAGTTTTATCTAAAAATACCGACATAACTTTTCTTGTACTACGAAACATAGTTACGGATTGTAATGTAATGCAGTTTCGAGGCGTCACTTCAGCTACGAGTAATAACAGAATTGGACCCTAAACGTACGGAACGTTATGGAAACAAAGGAAAACAAGCACGTCATGTATCTCTTTGCAAACTTGTGAAGAGTTTGTATCAATTCTGTCAGAAAGGATGGTGAAATTATTGTAGATGAAGTGAAGGAAACTATTTTTCCACCATTTTAGACTGCATCCCGGTATTAAACACGTGAATCAGCTATTTTTTGTTATAAGTTATTTATCGAATTTTCTATTGAAATATCTGTTCTGTCCCAAATTTAGGGCACAAGGCATAAGAATTAGCTGACTAAACTGATTTTAAAAAATATTATTTCGGAATTCACTTTTTCTGCTGTCAGTCACATGTTGATGCAAGCATTATGGCTGGTACTTACCCTGGTCTCCAAGCTGGAACTAAAAAAAATCTGCCCTCTTTCTGTGTATATTCCGTGTGCAGCCCACTCTCTTTGCTTGGTACGACCGTGAGCAGCTGGAGTGTTACCTTCCAGTGACATCATTTTTCCATTTCTTTCCACAATTTTACTTGTACACTCTTTTCTCAGCTTCAACGAGCCGTTGGGTTATTTCGCAGTCAAAGTTAAGTAGTTCCGTCTCCGTAAAAAGATCTTCACAAACAAGCTGGTCAATGTTAAATGGGTAGAAATTATACCAGGTTTGAAACTCATTGAAGATGATGGCACTCAAAAGGCAGGACAACTGTTGTAAGCAAATTGCTACAAACTGTTGATATCGACATTTAGATCGATTACAGTCGTGCCATTCTTTGTTGAATACGTTCGAGAGAATCGTCCTATGTGTGAAAGGTATGAAAATACTGCCATCGAAATGAGTAAAATAAATATGTAAAAAAAAAAAACTGCAGAAAAGGAAAAGCTAAGAAACGGACGTAACAGTGAAGGAAAGCGAAATTATCGGGTGAATACATTTCCGGCTATTATCAACAGAACTACGTCCGAACTGGGAAAAAGAAAAAAAAGAATCTTTGGAAGAGTTGTACATCAATTGTAAGTTCCTGAGTAATTATTGGATCAAATGGCTCTAAGCACTACGGGACTTAACATCTGAGGTCATCAGTCCCCTAGACTTAGAACTACTTAAACCTAACTAATGTAAGGACATCATACACATCCATGCCCGAGGCAGGATTCGAAGCTACGACCGTAGCAGCAGCGCGGTTCCGGACTGAAACGCCTAGAACCGCTCGGCTGCATCGATCGGCGTAGTAATTCTTGGACGAGACAACACTGAACTATAGAAATGTGCTATAAAACTGCAGAAGAATTACAAAGACGACTTGGAAGAGTATTTTAGTGATGAGGTTATTCATTTTAAAGTATATGTAAAGATTAATGGAATAAAAACTTCTTTCCTAAGTACTCTGTATAGAAGGTTGCATGAAAACAAGTTTGACATCTGTTTCTAAATTGGAGATTGCACTACGAATATATTTATCAGCTGCTACAAACAATTGTTCGCTGACTGCCCTTCCACACACCTGAAAAGACTCATTTGTTATTTGCGGTCATCCATTACGCAGGATTGAGTCAACAGTGTTGAAATCTTCTCTATGAACTCTTACGTAACGCAGCAACTATATTGTGAAGATGTGTTCGAGGAATTTACTACAGGGGAAGCACTCTTTGCTGATGTGAATGTACTGGGTTCAATAGGCATGTATTTATTGTTGTTATTATTATTATTATTATTACGAGGGGCGTTCTGTAAATAATGCAACGCATTTTTATAGTGGCTAATGCAGATTTTTTTGTGGAACAGCGTGAGTATTCTCGTTTCTAGTTACATGTTACAACAGATGGCGGCGCTATACGTAGCCTTGAAAATTGAGTATATAACGGAGGTGCGTTCCAAGCAGAGAGTTGTCGCTGGGTTTCTTTTGGCGGAAAACCAAAGACGCTTGCTCTATGTCTACTGATACCAGGCAGTGGACAAAAGCACAGTGAGACGGTGAGTCGTTGGGCGAGGCACCAGTTATCTTAGCAACAAGGTCGAGCAAACCAGTCCGAACTCCCGCGTGCTGGAACAGTGTACACAGCTGTGACTGCTATAATGTTGGAACCTGCGGACTCTCTCATCTGAGGTGAGGGACGGAAACACTTGCCAGCCGTGGTGGCCGAGCGGTTCTAGGCGCTACAGTCTGGAACCGCGCGACCGCTACTGTCGCAGGTTCGAATCCTGCCTCGGGCGTGAGTGTGTGAGATGTCCTTAGGTTTGTTAGGTTTAAGTAGTTCTATGTCCTAGGGGACTGATGACCTCAGAAGTTAAGTCCCATAGTGCTCAGAGCCATTTGAACCATTTGAACGGAAACACTTCGCTGCACAACTGCACTTCTTTGTTGGCAGTGCGGACTCACTCGTCCACTCGTTGGGGTAGGAGGTGTGTTCCCACTGGGTTCCTAGCCACGTAACAGAAGTCCGTAAAGAGCACCGCAGGACCGTCTGTGAGGAATTGCCTCCACGGTACGATCCTGATCGTGACAATTCTTCATCGAACATCGTTATACGTGATGAAATGTGTGATCATCACTTCGATCCGGCAACAAAACAGCAATCCATGGAGCGGCGCCACCCATCTCTCTTCAGATCAAAAAGTTCAAAGCCGTCCCCTCAGCCGGTAAAGTGATGGCGACTGTCTTTTGGGACTCTGAAGGGGTTATTCTTTTTTCCTTTCTGATAGTACAACGATCATCTCCTAAGTGTAGTAAGCTACCCTCAGGAAAGTAAAGAAACGATATCAGCGCGTTCGTCGTCACAAGAATGCAAAAGGGCTTTTCCTTCTCCATGACAATGCAAGGCCTCACACGAGTCTGCGCACCCGAGAGGAGCTCACAAAACTTCACTGGAGTGTTCTTCCTCAACCACGCTGAAGCCCGGATCTCGCCCCTTCTGACTTCCTTATGTTTGGCTGAGTGAAGCATGCACTCGGGGACCGATTACCTCGTAGTTTGGTCCCTTCTATGGCCTTTAAACCAACCAACCATGCACTCTGCGGGCTGGAGTATGTGCATGATGGGAACGTTATTGATACAGCGAGACGTGGGCTCCAGTGTGGACTAGTAGAGTGATACCACGCGAGCTTACAGGCCCTGCCAGTTAGGCGGCGTTATGTCTTCGTATTGAACGGAGAGTATGTTGAATCATAGGGTTTTGTACACAGAAGAGTGGAGGATAATATGGTGTATTGGAATAGTGAATAAAACCAACCCACTTTCATAAAAAAAAAACATTGCATTGCTTAGTGAACGCCACTCGTATTATTAGCACCAGCAGTAACTATAGAAGTCAATTACGAACAGATGTAATTTGTTTGATGGTACATTTATGTCGAAATCTGGGTCAGAAAGCTTTTTCTCTGCCTGGGAACGGCAAATATCTAAATAATCCCGTGTCACACAGTCACGTGACCCTCGACTGCAGTCGTCAGTCATGACAATGTGGATGTAATCGCTTCGTGGATGTGTCAGTTGCTCGTATCTTTAGTATCTCCGCATCGACCCATCTCAGTCGTGTTGATGATTGTGATGTATCGAGGCGGAGATATTAAAGAATGGAAGAAAGCGGGTATTGTGTTTCAAAGTGCCTATGACTGTACCGTGAAAGTAGTTACCGATTTTTTGATGTATCAACGTGGACCGTCCAACATGTGTGTAAGGAGTGGTGTACCAGTAGCAACCACTTGACGCTGCGTAACGGCAGTGGTCGTAAAAAGATCGTAACCGGCAGATGGCGAGACGACTGACACTCCTGGTCAATGGCAGTGGGTTTCAAACACGACATGAACTGTGCTGTCATAGAAAGCAGGGCGATCTCAACCATTTTCCGGGCTATCATCACGAACACCGGAAACTTTGAGTCGGATGGCTAGAGAAATGCCGTTGCTCGCAGTTGCACAGATAAGATACTCATCTTCAGTGGGCTAGTCAACACAGGCAGCGAGCTGCAGCTGTGGGGAGGCATTTAGCGTGAACCGATATGTCGCTATTTCAGCTCGTCTGAAATGATGCAAGGCGCCCAGCACACCGACGGCCATGAGAGAGGTTTACCCTGCTGTGTGCAGAGGACGAAGCTCAGGTCCGAAGTGGTTCTGTGATTATTTTTTTTTTGGGGGGGGGGGGGGGGGAATTTTTCCTACCGCCATTTGGACCAGCTGTTTCAGGTTACCGTGGACATGAACCACGAATTCCGTTTCATCATCCTCGGTCACCAAGCGTTCCCCTTTCTCCTATATTTTTGTGATAAGTATGCTGTGGACACTCTCATCTTACAAGATTAAAGAAGCAGCCATGTCTATAGGGCTGCACGCACACATTCCTGGTCTGACAAAAACTGTCAACCCACCACACCTTGAGTGGCCCGCTGAATCACCCGATCATTATCTCGTGCAAAACATCTGGGACTAGTTTTACCACTGGGTGAAATGAAGCAACGAAGAAACTGCAAATTACAGAGTGGCAATTTTACCGAATAATCGTCAGCGGGTTACTTCCGCTGTGTATTATGGGACTGAAGAAACTTGTGGAGTTTCTTGCCCGCACAATGGAGGCTAAAGGCGGTGTCTATAACTACATCTAAATCCATACTCTG
This sequence comes from Schistocerca nitens, assembly GCF_023898315.1. Taxonomy (NCBI): domain Eukaryota; kingdom Metazoa; phylum Arthropoda; class Insecta; order Orthoptera; family Acrididae; genus Schistocerca; species Schistocerca nitens. Next base: position 544,118,639 of record NC_064615.1, read on the forward strand.
CAAGCCACCGTGTGGTGCTGGGAGGAGGGTACCCTGTAGCACCACTAGTCATTTCCTTTTCTGTTCCACTCGCAAGCAGAGCGAGGGAAAATCGACTATCTGTATGCCTCTGTACGAGCCGTAATCTCTGTGATCTTATCTTCATAGCCCTTCCGTGAAATGACTTTGGCGACAGTAGAAACATTCGGCAGTCAGCCTCAAATTCCTGTTCTCTAAATTTTCTGAAGAGTGTTCCTTGAAAAGAACGTCATCTTCCCTCCAGTGATTCCCATTTGTCTTTACGAACTGTCTCCATAATACTTGCATGTTGTTAGAACCTACCAGTAACAAATCTAGCTGCCGGCTTCTCAATTGCTTCCATGTCTTCCTTTAAACTGACCTGCTGCAGATCCCAAACACTCGAACAGTCTTAACAACGACTTGCACTGGTGTGCTATATGCAGTCTCTTTTACAGATGAACCACACTTCCTTAAAATTCTCCCAATAAACCACCTTCCCTACTACAGTCCTTATATGCTCATCCCATTTCATTTTGGTTTGCCACGCTACACCTAGATGTTTATTCACCATGACTGTGTCAAGCAGCACACTACTAATACTGTAGTCGAACATTATGGGTTTGTTTTTCCTATTTATCTGCATTAACTCACATTTTTCTACGTGTAGAGATGGCTGCCGTTCATCACAATAACTCCAAATTTTGGCTTACTCATCTTGTATCCAGACCTTCCCATACACCACAGCATCATCAGAAAACAGCGGCAGGCTGCTGCTTACCCTGTCCGTCAGATGATTTATGTATATAGAAGATAGCAGCTGTTACCTCACACTTCCCTGGGGCACACCTGACGATACCTTCGTCTCTTATGAACACTCACCGTCGAGAACAACATACTGGGTCTTTTTACTTAAGAACTCTTCTAGCCACTCACCTATCTGGGAACCTAGTCCGTATACTAGTACCTTCGTTAACAGTCGGCAGTGTGGCACCGTGTCAAGTGCGTTTCGAAAATCTAGGCATATGGAATCCGTCTGATGCCCTTCATCAAAGGTTCGGAGGATCTCACGTGAGAAAAGGGCAAGCTGAGTTTCGCATGATCATGGATCCTGCAGCAAACCTTTGTTAAAGATAATGGCCTGAAATTTTTCGGGTTCGTTCTTTTATCCTTCTTAAACGGGACATTTCATAAATAATACAGAGGTTGGTATTACTGCGGATTGTTTGATGCAACAACAACAAGAATTACGTCAAATTTAATTGGTAGCTTGAGGAAGAAGCACAGTTTTTGTTTTTTCGGTGTGTACTCTGATCTGAAATTGACGAGATGTAGAAATGGACCACGTGGGGGGCCTTCGGTAATGTGACTGTTGAAGACCAGACGTCATACATCAAGATCCACAGTGCGTTAAGTGAAGTTTGTGGTGAGTTTACAGTGCACCCCTGTACAGTTTCTTTTTGCGTTAATGGTTTCAGTGGAGGTCGTATGAGCGTAGACGACAATCCAGAACTCAGAGGGCCAAAAACGTCAACAGAAGAACGAAGTGCGGAACTTGGGGCAGACGCTCTTGAAGAAGATAGCTGTACGACTTGTGAGGAACTCTCTGAAGCCACAATAATTCCCCCGAATTCGATGTTCCGTATTCTTGTTCAAATGGCTCTGAGCACTATGGGACTTAACATCTATGGTCATCAGTTGGTTGGTTGGTTTTTGGGGGAAGAGACCAAACAGCGAGGTCATCGGTCTCATCGGATTAGGGAAGGAAGTCGGCCGTGCCCTTTCAGAGGAACCATCCCGGCATTTGCCTTGAGCGATTTAGGGAAATCACGGAAAACCTAAATCAGGATGGCCGGACGCGGGATTGAACCGTCGTCCTCCCGAATGCGAGTCCAGTGTGCTAACCACTGCGCCATCTATGGTCATCAGTCCCCTAGAACTTGGAACTACTTAAACCTAACTAACCTAAGAACATCACACCGGATTCTGGGAAATGGTTTGTAGGAGAGAAAACTTTCTGTGATTTGGGTCCCACACTGATTGCTGAAGAGAAGCATAAACGTCTGGACATTACAACATTGCTCAAACAACGGCTCGACCGTGAAGGTCAACGTTTCGTGTGTCGAACTGTCTCTGTTGATGAAACCGGAGGAGAAATGACAGTCCAATGAGTGGAAACCTTCCGAATCTCTTGTTCCAAATAATTTTCGACGCGTTCAGCCAAAACTCAGGCAAGTGATGATTTTTACTTATGATCACAAGGAATCGTCATGACTGATGCAGTCCCATGTGACAGCAGTGTATTATCTTAAATTAATGCAAAACGTGAGCATAAAAATGCACAAAACCCGTCGTCAGTTGCTCAAGGCTACGCCGCTCATTCTCCATGACGATACTCGCTAGCCCAAAAACTGCACAAATACGAATGGAAATCTTTGCAACAGTCTCCCTACAGCCCGGACAAGAATCGACCAGACTTCTAATTGTTGCGGACGCTGAAAAGACATACATGGACGTCGTTATCTTTCTCTGTAACAGATTCCTACCACCGTTACTCAACCCATTCGATAGACGAAAGGAAGTGATGTCGTGGATGGAATAATAGGGCTTCTGAGATGTTGGGGTTCAGTTATACGGAAGCAGGCAGAATATATTCAAGGACTCAAAAGATATATTGAAAAATCAATAAATAAGTTAATGTGTAGTTAAAACAAAAAGTTTGTGCGCATCATTTACGAAACGTCCCTCGCGTATACAGGAGTCACAAGCGTTTATCCAATGTCTCGTAGGAAGTGACCAATGTTTACTGATGGACGTCAGTCTGAGAAAATAAGAAAAGTAGGTGGCAGCATAGAGAATAAATTTAAGAAGCAGAGGAGAGGATCAGGCGTACGATTACTAGATGTGGCCTTCTGAGTCATACTCACCCGTGTACACGGCAGGAGTCGATGCAGTCGGTAGCGATGCGGCATGGAAAGTCTGTATAGAATAGACTTGGCCACTGTTTCTATGTTTCGATACAGTGTATCGATACGTGGAACTGTTTCAGTGTTTCGGAACGGCTGTGGTACACTGTTTCGAAACAGTGGTGTTTCATTCCGCCCCTGTCTCGGATAAAAGGACCAGATTCGATCTTGAGCCAGACACAGAAACTGTATCGTTGTTTTAAAATAAGGCTGTTTCAGTCCACTGGTGCTTGGAACTGACTAATTGTATCGAAACAGTGATGTTTCATTTCACTCTGTGTCGGACGAGATTCGGGCTCGGCACAGGTACTGAAACACAACATACCACTTCATGAAACACTTTCAAGAGTGTCGAAATCTTTTTGACAAGGAATAGCATGAAGCTTAAAATATCCGAAAATAAAGCTTCGTTTCTAGCTGACTGTCCTATTCCGAAATGGCGTAACATCTGCTTTACAAACACTAACCAAACAATAAAACAACGCATACTATTCACATTCAAAATAATAAATATGTGAAAATTATTCAGTTAAATTACACTTTTTTATAACATACGCTTCTCTGTTCATTTACAGTAATCATATTAAGAAACGCAAGTAAGCCTACAACATTGTGAATAAAGAAAGGTGTAGAGTGACAGTAATTAGACATATTCATAAATTTGATGTAGGTATAATTGCAAGCAATCTGTTTGACATATCACTGATAGTGTAATGGTGAAATGTGGTGAATTTATAGTGACGGTTCGAAACACCTTGAAAGACAAAATTTTTTCTGTTATATTTTGTTATTTATTCGAATTATTTGGCGTTATTTCTGAGTCTATAGTCACTGTGCCTATTATCCACAATGATTCCCTTTGTCTGCAAGGAAATTAGCAGGATCGGTATATTACCCAAACTAAAGGAATGTGGGGATCCCAGTAGCATATCCGTTGTTTCTGCAGCTTGCTCCAACCTCCAGTTCTCTTCATGGTGGTTCTTCTGTCTTGAGCTATGGCTCTCCTCAGCCAATTGAAAAGTATGAGAGTCACACGACACGAAAGCAGCGCATTTGCTGCAGCAAATACGAAACTGCTGAGACGCCTAAGTGATAGTTTCATACTTTCTGTGATATAATTAGCACCCTCGCACCCCATTTGCGTTTATATGGATATACTTATAAAGTAGACAATCAAGATGATAAAATGTGTAGGTTTATTAGATTACAATACACAAACTGTTTCACTGTTTCGAAACAGCGTATCGAAACATTACATTGTACTGTTTCATTTGTTTCGAAACAGTTAAGTTTTTCAGTTTGCCCATCTCTAGTATAGAACAGTTCCCTGGCCTGCTGTCCCTGAAGGCCGCGGACCGCCGCCAGGGCGCCGCCGCACCCGTCTTCTGCCGTGGGACCCGGGGATGCCCCTGCAGGCCGCGGGTCTCCCCCTGCTGGCCGCGGGACTCCCCCTGCAGGTCGTGGGGCTTCCCACTCCACTGGTGGGGAAAGCCCGCGGCTCCAGCTGCACGGCACCAGGCATGCCAGGGCCAGTGCTGCCACGGACGGCGGCGCGAGGGTCTCGCACGTCTCGTGCACCCAGTAATCATCTGCGGAACGTTGGTCAGTCACCGTGAGGCTACCGTACCAGCTGCTTAGACAGGTTTAATTGACCACAGGTTGAAGTTTGCTAACCAGCCACCTTATGCAGTGCACTGTTGCAGGTTTCGAATTGATAGGTTCATCATCAGACGGCTTGTTGACGTTAAGGTACATCTTCTTGTGGCAGTTTGGATTAATTAATGTGCAGCAAATTTCTTGGAGTGGTGGTGCCCTACAACCAAAATACGACGTGATAAACTATATTTTTAACTGTAACTGTGCCTCATACCAATTCTGAACGATGCAAACAAATTACTATAAATAATATTTTATTTACTTACTTTGAAAATTGCGCACAGTTATGTTGCAATGCAGACTGCTTGTTTTCGTGCATAGCGAAGACCGTATGAAGCACTTTTTGATACTCACTGTTGACCATTTTGATCCATAATTGGGAATAACTATGGATCAACGTTGTAGGTGTGGTAACAAACATGGGTCACACATGTCTGCTAATGATGGCCGGGACACTGAACATGATTTGAAGTTTAAAGTGTTTCTATTTTTTTTTAAATTAGATCCATTCCGTTTCATTTAAGATTTGAAAAAAGCGGCAAATTTTACTTTTAAACTGATAGTTATTCAAGATAATTGCCTGGGTTAATGAAGGTCAAATAAGCCAATATGTTGTTAGTTGTAGTAGGGATTAACTTGGAGTAATGGAAGGATAAAGCACAAATAATGTTAGATGGAAATTCGGAGCAACGTCCTGAGGAATAAGATGTGACGGGACTCACTCAGCGACTAATAATTAATGATCTGTATCTTATGGATGTTTTCTCTGTCTTATAGATGTCAAAATAAGATTTATAAGTGGCGATGTTTTTATTTTTGTCAATAAACACCTTACTTAAAATTTGAAGTTTGAGTTTATCTTCGTTATTTCCAAATCCAATGTCACAAATAGGCATTTCCCTGAAACAAAACTCAGCCTTCGAATGACTTTCAATAATCACCTTTAAGATCATGGATATCGGTAATCATACATAACCCCTCAGGCCGCTTCTAATTTGTATCTGACAGTGTATTTTGCTGCATCCCTCCTCTATTCCGAGTTAATCCGTAACACAACTAAAAACAAATTTGCTTACTTGACCTTTATGAAACCATGCCATGACTCTGTATCGTGTATCATTTCGTAGGCAAAAGTGGCTGCTCTTTTCAAATCTTAAATCAGATATTAGGGTTCCCATTGAATAAATAAATTTATTGCCGGCCGCGGTGGTCACGCGGTTCTAGGCACGCAGTCCGGAACCGTGCGACTGCTACGGTCGCAGGTTCGAATCCTGCCTCGGGCATGGATGTGTGTGATGTCCTTAGGTTAGTTAGGTTTAAGTAGTTCTAAGTTCTAGGGGACTGATAACCACAGCAGTTGAGTCCCATAGTGCTCAGAGCCATTTGAACCATTTTGAATAAATTTATTATCCAAATAGTCCTGAAAATGACGTTGAATGTCATGGCCATTAGCAGCAATGCGTTACCCTCTTTGTCAGTTATATCTTTTATGTAAGGCATTTGGCTGTATCTCAACTCTATTGTGAGTTGTTCCCCATTATGAATTAAAATTATCAATCCTGTATGTGTACACACAGAGTGTAAAGCACCACTCACGCACCCCAAAAATTTTGCCATGTGGAAGGATGGCGGTATCACAAACATAGCAATGCCAAAGAATTGCTCTATCAGAGATATTTTGGTATGTACATTGATGTGACAGTAGAAATTTTACAAACTTCAAACGTTTCGTTACATACAGGTTATATTAAATGACAATCTATGGAAATCAAGATAAACAAATAAACAAGCAAGTTTGTTATAAACTGTTCCTGGAATGGCACATAAATTTTGCGGATAGACGCACATAATTAAATATTACAATAGTGGACATTATATTAAAGCTTCATAGCTAGTTGAAGACATTGTATGAATAAGCAAGATGTTATATTTTATGCACTATTTCAGGTTGAGTTAGTGCCTGCATCTTGTTACTGTGAAATGGTGTTGTGCTTATTTCGAAATAGAAAGCAGGTGAATGAAATTTTAAAGATAGGCACCACTGACTACCTCTGTCTATTCAGTGATCAGAATTCGTGGTGATTGGCTTTCATGTACATATATTTCAATCTCTTCAAGCAAATTCATAAGGCACATTTTCCAGCATCATGTCATACCTGTATGTGGTCTTCAGTGCTTTTTACTCCGTGATTGTTGATAGTTGTGCACATTGTGCACATAGGTTTCGTTATGTTGTTCAAATGTACGACATCTATATGCTCTTTCAAATGAGTCACAAAGCTCCTTTCAATTCATCCTATATAGTAGGAAGTTTGTATCAGGCAGATTTTCTGTACAGGGGTTCATTATTCTTTACGTTGTGAATTGCTATCTGTTCAAGATCGTTATTTGTGTGGAAGCTTATCTAAATGTTTGTGTTTTGAAACGGATTGCTTTTTTGTTTTGTAAGATACGCTCCCTAAGAAAAGTAGTGCATATTTCTAGCGCTTTTTACCTTATCTTGTGTTAAGTGCATTGCTCTCTGATGAGAAGCTTTGTTGTCTGATTGTTTTTGGACTTACGTGATAGTCTATCTATCATGAGAGAGCTGTATCAGTATTTTGAAGCTATGATTTTATTGACATTGCTTTCTTTTTCAACTGGTTCAAGTGCAGTCTTACGTCTGCCATTTAGTGTGGAGCTAAAACATGTCATGTTATGCTGATCTGGATGACAAGATGAGCTGTTGATACACACATCAGTAGATGTCGGTTTTCTATAATTTGGAAAATGGTGTTTGTGATTTTTTTGGTGATTTTTAAGTTAAGAAATTGGTGCTGTTGCTGGTCTCATGCACAAAAGTGAATTGAACGTTTCTGTTGATGTTGCTCAGATCTGATGCTAATGTGACAATTTACCCATAGGTACCATCAGAAAGAATTATTGTACTATCAACATTACCTTTTGTAGTAGATGAGTTTGTTGTTTATGTGACTGTTAACTTTGAAAAATGTTTGTTCTAAGTGGATTATGTTAATATCTGCTAACATCCCAGCTAGGCAGCCACTCTAGTTCTAGGTACATCAACGCTATCAACTATTAAAATCACATCACCACGAAATGAATAATCGTCAACATGGCGTCAGGTGCACCACATGTTTCCACGGGAAAACGATCAGTGTTTCAGCTGACCGTCGGCACGACGACCGTGGTGGTGGGTATCCTCAACGCAGACACAGAGAAAGGATCGCCAGTAATGGTGTGCTGTATGACGACCTTCTGAGAGGTTAAGCACGTCGTCTTTCCAGAAGAGTCCCTGTTCTGACTTCAGCATCTCAACAGACGTTTCCCAGCGTTAATGCTCCAAGGAGAGAGAAGGTTGTCAGGTTGAATTCGTCACTGTCATGGACGCCCAGCACCTAGCGTCGTACTACAGTGTACCATCTGACACATGTTTCATATCCGCTAATTTGGACAGACACCACAACACTTCCGACTTTTCAAGCCGATGACTCTGCCATATGTTCGAATCAGGCATTATATTTGCACAAATAAGTTGAAGACTACATGGTGCCCATTCTGTCACGCCATACTTCAATGCGGTGGATACAGAGCTTAGAAGTTTCCCCTGATCAGGATTTTCCCCAGTTCTGCCAGCCACTGTAAACATTTTATCGCAGGTTGCTGAGAGACTGGAAAGCCACCAGTCAGCAGCCACTGACCTCTGAGACAGAGCTGAGGCAGCACTGAACGACATATCATCCCCTCACATCCAAGCACTGTTCGACTAGACGACCAGCCAGATTAGAGCCACAGCTGATGTCAAAGATGGCAGAACTGTGTACTGGTGCACTGGAAGAATGACTTCCTAAATTACTCTGGCCATGAGGTAATTAGTCTAACCTTGTCTTCGTTGTGCCTAAGCGAATGATGTGTAGTTGGCTCTAGTTTAATCACAGAATCCTCGCTTAGTACTGATCTTGATACTTTGCAGTCTCTTGTGGTGTAGCTGATCTCCATCTTCTGCAGTATTGCTTCTGCAGGATTCCCATGACACCCTGAAAGAAGCCTATGACCATGCGTTTTGCCCTCTGCACATATTTTTGATGTCGCCAGATAGTCACATTTGATATGGATCATATACACTTGAGTAACAACCGTTTTATTCTCCTCCGCATGCATACACTGATTCCTTTTCCAGTTTTCTACTAATGGACCATAGTCTAGTACTTGCTTCACCAGCTATTATTCCAATGTGACAGTACCACATCAAATCTCCACAAATTGTTATACCCAACAATTTCTACGAGCTGACATGTTCCGATTTGTGACCTGCCAAATTTTTTATTTATGAACTTTCCAACCAAGTTGTCTCTCTAGACACCAGTCTCAAATCGTATCAGCATCTGCTGCTTTTTCATGTAGCTCTTCGATATAGACACCTCCACAACTTGAGGTTTGTGTTAAAATTTTCTGCTAGGTAATTAACACAAATATTAAGAGTGCCAAACTAATTCTCTGTGGTTAGTTCTACATGTGTTGGAGGACTCTCTATCCACGCCAAGTCGTCCATTAAAAAAAAATCATTTCATGAACAATTTGATAGCACTCCATTTAATAACTATTTCTGTGATCATTAGTTATAATTTACTTGTAAGTCAATATTGACTCCATCTGATTGCCTTCAACCGTGGTCCATTGCATGACATGTGCAGAAAGCTTCAGTCTTTTTCCGTATGAACCAAGTTTTTCAGGATCTATGATTGTTACCACGGGGAAGTGCATTCTGTTTGAGGTACTTCGACTTTCCAATATGTTATGGAACAAATATAAAAAATTTTATGTTAAGGGTTGAAAGTCCTCGAAGTAAAGATAAGAAATAACTTTTTATATTGATTATCAGTTTCTGCTACACACAAGTCATCTTCGGATCTAAGATTTAAAATTGCAGAAATGAATACAGCAACATAAACAGCTTATACAAACCAAATTACAGATCCAAAATACGAAATTGCACATAAAGCTATAGCAAAGTTCAAATGCATATAACAAGATGTAATAACAGGATGCGTACCATAAAAATAGTCTTGATATTGTAATTACCACAACAGCTCAACACATCTTTAAAATCTTTTTTAAAAGAGGCAACATCCATACATTATGTATATGTAAAACAACTTTATATCGTTCATGACAAATCAAGTACAACGAAGGTCATAAAACTGAAAAACGTATGTTAAGGTAAGAAAGAGGCAGTGAAAATGAGGGAACATATTTACAAAACTCGGAACTATCCAGTAGAATGAATATATACATGTAACAGTTATCGTTTTACTTAAGATGTTATGCTTTAAAATTTAGTAACTGACACAGTTTAATCACTATTTGTGATATCTTATAGTAGAGACCATCATAAAGTACGTTATTACATCATGGTATATGAGTATAGTATTGCAGCTGATCGTCATTACAATGCTAAAGAAACACAGCATTTGAAATACACATCATCTAAACATGAGTTACCACAACTGCAGTAATGACATGTCTAATAGCTGCTACGTTTGATGAGCTGCTAGAGGCGATGATGTCTAGACGGTGCCGGCAGACGACTGTGTAACTTGTGTAAAATTTTAATATTCTAATGAAATTTAAATGACATACGGGATATAAATAATAAAGATGTATGCTCGAGAGTAAGTGACAGTCACTTATTTTAGCCCCTTTCCACAATTTTAACTACCTGTCATGTCCTTTGGGTGTAACAGGGCGACTCGATTACATTATTTTGGAACACCTGTATTATGAAGGAACTACAGTTATAAGCTAAATGTCATGACTACTGTCCACGGCGACATTCAGTGCCATCAGGTGTCGCCGTGCCCACATGGCGCAGTAAGTGTCTTGAGGTAGCGCGACGGCAAGTGTATGCAATCGAACTGCGATCGATCTCAGGCCCTTAGATGACCGGACAGATTCGCCATGGCGACTGACGCGGAGGTTCCCTCCAGCGGAGAAGACTGCACCGCTAGGCCAGCTCGTTCCATTCTTCCCTGATTGGTTGGGTTGTTTGGGGAAGGAGACCAGACAGCGTGATCATCGGTCTCATCGGATTAGGGAAGGACGGGGAAGGAAGTCGGCCGTGCCCTTTCAGAGGAGCCATCCCGGCATTTGCCTGGAGTGATTTAGGGAAATTCTTCCCTGAATGAGCTGTTACAAAATGGCCATCTCTCTCAGCTCGCACCACCAGCAGTGCCTCATCATTTAGCTGATGATGATTTTGATCAACAGTAGGGAGATACTATGACACAACGTGAGTACTATGTCAGTATTTCGCAGCAGTGGGAGGGTGTGTGACCTGTGGTGGGGGACACGGCGGCAGCCCACTGGCTCGGTTCAGACACGTGCAGCAGACCAGGACCAGCATCAGGACCCCGCTGCCGGTTGATAGCTGATTAGAGTTGGGCAGCAACCAGATTTGCTTGGGACCACCGAGGCTCACTAAAAGCTTTATCAGAGTGCGGCAGCACACCAAGGTGGAGTGCCTAGACTTAGATATGTAGATAATCTAAAACTAGGGAAGCCATAGCTAGAATAGTTGTAAATGATTGATTAAGAAATCATACAGTACAACAGGTGTTCAAAAACAGGTGTTAAGACTGTTAGAATATGAAAGTGGCTCAAAAGTCCAATAGTCCACTGTAGCTCTATTAATTTACGTCTATTAGAGATCCACAAAACCAGTTAAACAACTTTAAGGTTGCATCTTCTGTTGTATATCTGTGCAGAAAATGTTAAAAATTAATGCTCTGATGATGCGGAAGTGCAGTTATCTGAGATATGTTTAAGTACTGAGTGAATAGACTTGGACAAGGAAGAAAATGTTACGCATCTAGTTAGGAAACGAGATGTGGGTCACACACCCCCCTCATATGTTCCACCACCACGTCCAACGTCTCATAGCTTGTGCTGTCAGTTACCACAGTTAGTATTGTAATGGAGACAAACAATCATAATCATGTCCGCTTTCGGTAAGTTTGACCATCAGCATAAGCTGCTTCTTTTCGACCATTGGTGGCGAGTAGGCCATCTGAGGACCAGGTTCCAATTTCAGTTCTTCGCTCTTTGTTCTTTTTTTCTTCCAAAAAGCTTTCTTTCTGTCTTGAGACCATTTTGAAGCTGTGGTTGTAGCTACATTGCCTTTGAAGCCTTCCATTTTCAATACTTTTTCTACATTGTCTATATCTACTTTTTTATATTGCTTCTTTCTAAATCCCTTTTAACATCGTTGACCCAGTTTATTGTGGACTTCTCACGCCACAAGTATTAGAAAATATCATTAGTTAATTTATTGCCTTGCATTCAAAATAAATGTCCAAAACGTGAGTCTTCTTTTTCTCATTACGTTGAGTAATTCGTATTTTCTAAATTTTGGTATATTTCAGTATTAGTTCGTAATTTCCAATCTTCTGCTGTGTTTTGTGGTCCTAATATTTTACTCATTATTCGATTTTCTAGTATCTCTAATTTATCTATATTATAGTTTAATGCCAGGCATTCGCTTGCATATAGGCATTCTGGCTACACTATGTGTTATAGTGCTTCATTTTTGCACTTTTTGACACGCACTTCTTATTGCAGAGGTCTTTGATGATACCATATGCTCTCCCATTTTATGCAACCTTTCCTGTACTGCGGATATTTCCAAAGCATTTTCTTGGATTATCTCGCCTTTCACTTCATTAGCTTTGTTAGTTTCCATCACTAATTTTTCTGGATAGTATTTACAACGGACGTCATGTGTTGCTTGACATAGGCCTACAGCAACATATTTTACGCAGTATAGTGATGACAGTTCATGATTTTAACACAGGTCAGTCCGAGGTTGTCTCACGTTACATGGGGACTTGGAAACGGCTGTTTATAGGCGACGTCACCCACCGAACACTCTGAGGGATCTACGCCGAATCGCCGTTGAGGAGTGGGACAATCTGGACCAACAGTGCCTTGATGAACTTGTAGAAAGTATGCCACGACGAAGGCAGGCATGCATCAGAGCAAGAGGACGTGCTACTGGGCATTAGAGGTAGCAGTGTGTGCAGTAGTCTGGACTACCATCTCTGAAGGTCTCGCTGTATGGTGGTACAACATGCAATGTGTGGTTTTCATGAGCAATAAAAAGGGCGGAAAGGATGTGTATGTTGATCTCTATTCCAATTATCTATACAGATTGCGGAACTCTCGGAACCGAGGTGATGCAAAACTTTTTTTGATGTGTATACAAGGTGAGTCAACTAACATTACCGCTGGATGTATTTCGTAGACCACATCAAATACTGACGAATCGATTCCACAGACCGAACGTGAGGAGAGGGGCTAGTGTAATTGGTTAATACAAACCATAAAAAAATGCACAGAAGTATGTTTTTTAACACAAACCTACGTTTTTTTTAATGGAACCCCGTTAGTTTTGTTAGCACATCTGAACATATAAACAAATACGTAATCAGTGCCGTTTGTTGCATTGTAAAATGTTAATTACATCCGGAGATATTGTAACCTAGAGTTGACGCTTGAGTACCACTCCTCCGCTGTTCGATCTTGTGTATCGGAGAGCGCCGAATTACGTAGGGATCCAAAGCGAACGGTGATGGACCTTAGGTACAGAAGAGACTGGAACAGCACATTACGTCCACATGCTAACACCGTTTTATTGATCTCTATCACTGACGCACATGTACATTACCATGAGGGGTGAGGTACATGTACACACGTGGTTTCCGTTTTCAATTACGGAGTGGAATAGAGTGTGTCCCGACATGTCAGGCCAATAGATGTTCAATGTGGTGGCCATCATTTGCTGCACACAATTGCAATCTCTGGCGTAATGAATGTCGTACGCGCCGCAGTACATCCGGTGTAATGTCACCGCAGGCTGCCACAATACGTTGTTTCATATCCTCTAGGGTTGTAGGCACTTCATGGTACACATTCTCCTTTAACGTACCCCACAGAAAGAAGTCCATAGGTGTAAGATCAGGAGAATGGGCTGGCCAATTTAAGCGTCCTCCACGTCCTATGAAACGCCCGTCGAACATCCTGTCAAGGGTCAGCCTAGTGTTAATTGCGGAATGTGCAGGTGCACCATCATGCTGATACCACATACGTCGACGCGTTTCCAATGGGACATTTTCGAGCAACGTTGGCAGATCATTCTGTAGAAACGCGATGTATGTTGCAGCTGTTTGGGCCCCTGTAATGAAGTGAGGACCAATGAGGTGGTCGCCAATGATTCCGCACCATACATTTACAGTCCACGGTCGCTGTCGCTCTACCTGTCTGAGCCAGCGAGGATTGTCCACGGACCAGTAATGCATGTTCCGTAGATTCACCGCCCCGTGGTTTGTGAAACCCGCTTCATCGGTAAACAGGTAGAACTGCAACGCATTCTCTGTTAATGCCCATTGACAGAATTGCACTCGATGATCAAAGTCATCACCATGTAATTGCTGATGTAGCGACACATGAAACGGGTGAAAGCGGTGACGATGCAGTATGCGCATGACACTACTTTGACTCAGTCCACCTGCTCTCGCAATGTCCCGTGTACTCATGTGTGGGTTCATGGCAACAGCAGCTAACACACCAACTGCACCCGCTTCTCCTGTGACGGGCCTGTTACGGACCCGTTTGCGTGCTACGACCATACCTGTTGCATACAGTTGGCGGTAGATGTTTTGCAATGTGCGGCACGTTGGATGCTCTCTGTCCGGTTACCGTTCTCCATACACCTTTCAGGCTTCAGCTGCATTTCGTCGACACTCGCCATAGATGAGTATCATCTCCGCCTTTTCAGAGTTCGAATACACCATGGTCACAGATCCTACAACACTACACTATCACAGACGTCTGGTAACACGGTGTACTACAGTTGGTCTGCGTGCGGAGACGAATGCAGAACAATAGCAGCAAGCGCTACATGCAGACACTGCGACAGCTGGACCAAACCACAACAGTGCACTACAGCCACACTCGTAAACACGGTCGTCATCGTAAACATGTCTCTGCAGATGCTGCTCGCCGACCGTGGCCAGTGTTTGTTACAACACGCAACTTAACGTCGGAGGTTTCAAGCGTCAACTTAAGGTTACAATATCTCCGGATGTAATTAACATTTTACAATGCAACAAACGGCACTGATTACGTATTTGTTTATATGTTCAGATGTGCTAACAACACTAGCGTTGTCTCCATTTTTAAAAAACGTAGGTTTGTGTTAAAAAACATACTTCCGTGCATTTTTGTATGGTTTGTATTAAACAATTACACTAGCCCCTCTCCTCACGTTCGGTCTGTGGAATCGGTTCGTCAGTATTTGATGTGGTTTACGAAATACATCCAGCGGTAACGTTAGGTGATTCACCCTGTATACAGAGAAGAAAAGTTACTATATCCTTTCACACCGAATATTATTTACAACCTCAAACCTTTCTTTTATTTCCTTCATTGCTTCTTCTACGTACTCGTACAGATTGAACAGTAGGCATGAAAGACTGTATCACTGTCTTACTCCCTTTTCAATGCGAGCACTTCTTTCTTGGTACTTTAGTGTTAATGTTCCCTTGTGGTTTTTTTACATTTTGTATGCTACTCGTCTTTCCCCGTAGGTTACGCCTAGTTTTCTTAGAATTACTAAGATCTTGCACCGTTTTACCTTGTCAAATGCTTTGTGTGGGTGAAAAAACCCTATGATTGCGTCTTGATTTTTCTTCAGTCTCGATTCCATTATCAAGCGCAAATTTAGAACTGCCTCTCTGCTGCATTTTTCTCCCTAAAGCGAAATAGATCGTCATTTAACACATCCTCAATTTTCTTTTCAAACTTTATATACATTATTCTCGTCAGGAACTTGGATACATGAGCTGATAGGGTGATTATGTGATAAATCTTGCACTTACAGGTTCTTGTTGTCTTCGAATTTGTGTGAATTTTATTTCTCCGAAAGCCTAACGGTCTTCGCCAGTCTCATAGATTCTTCATACCAGCTTCAATAGTCATTTGATTACAACTTCCTCCAACGATAATTGAAATTCCGATGCAATGTTGACAATTTCTTCTGTCCTGTTCGGTCTTAAGTCTCCCAGAGCTCTTTTATGTCCCGATTCTAATAGAGGATCATATATTTACTCCATGTCGGCTCCAATTTCTTCTCTATCACGTCATCAGACAAGCGCCCCCCTCATAGAAGTATTCAATGTACTTTCTCCACCTATCCGCTTTCTCCTCTTCGCTTAACAACTGAATTTCCATTGCACTCTTAATATTACCACCCTTTCTTTTAATTTCCCCGGAATGTTGTTTCGACTTTTCTGTATGCTAAGTCAGTCCTCACGACGATAATTATGAGACCTGGTATTAGGGAAAGGTAGGATTCGGTGTGAACGGGGCCATGATCAGTTACAGTTGGTTGCTCAGGTTCTTTTTTATATCACGTACACTTTCTTTGGAATGAATTGCAAATAAGTTGACAATAAGGAACAATTATCAAATTTGACTGTTAAGACACAATGTCTAATTAAAAAGTTCTTAAAGAAGTTGCACTCACGGCTGAAGGCCAGGAATTCAAATTATTTGTCAGCTGATGGCCCCAATAGTAATAACTCAAAAAACAATTTGACGGTTGAAGGCCTGGATAGCAAATTTTTGAGGAGCAAATAGTCTTCTTCGAGAGATATTTAAAGAACAATCATGAACATTTCAGTGGTAAGATATTTTGTCTAATTAAAATTTCTTAAGACAATTTAAACTCATGGCTGCAGGCCTTATTAACGAGAAATACAAACTCTTTGTCGGCTAAAGGCCCAAACAGTAATAATTCAAAATTAATTTTTTTTTGAAAAAGAATAATCATCACAATCTGACCAAATGAAGAGAGGAGTTGGCCTCAGACAGTGCTCCAAGGATCGACCTGGGAAAGTCATTCAATTTCGTGAACGATGAGACAGGCAGCCCAGAGTTGTATTCACTTAACCGGATGGCAACTCAAACTAGTGGCAGTTTAAAGGCAGACCAACACTCTTGCAAAATCTACCTAACGTCTGATAACCAATACAATGATGGAATAACCCAGCCGGCAGGTGTGGCCGAGCGGTTCTAGGCGCTTCAGTCTGGAAACGCGCGACCGCTAGGTCGCAGATTCGAATCCTGCCTCGGGCATGGATGTGTGTGATGTCCTTAGGTTAGTTAGGTTAAAGTAGTTCTAGGTTCTAGGGGACTGATCACCTCAGATGTTAAGTCCCATAGTGCTCAGAGCCATTTGAACCATTGTTTTGAATAACCTAGGCAAGGCGGGACCGGCGGACAGCACTGCGTCTTCAGAATATCCAGAAGCAGAAGGAACCACTACGGCCAAAGTAGTCCAAAAGAAACAAAATATCCGAGCCACAACGAAGGAGGCTGTCGAACTATACACCTTACCAGACAGCAGCGGCAAGGCGAGGAAAGGTACACTGCCATGGAAATACGCTAACCTCCAGGGCAGGTAACTGGGGCGTTAGCAGCCACTGGGAAGAAAATGCCGCTGGTTAAACTTCACCAATAATAACACAAGGAATTCAATGACTAATAATAAGAAAAGGAGGATGGCTAATTAATTTCGCCAACTCCAAACACTCCACCTGTTACTCTTCGTCTCAGCGACTCTGCGAACAGCAACGTGCAAACAAACGGCGTGATCTCAAAATAGTGGATATTTCACTATTGGTTTAATATTCACTCAGCTCAAACGCCCTGGGTCCGGTGGACGACGAGGTTGTGGCCCTCGCAACTACAGCCTCCTCGATCCAGCAGTGCCTGTGTGCCGCCAGTGGTCCCGGCATGTCCCTGCGCTGCCGGACCTCACTCCTGTTCCATCCCAACTGAACTCCCTGACTCTGACCTGGAAAACACTTGACGTCCCTCCAAAGATAGTACCACAGTAATAGATATCGATAACCGCTGCTGTTGCCACTCATGGACCGACAACGCTAGCAAATGTAGTGGCGCCAGTAAACACAAGAAGAAATTGAGACGCCACTAACCCTATTACACAATCCCAACCTACCAACAGCACCAACTCGAGCTGCAACACGGTTCAGATTAGTTTTTCGATTTCTTCATGTATTTCTTGCAGCCATTATGCCTTGCTTTCCCTCTTCTTCCTATTTATTTAATCGTAAACCATTTGTATAACTGTATTCCTAACTTTCTCTGAACACTTTCGAACTCCTTTCTTTCGTCGAGCAACTGTAGTATTTCTTCTGTTACTCAAGGCTTCTTCGCAGTTGCTTCCCTTGGACCTACGTTTATCTGTCCAACATCAGTAATTGCTATTTTCAGTACTTCTCTTCAACTTAAGTGCCTACTGTGCTGTACCTTATCACAGTATCTACATCTTTAACGAGCTTCAAATGCATCTAATCATTCCTCAGTTTCTGTTTCCTTAGCTGAGCGGTCTGCGCGTGACTGCCATGACTGGGGTTTATTTCCTGGCAGCGTCGGTTTTTTTTTTTTTTTTTTTTTTTTACTCTCGGGGACTGGGTGTTGTGTTGTCCTCATCATCATTTCATTGTCATCAACACGTAACACACACTATGTGGCGCAGCTGAATATACTTGCAACTATGTGGCCCAACTTCTCCAGGTGGGAACTCCCAGACATCAGTGCCATATGATCATTTCATTTCATTTTTCATTCCTCAGTATTTCGGTGTCTTACTTCCTTCCAAATTAATTCTTCTGGTCGTTTGTCTTACGCTTCATTCTACTCTTCATCTCTACTTAATTCTAATATTAATCTTTCTCTGATTCTGGTTACCCTTTACATTCCAATATATGACTTCTGAATCTCTGTCTGGATATGATTTAATCGAGCTTCCAATGTCTCCACGTCTTTTGCAAGTATACTTCCTTCTCTTGTGATTCTTGAAGCGAATATTCGCTATATCATCAGTAATTTAGTGCAGAACTAAGTCTTTCTACTCTCTCATTCCTACTGCCAAGCCCATAATATCCCGTGACCCTGTCTTCTGCTCCATCCATTAAAACCGTCTTCCAGTCCCCTATAATTATCAGATTTTCATCTCCCTTTACATACTAAATTACCAGTTCAGTATCCCCATACATGCTACATCTTTTGAGCTGCTTGTGATGTCGTCATGCATAACTGAACTGTTACGGTCAGCTTTGGTTTGCTTCGAACTTCACGAGAATAATCCTGTCACTAAACTTCTCGCAGACCTACTCTTGTTATTCCGTTTAATGCTGCTTTTGTTATTATACTAATGTTTCTCACCAGAAATCCTTAACTTCTTTCCATTTCACGTCACAGGCCTCTACTATTTCTAGACTGAGCTTTTGCATTTCGTTTTTCAGATTTTCTGGCTTTTCTACTACGTTCGAACTTCTGACATTCCTTGCTTCGACTCGCAGAATGTCATTCATTCGTTGGTTATTCCATCTTTTTATTATGGTCACTTTTCCTTGGCAAACCCCTCCCGGAGGTCTTAATCGGGGACTAATTTGGAGTCTTTTCCCGGTGGAGAGATTATTATGATATTTTTTCAGTTTCAGACTATGTGTCCTATGGATATATGTTATGTGTTTTTAATCCAGTGGTTTTCATTGCCTTCTGCATCTTCATACCATTTGTCGTTGTTGATAATTCCACCTTTTAATGGCGGGTTCCCACACCAAGCGAAAGATAGTGCCCTGAACCTGCACCCTCCTTGACACGGCCGTTGGCAGAATGAGGGTTCACTTCTTCTTCAGGAAATCTTCAGCCGCCATTGCTAAAAACTTTCATTCAAAGTTCAGTCAGTGGATGGGTTCTAACCAGTAACTGAGGACGCTTTGATTGTGATGCAAACACACTACCCCTTTTTTATTGTTTTTCTCCACTTCACTTTCCTGATTATGAAGGTATCTTTGCCAGTTCAGGCACTGACCCCTAGCTACGCCTATCCCAGTAGCTCTGTCTAGAGGGGAAAGGGAGGGAGAGGATATCATAAAGATGTAACACAGAAGAATTTCATTTATTCATTTTTCTTTTTTTGATCTTTGTATTAAACCGTGTAGTGAAGGGCATGAATCCGCTCATAGCCATGCAGAAATCCATGCACGTCATCTTGAAAATAAAGAGGAATACCGTTGGGAATTATAGTATCAGAAATCAAAAAATAGTGAATCTGGCTAAATCAAATTCTCATCCCAGGGGCATTTCAACTACGTAGTGGGTCGTAGAAAGCACTCCAGAGGAAGTTGGAAAAATATTGCCTGTATTTTAGATGACAGACAACGGCGCAATGTCGTTCTTTCGCTTAAGTCCTATTATCGAGAACACTCTCTTCGCCAATTGCCAAGAGATATCGAACTGCATGGCCACGGAACAGTACACAGAGTCAGTCTTTGTGTGCGACTAGTACGCGCCATCCAGGAACATCACATGCAGTGTAATTCGGTTAGGAGTGGCACAAGTGAGGAATTCCAGAATTCGCTGGACCATCTGCCAGAATCTACTGCGGGGCCCAAATGAAATGATTACCGTCCATGTCTGGCACACCCTATGCGACACAAAGTGGAGAGTCGGTGAGGTGAACTTGACGGTGATATGCCATGCAGAGTGTGGGGGCAGTGTCAAGAAAAGGGGCGTTCACGGCCTGCCATATATTGCACCACGTGTAATGCGGGTACTTGTGTTCTGTCACATTGGAGTGTAGGACTATTGCATCTCAGTGTAGGCCACTTTCGTCGACAACAAGGGCCCAGTTGGCATAGAGGCAGAAAGGTAGCTATGCTCCGTAAAAAGAGTCCTCTGTGATGGTAGGGCGCTGGGATATTCGATGGGGCATATGCACCAAGCAATAATTTGGTGAAGCATGTCGGGCAATGCCGCCACGTCACCAACTGTTATCTGGGAGATGGGAATGACCCACACGTCCTCAAGCCTGGTGAGGGACTCATAGCGGACTTTTAAGACATTAGTCGAGCCACGGTGTGTGAGCTTTAACATAGAGTGTATTGCAGGGGTTCAAGGGAGTGGAGACGACGTTCAACGAGTCAGAACTTGACACGTTGCAGTAGTCGTCTGCAGTTGAACGCCGCACTGCACCACAGTACGCCACAGGTCAGCCATAAAATCGATGCCAAGGCAACGTAAGACCTCAGCCACGTTGAACAGACCAACGTTCCCCTCGAGGTGGACCTGTACCGATAGAAATTTCCGCGGTTTACGAACATTAAGGGAGCTGCCCGACGCTTCACTGTAGATCGCCATTGACCCATCGCTGCCCAGATATCGTCGGAACCTCGTAGGCAATGGTACAAATTTTCTGCACAGGCAGTGCAGCAAAGTCAATGTCCACCCAAAGACCCGGTCAACCTTTGTCGTAGGCCACATAACACTAGGTATACAGCAGCAACGACAGGGGGCACACCTATCGCACTAAGCGCCTCGTTAGGAGACTCCAGTAGAGCAACATTCATCTTCCAAATATCTCTTCCATGGCACAGTCTCTGGCGATAGAGGGTGATGGTGCAGACATACTCTGCATGATCGGAAAATGCGACAGGCCAAATCTCCGACAATCGGGTTCCTCCGACCAGCGAGCTCGAGATACAAAGCCGAGCAATGCGTCTAGAAGAATGTGCTGTGTAATGCATGGAACCGGGAGGGTCACCATGAACGTGCTCTCACGTCTCTACAAGGTGAGACGGTCGAGAATCATGGCAAGCTCGGCCACAGGCGAATGACTCAGAAGTTAATCTTTGGGGTAATGGTGGAATTAAAACCACCACCAGCATCAATGCGTCGTCCACCCCAAGAGAAAAGGTAAGACTGTGTCTGCAAAGAAGGCAGAGCGCTCCCTTCACCTCCCGGATTATGGAGGAGCGTAGACATTAACAACTCGGACGTGGAAGAGTGGGAAAGCCGTGCCCCTCACTTCCAGAAGATACTGGACGTTGTCGACAGGTTATCCTTCGTGAAGTAGGATCGCCGCACCACCATCGGAACATGAAGTGGGGGAAACGTAAGGGTTACACCCAAATGGGTTAAGAAAACCACCAACATGCACTTCTTGTAATGCACTGCTACTATGCGCCAGTGGCATAATTTCAGGGCAGACCGCACAAGGCCGTAATCACTGTTATGAGAAAGCGTACGGCACAACCGGCGGAACGCACCCACCCGCAGATTTCATAGGCCGTTCGGTTTCCTTCTTTACTTCGTCCGACCAAGAAATAAAAGAGCAACAATGCGTTGTCCAGGTGTACAATCGTCGGTTCCCCGCTGCAGGTCGACGTCTTCCATTGACGGCTTGTTAACAGAGGGCGCAGGCGGAGGAGGGGAAGGCGTCACAGGCTGCGGAAGATAAACCGCTGAGCTAGGAGGGAAGGGGTGCACTCAACAGCACGCCTTCCGAGATCGAGGCGTCCTCAGATGGCGTACGACTAAGTTTCTTGAGATTCCTCAGTGACCTCTGTTTGCGGACTAGTTGTTCCGTATTGGAGTAGGATTCGCCGTCATCCGACGCCACCTCAACCGGAGGGAAAGCAGAGGTTGGTGTGGCCCTCCAAATCAATGTCGATCGCTACTGTAACATTGCTTCTCAGGTACTGACCAGCATCTCTGGGAATGCTACGTGACATGTGGAACTATGCATGTGGTTGCCTGTGGGTGACCGTAACCAATGTGCATAATTAGGACCAGAGTGTAGCTCAAATGCTTACCTCACACTCTCAGTACCACGCACGGAAAGAAACAATTAATTTGAACCCAATGTAACGCGCCTTGACCCGATTAAACTCCACAAATAATGTCTGGTAGGAATGCATGGGAATTGTGTAATTTAAAGGAGATATTCTGACCTAGAATATTACAGTGAGATTTGTTAAAAAGTGGTTCAAATAGTTCTGAGTACTATGGGACTTAACATCGGAGGTCATCAGTCCCCTAGAGCTTAGAACTACTTAAACCTAACTAAGGACATCACACACATTCATGCCCGAGGCAGGATTCGAACCTGCGATAGTGGGAGTCGCACAGTTCCGGACTGAAGCGCCTAGAACCGCTCGGCCACCGAGGTCGGCTGAGATTTGTTGACTCAAAGACAAATATGAGCATGAAATTCTAATATGAGCTGTATGAAAATCATAAGCGCCGCGAGTTATTGACAAATTTACGGACAAAAATGGATGGAGGCACTGGAAAAAATCCAACAGGGCGCCTATCTGAGCAAAATTACTTTGGGGCTCCTACATGCGACTGGGCCGCAATGAGATGCAAATTGTTTACAATCGCAGCTAACGCGTCAGTGACCGAGCACTTTGCCACCCTATTGCTAATGAAAGGAAAGTGGCGCTGAGTGCATCCGCTGTGAAGACAAGGCTTCCGCGTTGAAGCCTGACATCGACTGACGGATTCCCTGCTAGCCACAGTGGCGTACGTTACCAAAGAAAGTAAACTTGGGTGTGTAGCCGACGGCTGCCATTCGTGGCCGGGTGCGCTACTATGAGGCCGATGGCGTCCGGGACAGAGGGCTCAACAATCGACGGCGACACTCTAATTGCCCAGGTTGAATGGACAGGTAAGTCTCTAGCAAGCTACCCGCCGACAAAGTACGGAAGAATGAGTAACATACCACTTCTGCGACGCCTCCCCCTAGTGTTTTCTTCGTCACAGCTGCTACAGAGCTTCAGCTCCGCTGCACTAGTGACCAACCAATCGCTGTCCAACAACAATTTTTCCGCCAGTCATGGTTATTAAATAAAAACATCAAATCTTTCACTATCAAATTTCGTTACTGTAGCCACCATTGACAGCTCCTCCCGCCAGTCTGCATGACTGCCGTAATCGTGATCTCACGTAGTCAACCTTCCTCTCACGGCCTCCGCGAGATGTCTAAGCCGGAAGCTTTCGGGCGTCGGACAGTGACGGAATTTGCTAATTATATGGTCACAATTTTACGGCACTGAACCCTTAACTAGGTTGCATTTATCGTGAATCTCTCTCCCAGCGCAAAGTGCTAAGCGCCTGGTAAAAGGCGCAGGTGACACCGGTATATAAGAACGATAAAGGAACGGACCCGCAAAATCACAGACCAATATCTCTAACTTCCGTTTGCTGCAGAATTCTTGAACGTATTCTAGGTCGGAATATAATAAATTTCTTTGAAACTGAGAACCTTAAATCCCCGAATCGGCATGGGTTTAGAAAGCATCGCCAGTGCGAATCTCAGCTTGCCCATTTCACACTTATTCTGCGAATGGTTGAAGGGCAACAGACAGATTGAATATTTCTAGATTTCTGGACAGCATTTTACACGGTAGGCCATTACAAGCTGTTAACGAAGGTACAAGCATACGGAATAAGTTCAAATACTTCTTAAAAAATAGAACCTAGCATGTTTTCCTCGACTGCGAGCGTTCATCAGGGACAAGTGCATCGTCAGGAATGCCCCAGAGAAGTGTGATAGGACCGCTGTTGTTCTCTATACACGTAAATGATTTGGCGCACAGGGTGGGCAGCAATCTACTGTTATTTGCTAGTGATTCCATCGTGTACGGTGAGGTGTCGAAGGTGAGTGACTGTAGGAAGGTACAAGACAGACAAAATTACCAGTTGGTGTATGAATGGCAGCTAGCCCTAAATGTGGAAAAATATAAGTTAATGCGGATGAGTAGGAAGATGCAACCTGAAATGTTCGGACACAGTATTACCGGTACCATGATTGACACATTCATATCGTTTAACTATCTGGACGTAACGGTTCAAAGCGACATGAGAGAGAGAGAGAGAGAGAGAGAGAGAGAGAGAGAGAGAGAGAGAGCGAACTTGTGAGAACTGTGATGGGGAAGACGAAAGGTCCACTTCGGTTTATTGGGAGAATTTTAGGAAAGTGAGCTTCACCTGTAAAGAAGACTGCATATAGGACGCTGACCTATTTTTGAGTCCGTAGAAACCGTACCAGGTCGGATTGAAGGAATACATCGAAGCAATTCAGTGGCCGGTTGCTAGATTTGTTAGTGGTACGTTCGAACAATACGTACGGGTTACGGGGATGCTTCGCGAACTCAAATGGGAATCCGTGGAGGGAAGGCGGAATTCTTTTCGAGAAACACTACCGAGAAAATTTAGAAACTCGGCATTTAAAGCTAACTGCCGAAAGTATTTTACTGCGCGTACGGACCACGAAGGTAAGGTACGGGAAATTAGGACTCATATAAAAGTCGTTTATCCCTCGCTCTGTTTGCGAGTGGACCAGGAAAAGAGATGGCTAGTAATGCTAGAGGTACCTTCCGCCACACGCCACAGGGTGGCTAGAGGAATATTTGCCTATATGTGAGACGCGGCCATGGCGCAGCCCCGTCGAGTTGAATGCCCGCTTCCGCGAAGCCCCAGCAGTCAGTGCTAGAGGCCTTAGCGTTTGTCCTCTGCCCCCTCTCCCAAAAGACGCCGCTCTGGCCAACGGCGTTCGCCCTCGTAAGACGGTTTCCGGGGCGCCGGCGGGCCGCCGATTGCTAACATCAGAAGGCAAGCCAGTGACCTCGGCCTCCTACGGGCTGTTCACCCGCTGGACCGGCGCGGCTGTTCTGCAGGCCGGCAGCTTTTCTGGGAATCCATCAGCTCTCTCCCCTCGCCGGTTCCGCTCGAAGCTGGCAGCTGAAACCACCACAGCGGTCTCGGCCAGGTTGGGGATATTCTCTGCCCGGGGACTGAGTGCTTGGGTTGTCATCATCATCATCATCATCATTCGTGACAGTGGCTAGACTGTACTGTGGAAAAAAATTGGACTGTGTAAAAATTGGAACTTTGTACGGGCGCTGATGACCGAGCAGTTGAGCGCCCCACAAACATCTTCATCATCATCCACAGTGGTCGCAAGGTGCAAGGAGAAATGATTAAAAAAAAATTATATCCGTCACCCCTGCAAAGTTTGCCAGCACAGAGCATCTGATCCGTAGATGCAGGTGAGATGGGAAATTAGTTACTGCGAGAAGAATTTTACAGTGTAGTAAAAGATCTAAGTCGAAACAAGGTACCTGATATCGATGACATTGTGTCACAACTACTGATAGCCTTGGGAGAGGTAGCGACGAAAACACAATTCCACATGGTGCGCAAATTGAATGAGAAAGGTGAAACACCCTCAGACTTTAAAAGATTGTAATAATTCTTATCACAAAGAGTGCAGGTGCTGACAGGAGTGATTATTTTTTACGAAACCATCTGTTTAATAAATCATGTCTGCGACGTACTAACACAAATTATTTTGTATAATAAGCCTATACAAATCGATCTCTGGTAATATCAGTTTCGATTCGGCAGAAATGTAGGGACACGTCAGGCAGGACTAAAATTACATCATACCTTCGTCTTAGAAGATAGAATAAAGAAAGGAAAAAAAAGACATTTATAGCAGTTGTAAATTTGGAGACAGCTTTCGACAGTAGTGGCTTGAAATACCGTCTCTGAATGTGTAAGGGTAGCAGCGGTAAAGTACAGGGAGGGAAAGGCTATTTACAGGTTGTACAGAAACTAAACGGCAATTATAAGCGTCGAGAGTTATGAAAGGGAAGCAGTGATTCAACAGTAAGTGGAACTGAGTCGTAGCGTATCCCTGATGTTATTCAATTTATTCATTGAGCAATCAGTAAAGGAAACGGAAGAAAATTTAAAACAGGAATTATAGCTCAGGGAGAAGAAAGTAAAACGTTAAGCTTTGCCGATGACACTGTAATTCTGTCAGAGACAGCAAAGGACTTAGAAGAGCAGCTGAAGGAAAGGGACAGTTTCTTGAACGAATGATATAAGATGAACATGAAGAAAAGCAAAACAAGGACAATGGAATGTAGTCGAATAACGTCAAGTGATTCTGAAGGAATCCGACTAGAGAGGATATAAAATATAGACTGGCAATGGCAAGAAAAGTATTGCTAAAGAAGGGACATTTTGTTATATCGAGTACAGATTTAAGATTCAGGAAGCCTTTTCTGAAGATATTTGGATTTTAGCCATGTGTGGAAATGAAACATTGCCGACTAGAGAGGATATAAAATATAGACTGGCAATGGCAAGAAAAGTATTGCTAAAGAAGGGACATTTTGTTATATCGAGTACAGATTTAAGATTCAGGAAGCCTTTTCTGAAGATATTTGGATTTTAGCCATGTGTGGAAATGAAACATTGCCGATAAACAGATTAGATAAGCGGAGAATAGAGTGTTTTGAAATGTGGTCCACAGCAGAATGCTGAAGATTACATGGGTTGACCGGGTGGCTAATGAGGAGGAACTGAACAGCCTTGGAGAAACAAGAAACTTGTGGCACAACTTGACTAATGGAAGGGATCGATTGATAGGACGCATTCTGAAACATCAAGGTTCAAATGGTTCAAATGGCTCTGAGCACTATGGGACTCAACTGCTGAGGTCATTAGTCCCCTAGAACTTAGAACTAGTTAAACCTAACTAACCTAAGGACATCACAAACATCCATGCCCGAGGCAGGATTCGAACCTGCGACCGTAGCGGTCTTGCAGTTCCAGACTGCAGCGCCTTTAACCGCACGGCCACTTCGGCCGGCGAAACATCAAGGGATCGCCAGTTTAATATTAGAGGGAAGCGTGCTGGTGGGGGGTGGGGGGGGGGGTAAAAATCACAGAGGGAGACCAAGAGATGAGTACAGCAAGCAGATACACAAGGAGGTAGGTTGCAGTGGTTATACGGAGACGAAGATGGTTGGTTGGTTCGTTTGTGGATTATGTGGACTTAACGGCGTGGTTATCAGTCCCTTTTTCCTTAGTCGCACAGTGTGCCAATTAAAAGCATGCCCAAAAGGATGCTATCTTCCCAAGTCCAGGGGAGGCGTAATAGAGCTTTAGAACAACACTGAAGGAGAAAGCGAAGAAAGGAAGCCAAAAGCCAAAAGCGAGCACATTTACTAAAAGGAAAAAGCGGTAGAAAGTGTTAAAACAATAAAGCAGATGGCTGGTACTGGCTGATAGCAAGAATAAAAAGAGTATGAGCCAGGCACTTTGCAACACACCAAAATCTTTAGCTTAAAAACATAAGGTAAGAGACACACAGACATTGAAAAGACAGACAGCACCAGAGGGAGCGAGGGAGAGTTAAAGTGCAGGTAGGTTGAAACTCTGGGAGAGAAAGCAACACATTCGCCCTTAGATTGAATGATAAGAACCCCCCTAGATCAGCCGTTGAGGCATTGTCTCCTAACATCGTAGATGGTGCGTGGAGACGAAGAGGCTTGCTCAGAATAGATTAGCATGGAGAGTGCATCAAACCAGTCTTCGGACTGATGACCGCAACATCGACAAACAGTGGTGGTGTGCTGTCTTGAAGCAAGTCGTAATGATAAATGAATGGGATGAGAGCTGCCTATTGCGTCAAGTGGATCTTGTGTTGGCACTGTGGGTGACGCTTTAATATCAAGATCCTATGGAAAGTCGTAAACAACCCTTTGTTACAAATACAATCTCTAACAACCCTTTGTTACAAATACAATCCCTCCAGAGTAATAAGAAGGATCGCAGTATCGTAACCTCCGGACTTTACGCTCTGTTTTGACATAAAGGCCGTGATCAAAAATATTCTGAGTTCGGGACTGACCCCTACACGTCACGAGAGGTGGACCCGCCAGTATTATGAGAGACGGGGAGTGTTGTGTCGTGAGGAGAGGAGCAGCGACACCGGGACGGGTGGGTCATGGCAGCTCAGTGACTTCCATCTGGACGTCATCTAACAAACCAGTCCGAGACATTTCAGCCCTTCTAAAGCTCCCAAAGTCGACTGTTGGTGATACTGTTGTTAAGTGGAAAAGCGAAAGAAGAACAGTAGCTGAACCAAGAACAGGCAGACCTCACGTACTTGCGCTCAGGCATCGTCGAGTACTGCAGAGAGTGTCTGCAAAAAGTCGCATAAAATCAGCACAAGGAGTGACTCACGAGTTTCAAAGTGCTACCGGCAGTCCAGTTTCTATAATTTAAGTGAGTAAGGAGATAAAACGAATAGGGCTCAACGGTCAATATGTACGTCATAAGCCATACGTTTACGTAGTTAATGTTAAGCGACGTTTGAGGACGACTGGAGATGGGCGATCTGGAGTGATGAAAAACGCTATACCATGTACATTTCGGGGGAAGTGTTTGCGTTTGGCAAATGCACGAAGAACGTTATCTGTCCTCGGGCTTAGTGCCAACAGCGAAACGTGGAGGAGATGGTATTACCGGATGGGGGTGTCTCGTGCTTATGTTCGTGGTCCCCTTATTGTTCATAAGAAAACGCTAAATACTAAAGGATATTAACATTTCACAGCACAGTGTATTCATTAAATTAGAGGAGCAGTTCGGAGGCGAGTGTTGTTTCCATCATTATGACAGTGCTCCCTTTCATAAAGGAGAACTTACTAGGCAATGGCTTGGAGAGAGTAACATTTCTGAACTCAATTGGCCCGCCAAAATTCCCGACCTGAATCCAATGGAACACCTTCAGGATGAGCTTAAACGTCAATTGCACTCCAGGAAACATCACCGCCGGCTCTTGGGGAAGGATGGTCTCCCATTCCTCCACAGACATTTAGATAGCCCCCCTTCCCACATTAGTGTTCATTAACGGGTATCTGGATACTTTTGATCAGCAACTGTATTACATATACTCAAACTATATTCATGCTCATAAATGAAGGATAATTGCAGAATGTGGTGCCACACAACTTGGCACTACACGAAACTGGCGCTAATAGCGTAGGCACATAGGGCACATACACGGCACTGATCTGTAAGTTCACGGTATTGATGATAAATTGAGAAAACCGTCTCGAAACACATGTGCTACAAAACGCCACTGTTTCCTGCGCATATACCCCGACATCAGTGTAGGGTATGATCACCACGCACACGTAGATAGGCCCCACAACGGGTTGGCATACTCTGGATCAGGTGGTCGAGCAGCTGCTGGGGTATGTCCTCCAATAAAAAAATGGCTCTGAGCACTATGGGACTTAACTTCTGAGGTCATCAGTCCCCTAGAACTTAGAACTACTGAAACCTAACTAACCTAAGGACATCACACACATCCATGCCCGAGGCAGGATTCGAACCTGCGACCGTAGTGGTCGCGCGGTTCCAGACTGAAGCGCCTAGACCCGCTCGGCCACTCTGGCCGGCTATCCTCCAATACTTGCACCAGTGCCTTTCGGAGCTCCTGAAGTGTCCTAGGGTTTTGAAGACGTGTAGCTACTCGTCGACCGAGAGCATCCCAGACGTGCTCGATGGGGCTTAGGTCTGGAGAACAAACAGGCCACTCCATTCGCCTGATATCTTCTGTTTCAAGGTACTCCTCCATGATGGCAACTCGGTGGGTCCGTGTGATATTATCCATCACGGGGAAGGTGGGACACACTGCACCCCTGAAAAGGCGGACATACTGGTGCAAAATGACATCCCGATACACCTGACCTGTTACAGTTCCTCTGTCAAAGACATGCAGGGGTGTACTGCACCAATCATAATCCCACTCTACACCATCAAACCACGACCTCCATACTGGTCCCTTTGAAGGACATTAAGAGGTTAGTATCTTGTTCCTGGTTGAAATATGAAAATCTGTCGAGAAGCACTGTTGAGACTACACCTGTAATCGTCCGCGAACATAACCTGGTACCACTGTTCCAATGACTTTGTACTGTGTTCTTGACACCAGGCTTTAAGGGCTCTCCTGTGACCAAGGGTCAGTGGAATGCCACTTGCAGGTCTCCGGGCGAATAAACCATGTCTGTTCAGTCGTCTGTAGGCTGTGTGTCTGGAGACAACTGTTCCGGTGGCTGCGGTAAGTTCCCGAGCGAGGCTGGCTGCAGTATTCCGTGGCCGTCTGCGGGCACCGATGGTGAGATATCGATCTTCTTGTGGTGTTGTACGCTGTGGACGTCCCGTACTGTAGCGCCTGGACACGCTTCATGTCTGCTGGAATCGTTGCCGTAATCTTGACATCACACATTGTGGCACACGGAGGGCCCATGCTAAGATCGCTTTGCTTGATCAGCCTCCAGTCGCACTAGTATTCTTCCCGTCATAACGTCATCAATATGTGTTCTTTGAGCCATTTTCAACACGCAGTCACCATAAGCACGTCTGAAAACGTCTGCACACTTACTCGCTGCACCGTACTCTGACATGCACCAACACACCTCTGCGTATGTGGACTGTTGCAGCGCCACCGTGAGACGACCGCATGGTCATACCCCGGGGTGATTTAAACCCGCAACCCGCAAACCGCCCACGATAGCGTTGTTTCACCATGTATCAGCATTATCCTTAATTTAGGAGGATGAGTGTATGTTGACAAAAATTTCCGTCAGTGAAATCTCGTTTCGATGGCGTTAAGACATAAAACGTAAGATGAAAAAACAACTGCTGACATTTTTCTGTGACTGTATTGTGCATGTAAAGATATGTGGATGCTCGCCAGTAGTGTTAAAGTGAAGCACTCGAAAGATGGGAGGACGACCTTCTAAATGAGCCGCGTATCTGTCGCCTTCGAACTGCCTTCGAGGTACGCAGAAACGAAGGAATTGGCGAGTTCATTAGAGAAGACAGACGTCGAATTACGAATGAAATCACAACAGTACTTATAACAGCACACAATCTGACACAGGAAGCTTTGGTTATCGAAAAGTTGATGTCGATTGGGTCCCACGTTTGCCAGCTCTTGTCCACAAAGTTGAGAGAACAACCGCCACAGACCCTGAAGCTTTTTTTACGAATATCGTGAGAAGCTACGACAACTGGTTTCATTATTATGAGTCTCGGACGAAGCTCTGACGTGTTGAATGACGAATTATGGATTCCCCATCAAAAAAGAATTTAAGGATGGTGGACTTTGAGGCAAAGGTGTAGGCAATGTATTGCGGAAAGCAGAGGGTTGCATTCTGGTCGGAAAATCATAAATGTTGTCTGCTGGCCTGGAGCCGTGCAGCAGGACAGCGTGCGGTCTCGCAGAGCCCGTGTCATTGCGTGGAGGACTGCGAGAGTCGGGTGCGAGGGCCCCCGTCGTGCCGCCTGCGGCTCTGCCACTGCACCCACCTTTCAGTTTCTGTGAGAGAGCAGCTGCGAGGCGAGGCCTCCGCCATCCAGCTCCACGCCGCGCCACGCCACGCTCGCATGCGTGCAGGAAACGGTGCGTCAGCGTCCTCGCGAAACCGCAACGCCTTCTTCCACAGGGTAATTTCGGGCTTGCACAACGGATAGAAAAATGTTTGTAAATAAGTCGAAATTATATTGAAAACTGACAGAAAAATGTGTAGTTCAAGGTGATTGTCGTGGATTGTCTACGAACAAAAACCAAAATTTATAAAACATATTTTTCATGATTTCTTAGCAATACCGACAAGTACGTAAATTATCGCGCAATCAGCGCAATCCTTCCAAATTGACGACAAGCGTAATATAGTGAAGAATGGAGAAGAAAATTGATGACGATCAAGAGGCAGTTCTGACGTTGCGGTTGATAATCGAACCAAGACTAAAAAAGAACAAAAATCAATATCCGTTCATAGGATTTGTCGACAAAAAACTGTTCAACAAAGTCAAACGGTGTAAGATGTTCGAAATTCTTACAAACATAAGCTTAAGCTGTAGGGGAAGCAGGCAGTATACAATATATAAAAGTATGAAGAGGGAACAATATGAGTAGAAGACCAAGAAGAAGGGCTCCTATTAAAAAGGATGTTACGACAGGGATGTAGTCTTCCGCCTTACTGTTCAATGTATACATCGAAGAAGCAATGGTGGAAATAAAAGAAAGGTTCATGAGTGGCATTAAAGTTCAATGTGAACGGATATGACTGATAAGATTCGCTAATGGCAGTTCTATACTCAGTAAAATTGGAGAAGAATCACAATCTGTTGAATGGGATGAACAGTGTAAATATGGATTGAGAGGAAATCGAAGGAGACAGAATCCATGAAAAGTAGTAGGAAAGAGAACAACGAGCTCTCGTGATCACGAAGTAGATGAAGATAACGGATTCTGCTACCTAGGCAGCAAAATAACTCACGACGGACGGAGTAGAGGAAAACAGAGATTGGAACACATCCTGCAAATATTTGACGACGTAGATTGCAAGGGTACTCTGTGGTGAAGAGGCTGGCACAGGAGGGGAGTTAGTAGCGGCCAATATCAAAGCAGTTAAAAGACTGATGACTCATAAAAAGAGAAAAGAAGTAACACGCTAGTCTCCTTAAAATGGAACGCTCTCCTTATCGTTCTGCAAAACATACCAGGTTTCCCATTTCTGTGATACTGACTGTTGAAACAGCAGTTCGAATAAACCCAGAAAAGAGGTTTCGTGATTAAAAAAACAAAACAAAAAAATTGCTTTTACGATCAGTCAGTTGAAGTGTTGTGAAGTTGAATAATGAAAGAAAGAGTTGATTTGCTGGTACTCTGTAGCAATATACGCAAACACTATTAGAAGACATGCAACAGCAGACGCAAGTGCTAAATGATGCGAGAAATTTTCGCTCTGTAGCGCAGTGTGCACTGACATGCAACTTCCTGGCAGATTAAAACTGTGTGCCGGACCGAGACTCGAACTCAGAACCTTTGCCTTTCGCGGGCAAGTGCTCTATCAATTGAGCTACCCAAGCACTACTCACGACCCGTCCGCACAGCTTTAATTCTGGAAACATCCCCCAGGCTGTGGCTGAATGGCGAACGTTAGTAATTGGAAGAAAGTTGTTCTACATTTCACTTATTTCCGCAAGATAACATGTTGTTCTTGCAGTATGTACCAGATGTCTAAGATCTCGTCATCGGTGCGATACAGACAATACGTAGACATTCCCTTTATCCAGTTTACGGCGTTTGCCCTGTCGATGGCAACGTACATTTTGTCCGGGACCAGTAGGTGGTCAGATTTGATCACGGTATGTGCCGTAGGCATTAAAAGGACCAGCATTTTCCTCGTTAGAAGGCAACAGTCGATTGCCTTGCCACAAACCAAATGATGCTCATCGGAGTCAACGATTGCGCAGTGGGGGCATATCGGTGTGTCAAGTAGGTGAAGAGAGTACAGTAGTTGACGCTTTGGGACTTTACCGTTCACCACTGCTACCACAACGCACGTACCTCTGTGGGGCAGAGGGAACATTAACCGCTCTCCATACTCTCTATCACTGTATCGCCAGGTACGTCTGTTCGAGCACACTCCGAGATTATTTCTGAAGGAAGCTTCGACATATGTCTTTCGTTGTGGGCAGTCTGGACTCTGGTAAAGTGTCCTGGACGTAACTGTAATCGACAAAGAAGTCTCAAAGGTGGGCGAGCGGTGCCGTGGTGTGGCCAACGTTGGGTGGTGGATGCAGTAAATTGGGGGCCACCTTGTTGATCACAGCGCCCATTAAGGTGACGTGCTCCGTTCTCCAATAGCGTTTCCTCGTACTAAGAAACAACGCACGCTCCCTGTTCCTCAAGCTTACGAGTCCGATGCCTTCTCCTCTCAGTGGCAGTGACAATCGTGGTGGATTTTAAAGAAGAGGTCACCACTCACAAAATGTCTGAGCGCCCACTGTAGTCTTGATGCGATCGTGGTGAGCAACGGCACTATGTATGCCAAGTGACATATTTTTGGTGCCAAATAGACGTTGACATATAATGTACCCGCTGAAACGTATCTGTGACGCACAGTGCATTTTGTCGTCCTAATGTGCGAATCTGTTGCAGTAGCCGTCGATAATGATCCGCTGCTGTACCTCGTATGTTTCTATGGAACACCACTCCCAAACACTCGAGAGTGGGGACCTTGGTGATGGACACTGCTGCCCCAGGTGGCAGTCCTCTGCCCACTTCCATACATCGGGTCCTTTGTTGGTTAATGACACTACTCGCCGACGTTCCATAGCGCTGAAGCCATCACACTGTCACCTGGGGTTCACCTCCTGACTTGACCAAAAAAACGACGTCGTCGGCGTATATGCGGTCTTGGAAAGATGCTGTCCGTAGCTGGACCTCTTCAAGGCACCGTCGGAGGGAGCGCATGATCGTGATAGGTTCTAAGCTACCGCCGTTCATCAAGACTCCCGTATGCGCGCCATGAAGCAGCCTCAAGATCTTGTCCACAATCATAAGCGGATTCCCATCCATTCCACGACAGCGCGTAGGAACACATGGTCCACTCGGTCGAAAGCGTGATCGAAATCCACTGCCACTAGGGCGTCTCGTAATATACATGTCGACATCAATGCTATGACAACCATGTATGCTCCTAGTGATGAGTGTGCATTTGCTCTTCCTATCTAGACACATTTGAGCTAAATTTATTTTGTCCTGTATCACCATTTGAAGGTGGGCACTAAGAGTCATGGAAAAATTTTGTAGTCTCCGTTCACCATTGTGAAATGTCAGTAGTCATGCGGTCTACGACCACCACTGGGTTTTGGAATGGGTATCATGATACCCACTGTGAACTCGGTAGGGACTCGTAAGGTAGGTGTGAAGAGTTCGTTGTATATCTGTACCCGCGTCGGTCCCATCAGAGGAGCAAAGGCGCTGTAGAACTCAAGAGGGAGCCCATCCGGTCCAGGAGATTTGCTTAACGCACCACATTTTAGGGCAGCTTCTACCAGATCCTCTGTGCTGAATTCGCCCGTAAGGTAGTCCGTCCACTTCAGTGGGATGTTCGGTCACTGGCCTTTCGCGAAGCACGTCTGCAAGTCCTGCTCTGTCCAGCTGGTCCTCCGCACTGAAACTGCTATAGCGGTGATTAAATTTGTACAGAGACGTACACGCACCTGGCCGATTTTTTTTTTTTTTAGTTTTCTGTCCCCAAGTCTTAATACTATTATGAGCGTCCTATACTGTTGGAAAAGTAATACGTGTGGAGTATGAAACTATACTGCTGGGCGTTACCTTTGCTACGTCATGAAGCCTCATGGAGCAAAGGTACATTTGGTATGAAGTTCACTAAATGCTGCAATACGCAAGTGACTTTCATTGCAAGAGAACCGCATATAGAGGATACACAAACGCCTCATACACAGATTACACAGCGAATATCTAATTCAGAAAACGGATTTGAATGTTGGTTGTTTGCGAGTAGCTCCTGCTACACCTCATGTAAAAATCAGACACATCTCCAACATCTTTCAGAAGTCGCCCGTGGGAGGGCGTTGGTCGGTTGTGAATTTATTATTCTGTTCCCAATATCGGTCGAGGTATCTCACATGACACGCATGTTACTTGGTCGACTTTCCCGCTTCGCTGACGCAAGCTGCAACAGTCTTCCACTAGAGGGTCCCGTATTGTAGAGTGTAACACGACAATGTGTATCGTAATATTGTCGGAGCCTGAGAAAGAGCGTGCTGTAACAGCAGAAAGCGTGACTCCAGTTTAAATCGACAGGAGAATGAAAGCTGTGTGTGGTGAAGATTGTATCGACATCGGTTATGCTCGACGTTGGGCTGTTGGCGATCGTAACGATGGAAACGGTGGTGCTACCGTCAACGTGTGTGTGACAGCACGGAGCGGACGAGCGCGTGCGGCAGCCGACGAGACTCGTCGCCATCGGACTGATGAACTCATCAGGGAAAAGCGTTGGGTAACACAGGAACTGGGGAATATCACCAGACCGTGTGCGGGCTGTCACTGCAAATCAGCGATACGGAAAGAGGCGTGTATGGTGTGTTCCTGACGTGAAACAGAGAAATGCATCAACAATTTCTTTTGCGTTTTCAACGTGAGGGT
Organism: Schistocerca nitens; assembly: GCF_023898315.1. NCBI lineage: Eukaryota > Metazoa > Arthropoda > Insecta > Orthoptera > Acrididae > Schistocerca > Schistocerca nitens. The sequence goes on from NC_064615.1 coordinate 544,155,026, forward strand.
GGTGGGTTTCTTAACGACGTCTTGACAGGTGGTGAAAGCCTGTTTCACCACTCTGACACCTCAAACAAAGAGAATATCAATAGAGTTTCTCGCCAAACGATGACGTCAAAAATATTCAAGATAGTGGTATCAGCACGCGAAGTCATGTTCGAGGTGTGGTGCACTAGGAATTCGTGCTTAAAGGCTCCAAAATGAACTCTTTAGGGTGCAGCGAGAATCTAAGAAACCCGAAAGCGCGTGTTCTCCTGAAACATCCCCTTAGAAAAATTAATGAATTACTGTGCTGATAAACCCCTTACGTTATTTGATTTTCAAACAGCTGAGCAAAACTGAAAGTACTCAGACATTTCTCTCTTTACTTATTCTGATCATCATTAAACTGACACACAATATCTTAAGCAACGCAGTCTGACTTTCAATAATCCCTACAAAAGAATGGCCCTGACTAACAATAACCTATACCTTTCATGAATCACTTACCTCACAAAAATCTTCGTTACTCGAACTACTGCAATACAGCGAGCGCCAATACTACCAGCTAAATAAAAGATTCTAACGACTGAAGGCACTAACTACTGATAGGCATAGTTAGCAAATGAAAGATTTTTATAGAGAACAAACAATGTATTTACCTTGATAGTGTTCAAAAGTCATAATACATATACCAGTTCATGACATCGAGACTTACAAATTTACTTTCTCTAATGGACACACGTCCAGATCATCCACTCTCAAAACTCCGCCATCTCACTCCCCACATCTACCACTGCTGGTGGCTCACCTCCAACTGTGCAACGCTACGCGCTGTTCATATCCAACTGCCCAACACTACAATAGCGAATGTTACAACAATGCCAACCAGCCACAGACTGCATGCAGCACAGCCAGTGATTTTCATACAGAGCGCTACGTGGCGTTACCAACATAAAAACGTAAACAGCCTACTTACACTCCTTCAGCATGACAGTGCGAGAAGACACATGAACGCTGTGACAACTGCCACTATCCGACGTCTTGGTTCCACTGTTATCGATCATCCTCCACAAAGTCCCGACTTGACGCCATCATGTTTTCATCTGTTTCTAAAATATCAAGTACACCTACAAGTATTTCACTTTCATAGTGATGAACCGGTACAAGCAGGATGGGGTTTTGGTTTTGTTAACAGTGACGGCACCAACAAACTGGTCTTTAGTTGGGAGAGATGTATTCGTCGCGAGGGTGAAAGTGTTGAGAAATAAAAATGTAAACATGAATGTAAAGGATGTAGAATGATGATAAAGTTTGTTCTATCTAAAAATCTGTAGGAATTTCCTCGTATTGGAGGAACTGCTTTAAAGTGCGGTCCTGTAGAATCGATGGGCTGAGGGAGGCAGCACTGCAGAAACTCGACGGACCCAGGTAGCTAACGGACGAGACGGAAGACACACGGATAGCCAGGCCTTGCAACATCGTCCATCGGCGCCACTTACCTCGCGTCAGGAATCTGGCTCGTGTGCAACGCGGGGACGTCCAGAAGACCGCAGAACTGTCAGCACGGAGGCTTCCCTAGACGTGGCGGGACAGCGAGGCGTGCAGACAGTCGCGCTACCAACGACGACATAGAAAGCAAGAGTGGAGCCACGTCGTTTCTTCAGTAAGGGACTCAGGTCTGCATACAGAGCAACAATGGATGTATCCGTGTATGGAGGCTCCGATGAATGCAAACGTTGCGAAGTTGTTTTCATCGACGGCACATGCACTCAGCATCTAGCGTGCCTTTGTGGGGTATCACTGGGTACGCAATACAGTCACCAGTGGTTCTCTTACCTGATGCTGTGAATGCACGTCGTGATACATCTACATCTACGCGGCTACTCTGCAAATCACACTTAAGTACCTGATAGAGGGTTCATCGGACTACATTCACAATATTTCTCTTTATTCTACTCTCGAACATCGAGCGGGAAAAACGAACACCTGTATCTTTCCGTGCGAGCTCTGATTTCCCTTATTTCATTATTATGATCGTTCCTCTCTATGTAGGTAGGCGTCAACAAAATATTTTTGCATTCGAAGGAGGAAGTTGGTGATTGAAATGTCGTGAGAAGATACAGCCGCAACGAGAAACGCCTTTGTTTTAATTATGTCCAACCCGAATCCTGTATCATGTCCGTGACGCTCTCTCCCCTATTTCTCGATAATACAAAACGTGCTGCTCTTCTTTGGACTTTCTCGTTGCACTCAGTTAATCTGATCCCACAGCGCTCACCAGTACTCCGAAAGAGGTCGGACAAGCATAGTCTAGGCAGTCTTTTTAATACATCCTTTGCGTCTTCCAAATGTTGTGCCAATAAAACACATACTTTAGTTCGCCTTCAGCACATTCTCTATGTGTTGTTACCATTTTAAGCTCCTCGTAATTGTTAATTACAATGTATTTAGGTGAATTTAAAGCCTTCAGATTTTATTGATTTATGGGGTAATCGAAGATTAACGGTTTCCTTTTATCTCTCATGTGGATGACCTCACCCTTTCAATGGTTTAGGGTCCATTGCCAATTTTCGCTCCATACAGACTTCAAAATTGTTTTTCAATTCTTTCTGAACTTCTCATGACTGTACTGGACGAGAAACGGCAGCATCGTCTGCAAACAACATAAGATGGCTGCTCAGAATGTCTCCTAAATCGGTTACATACACGAGGTACAACAGAGGGCTTGTTACACCTGAAATCACTTCTATTTCCGTGAGTTACTACGAACCATTATATAATGTCTCTGATACCTTCCAATATCTCCAGGCTTCTTCCATGTATACAACTTGCTTTTATGAAGAGATTTAACTTGCTTTAATACTCCGAGGATATATATTTGTAAGTTACTAAGGTTGGCAGCTGTTCTTAATTCGAATTGTGGAATATATACTTCTTTTTCTTCGGTGAAGGAATTTCGGAAGGGTGTGTTTAGTAACTCTGCTTTAGCGGCACTGTCATTGATAAAACTTCAACTGCTATCGTCCAGATATGGCTTTGACTGTGTTTTACTGCTAGCATACTTTACGTACGACCAAAATCTCTTTATATTTTCTGCCAGGTCCGAGGCAAAGTTTTGTTTTTAAAAAATCATATGCTTCTTGCACTGAAGTCCGAGCTATATTTCGAGCTTCTGTAAAAGATCCCCAATCAAAATGAAATGCGTATATTAAGGTAAGAAAGAGGCAGTGAAAATGAGGGAACGTATTTACAAAAGTCAGACAAAAATGGCTCTGAGCACTATGGGACTTACCTTCTGAGGTCATCAGTCCCCTAGAACTTAGAACTACTTAAACCTAACTAACCTAAGGACATCACACACATCCATGCCCGAGGCAGGATTCGAACCTGCGATTGTAGCGGTCACGCGGTTCCAGAATGTAGCGCCTAGAACCGCTCCGCCACCCGGTCGGCGGGGCTTTTAAATTTGTTTAAATTTGGCAGACTTTTTTCGTTGTTACTGCAACAGAGTTTTGATCTTCTTTGTCTGCTATGATGGATCAGCTCCGTCGCGTGTTAATTTACTTGGTGTAAATCTCTCAATTTCTGTCGATACCGGTAAAGCCGGTGACAGTATACTTACTTCGAAATCTCCATTGGGTTATCCTTCAACACGATAAAGTATATCAGCATAATTCGCCCTCGCTACCGTGACTTATCTCCACTCAAACGACGTTCGACTGTTATTGCAGCCAGCACTTTCTTCACATCCCTGGCCCACTGGAAACACCTGGTCACGCTTACCAAGTACATCTGGCGTAATGTCGAAACTGCATCGAATGACAAACTTGTGTCTGTGTCCATGCCTTTTCATTCTTACTACGTGTCGGCCTTAGAAGAGAATTATTGTTTCGGAATTAATCCTGAGTCGTTGCTTTTAAGGGGAGACAGGTGCGAGCCACCTTCCCCATGCCGGCAATGCAAATTTCGGAGGTATTCAGGTCCCATTTCTGAACAAATTATTAACATAGAACATTGAAACTTGGTATGCATATTTTCAGTAATAATTGCTTTAATCTAGCGCAGATTCAGGCATATCGAATTTGTAGAGACAGTTTGATACTTTTTCAAACACTTGGTTTCGTTTTTTGAAAAAATGTAGAATTGTTGTGGGCCTACCTAAAATGAAATACACGCACAATGCCAAATGTGCATGTATTTGTTCATTTGTTGTCTTGGAACAACTGCACAAAATTTCAACGTTCTGTGGCAAACCATTCAGGAAATAATGGTACCTACAGGATAAAAAATGTAGCTTTGAGAAAACTTGGTTTAAAGATTTATTTGTGTATTATTTACAGATTTTTGTTACAGTACATACAATGAATATTTTTCTGCACCATATTCAGCATCATCTGAATTGTAGGCATCCTCCGTTCTTTTATTCTTGGCTCTACTTCTTTTTCTCTCTTCTTTTGTACAATTGAGAGCAGCTATGTCCGCTTTACGAATTCTGGAAAAATCGATATTACACAACGCCAGTCTAGTGTTTGCACCTGCATTTACTCTAAGTTTCTTCAGTACCTCAATTTTTCTTGATGTTCCATCATTAAAACACAAAACAGCGTCTAATACCCTAAATTTTAAACTTTCATAATATACAAAGACCGTTTTTGGTAGGCATTTCCAAATTACAGATTTCAAACTTCAATTCAAATTTTGAGTTTTTCCATGTAAGTACTTCTTGAGTAGATCAGTACTAGCCAAGTCCCTAAATATAGGTTTTATTGTCTCATAAGTGCTAGAGGTAATGAGTGTTTGTGTTTATAATTTTCTTCAGAACATAATGCCCGATTATATTTGCACCAAGTTTCAGGACCGTTTGGGCAAAGGCTGTGTGGTGGGTCTTCATCACTTGATACTTTATGGAAAAATATTGCCCATACAGCTCTTCTCATATTTTCCAAATCATTACAGTTTCTTCTTATGGCTAACCCATATTAAACTTGCAGCTTGTCTATTTCACAATTTGTAAGACGTCCTTTTCCTCCAAGATTTTTTCCAACTTCTAATTTATTTCCTGCCTTTTCCTTTAGAGGCTTTCTCAGCCTTGAGCCCAGTTTTTTCTAACATGTCGGATGCATTCTAGTTTTGTAAACTGAATGTCGTCCGCCCCGATAGTTGAATGGTCAGCGTGACGGACTGCCGTCCTAAGGCGCCCGGGTTGGATTCCCATGCGGCTCACAGGTCGCCCAATGTGGCGTCGAATGAAATAAGACCAGCGCCAAGGCGGCTAGACTGGCCTCCCAGCCAGTGACGCCAAAGGCACATTTCCATCTGTATGTCAGGGCCATATGGGTTTTCTTACAAATTTTTGCGAAGGCTGACAGAGCGCTGATATATTTTTCGTACTCCAGCCACCTCCATACCCCCACTTGGTCCACTATAATTTTTTTCACATATGTGTTTTGCTCCTGGGTCATTTTGACGAACAAATCAAAATTTACTCATCACTTCTACAACTAAAACTTTTCCAGTGTCAAAAGATGTGACAACAACGATGCCATTGAGAGACGTGTGCCCTCGTTTCTGCCATGAACCATAAAAAAAGCTGTTACTCGTATTTGTGTGGAATTATCTTCGTTGTTTTCATTTATCGCTTGCTCAGCTGTTTCTTTCATAGACAAGTTACACACCTCACTGACAGCTGAACCAATGATTTTATTATAAACTGAAAATCGCGTGGAAGGCTGAGGAACATCTAAAAGTGCATAGAAAATCTTTCCTGCCTGCGTACCTTTACCTATTGATCTGAGTCCATATACAAGGGTTATATTATTGTCATATAACTTCGTTGGAACTAAGCTAGACGTCGTTATTGCCGCAGTATAATTTGCACTTAGCACATTCTAAAACTAGCTGAATCACAATACTCTCGCAAATATTTCTGTTCTCACCCAAAGATATAATACCACCACACTCCTTACATCGTGTATGTGAACTGATAAAGTCACTCAGTATCTTCAAGGCCATTATAATATTTCCACTGTTTTCTCTGTTTTTGAAGGTTCGTGTGACAGTCAAACACAGAATCAAGTTTTACTTTCAACTTCATTCTTGATACACTTACGGGTCGCTTGTTTTAAGTAGGTGAAGGCAGACATTTTTCTTGTTTGCTGCTTCTATTACTTGTGTATTGATTTCCTCTGAATCTTTTCTTTGGTGAAAACTTCTTTATTCTCGGCATTTCCTTTGCAGAAATGAATCACAACAGCAGTTCCCATGTGTAAATAAAAAAACAAGGTAATCACCGTCTGTTGTCAAATGACATTCAATTGTCACCCTGATTATAATCTGGAAAACCATTGAAATTTAAATCATAGCTACTAACATCACAAGGTCGTACCACGAGGGCATAGACACGAAATATTACAGTAACACGGAAATGGGCGTGGCACTTAACGGACAACGTATTGTAAAAATGACGATATCCCGGAAAATTATCGTCAGATTTTCATGAAACAAAGCTCGTTTTACAAAAAAACTACAAAGCATTTGAAATGACCATAAGAGAAATTTCAATTTTTTGAGCCGATTTCGCGCATGTCTCCCCTTAAGCTGTTGATTATTATGATTATTTTTGTTATAATAATAATAATAACAATAATAATATTAATTATTATTATTATTCAGCCTAAATTTACTTTAACTTCAACTATCTAATGAATTCAATGGAACTCTCCGTAGAAACTGTAGAAAGAAACCCGAAATTTATAACTGCTGCAGCGATGGCCTCGAAGATCTCTTTGATCAGCTGCAGAACTGTTAATGATAGCTCGATCGCCTGGATAAACGAAAATGATTCTTTACTTCCACTTTAGAACTTTCTGTGACTGTAAGAGTGCAAAGCAGTTCAGATATGAAAAGTAGAGAACCGTCCGTTTGGGTAGGAAATTCACCAAAAGTTATTCACCAGTTAATAAATATTGTTCTCGGTGTATCAACCGTGCCTTCAGATTCGTCAGGGAGCATTCAAAAATCGTTGTACGAAAGCTCTATACCAGTCACTGTCGAACAATATTTTATGTAGATCACTTTAAACAACATGAAATTAGTATTTATCTTGTGACGTAAAATAGTGCATTTTCTCAATTATAACACTCTTTGGCAATGAGTGACGTAATTAACGTCGTACAAAATAGCAAATTAAATTCGATAGATTCTAATGGCTGCAAAAAAATGGGCATAATTTCTCCACGAGACCAGCTGTATGAGCATCTGTTATCCTCACGTCTGATTACATAGTGCTATATGCAGCTAATGAGAGGCACTCAAGAATCACCCTACACCGCAATTCTGACCTGGGAAATATGTCACTTCGGTTCTAAAAGTGCACCAGGCTAAAGAGGGGTAAAGTAAACAAATTAATTGCAAACAATAAAACCTTAGGGTAAAGACCTCACCATTCTAAATCTCATAGACATATCACTATTATAAGCAAAACCCCATTTAAATGAGCAGAAGCTTACAAATGACCAAAAATGGTCAATAATATAAATGTGCAATGTACCAGTACCATGGAGCATATTAAAATGAGCTTCAGAGAGTTGCGAAAATATCATGATCTATGGATCGAACTAGCATTCCCAACAGTGGGACCTACAATATGTCAATTCTGCACAAATCAACTCACCAACTCTAACAAAACACCCTCATACTGAAAATAAAAGAGAAAAAGACTGCTTATGGAGAATAGTTTAGCATACCGGAAACACTATGGTCAAAGACGCAAGATTTTGGATTAATAAGGAAGTACACAACAATGTGTAAAACAAGAAAACACCTATCAGCCTAAGGAACACAATAAAGTATCACGTGTCAATAAACCCTAATGAAATTGGTAGTATAATGTCAAGGACACAAACTAAGTATGATAACGTCTAGGCAATAAGCTAGATATCACACTCACAGAAAAGACTATACCCGAGAGAATCTGCAGTGAAATATAATATCAGTAAATATGGGTCACCAAGGAAATTAATAATGGACATCCAACAAGTAACAGGAGGTCCATGCACTCCCAAACAAGACAGCAAAAACCATCGCACACTATCCAAAGTCCAGCAGGTTTTGCCAAGCTGTTATGTGACAAGTACTTGTGTTAAACAATGTACTCTTTGACACCCAACTGACAGAGCCATCTTGGGAAGGACGCAACCACTCTTTAATGAAACAGGATGGTCATTGTTGTTGTTGTGGTCTTCAGTCCTAAGACTGGTTTGATGCAGCTCTCCATGCTACTCTATCCTGTGCAAGCTTCTTCATCTCCCAGTACCTACTGCAACCTACATCCTTCTGAATCTGTTTAGTGTATTCATCTCTTGGTCTCCCTCTACGATTTTTACCCTCCACGCTGCCCTCCAATACTAAATTGGTGATCCCTTGATGCCTCAGAACATGTCCTACCAACCGATCCCCTCTTCTGGTCAAGTTGTGCCACAGACTTCTCTTCTCCCCAATCCTATTCAATACTTCCTCATTAGTTATGTGATCTACCCATCTAATCTTCAGCATTCTTCTGTAGCACCACATTTCGAAAGCTTCTATTCTCTTCTTGTCCAACCTATTTACCGTCCATATTTCACTTCCATACATGGCTACACTCCATACAAATACTTTCAGAAATGACCTCCTGACACTTAAATCTGTACTCGATGTTAACAAATTACTCTTCTTCAGGAACGCTTTCCTTGCCATTGCCAGTCTACATTTTATATCCTCTCTACTTCGACCATCATCAGTTATTTTGCTCCCCAAATAGCAAAACTCCTTTACTAATTTTAGTGTCTCATTTCCTGATCTAATACCCTCAACATCACCCGACTTAATTCGACTACATCCATTATCCTCGTTTTGCTTTTGTTGATGTTCATCTTATATCCTCCCTTCAAGACACCATCCATTCCGTTCAACTGCTCTTCCAAGTCCTTTGTTGTCTCTGACAGAATTACAATGTCATCGGCGAACCTCAAAGTTTTTATTTCTTCTCCATGGATTTTAAAACCTATTCCGAATTTTTCTTTTGTTTCCTTTACTGCTTGCTCAATATACAGATTGAATAACATTGGGGAGAGGCTACAACCCTGTCTTACTCCCTTCCCAACCACTGCTTCCCTTTCATGGCCCTCGACTCTTATAACTGCCATCTGGTTTCTGCACAAATTGTAAATAGCCTTTCGCTCCCTGTATTTTGCCACTGCCACCTTTAGAATTTGAAAGAGAGTATTCCAGTCAACATTGTCAAAAGCTTTCTTTAAGTCTACAAATGCTAGAAATGTAGGTTTGCCTTTCGTTAATCTTTTTTCTAAGATAAGTCGTAAGGTCAGTATTGCCTCACGTGTTCCAGTATTTCTACGGAATCCAAACTGATCTTCCCCGAGGTCGGCTTCTACTAGTTTTTCCATTCGTCTGTAAAGAATTCGTGTTAGTATTTTGTAGCTGTGGCTTATTAAATTGATTGTTCGGTAATTTTCACATCTGTCAACACCTGCTTTCTTTGGGATTGGAATTATTATATTCTTCTTGAAGTATGAGGGTATTTCGCCTGTTTCATGCATCTTGCTCACCAGATGGTAGAGTTTTGTCAGGACTGGCTCTCCCAAGGCCGTCAGTAGTTCCAATGGAATGTTGTCTACTCCAGGGGCCTTGTTTCGACGCAGGTCATTCAGTGCTCTGTCAAACTCTTCATGCAGTATCGTATCTCCCATTTCATCTTCATCTACATCCTCTTCCACTTCCATAATATTGTCCTCAAGTGCATCGCCCTTGTATAGACCCTCTATATACTCCTTCCACCTTCCTGCTTTCCCTTCTTTGCTTAGAACTGGGTTTCCATCTGAGCTCTTGATGTTCAGACTGAAACGTCCCCAGTTGAACATTTTATACATACGACTGTGCTTAACCTGACGCACAGTATTTTTAGCGCAACGCAGTCTGACTTTCAATAATCTCTACAAGAGAATGGCCCTGACTAACATTAACCTGTACTTTTCACAAATCACTTACCTCACAAAAATCTTGGTTACTCCCACTACTGCAATATAGCAAGCGCCACTACTGCCAGCTAAATAAAATATTCAAACTATGGAAGGCACTAACTACTGATAGGGATAGTTAGCAAATGAAAGATATTAATAGAGAACAAACAATGTATTTACCTTGATATCATCATATATATAGCAGTTCATGACAAATTACAAAACTCCGCCATCTCTCTCCCCACATCCACCACTGCTGGCGGCTCACCTCCAACTGCGCAACGCTACGCGCTGTTCACAGCCAGCTGCGTAACACTAGAATGGCAAGTATTACAACAATGCAAAGCAGCCACAGACTGCACACAGCACAGCCAGTGATTTTCATACACAGGTGGCGTTACCAATAAACAACCTAAACAGCCTACTTACATAGCCCCCATGCTCCCCACAAAAAATTTTACAAATTTTGTTGGGCACTGGCCAATACATATTTGTTAAAAATTTTTTTCACAATTACAATAACAAAGAAATCAAATGCACACACTTATTGATACAATGTTGGTCAAAAGCTAAACTTTCTCACAGTCCATAAAGACAGTCCTAATCGTTCATCGTAAAACTGCCGTTTCTTTTCTCAAAGTCTGAGCAGTAGAAGAAAATGCACACGAAAGTAGTGGATTTCCATGCAGTCTTGAAGAAGTAGTGTTGTCCTTCCAACGGAAAGACCGTGCTGACTCTTGACATGCAGGCAGGTAATGGGCCACAACAGAGCAAACCCACAGCGGAGTCAATCGAAGTTTTGCAGAATATCGTTTGGTAGGTCATCACAGAGGTCGCCATATGAAACGTCCCCATTTGAACATTTTATACATACGACTGTGCTTAACCTGACGCACAGTATTTTTAGCGCAACGCAATCTGACTTTCAATAATCTCTACAAGAGAATGGCCCTGACTAACATTAACCTGTACTTTTCACAAATCACTTACCTCACAAAAATCTTGGTTACTCCCACTACTGCAATATAGCAAGCGCCACTACTGCCAGCTAAATAAAATATTCAAACTATGGAAGGCACTAACTACTGATAGGGATAGTTAGCAAATGAAAGATATTAATAGAGAACAAACAATGTATTTACCTTGATATCATCATATATATAGCAGTTCATGACAAATTACAAAACTCCGCCATCTCTCTCCCCACATCCACCACTGCTGGCGGCTCACCTCCAACTGCGCAACGCTACGCGCTGTTCACAGCCAGCTGCCTAACACTACAATGGCAAGTATTACAACAATGCAAAGCAGCCACAGACTGCACACAGCACAGCCAGTGATTTTCATACACAGGTGGTGTTACCAATAAACAACCTAAACAGCCTACTTACATAGCCCCCATGCTCCCCACAAAAAATTTTACAAATTTTGTTGGGCACTGGCCAATACATATTTGTTAAAAATTTTTTTCACAATTACAATAACAAAAAAATCAAATGCACACACTTATTGATACAATGTGGGTCAAAAGCTAAACTTTCTCACAGTCCATAAAGACAGTCCTAATCGTTCATCGTAAAACTGCCGTTTCTTTTCTCAAAGTCTGAGCAGTAGAAGAAAATGCACACGAAAGTAGTGGATTTCCATGCAGTCTTGAAGAAGTAGTGTTGTCCTTCCAACGGAAAGACCGTGCTGACTCTTGACATGCAGGTAGGTAATGGGCCACAACAGAGCAAACCCACAGCGGAGTCAATCGAAGTTTTGCAGAATATCGTTTGGTAGGTCATCACAGAGGTCGCCATATGAAACGTCCCCATTTGAACATTTTATACATACGACTGTGCATAACCTGACGCACAGTATTTTTAGCGCAACGCAATCTGACTTTCAATAATCTCTACAAGAGAATGGCCCTGACTAACATTAACCTGTACTTTTCACAAATCACTTACCTCACAAAAATCTTGGTTACTCCCACTACTGCAATATAGCAAGCGCCACTACTGCCAGCTAAATAAAATATTCAAACTATGGAAGGCACTAACTACTGATAGGGATAGTTAGCAAATGAAAGATATTAATAGAGAACAAACAATGTATTTACCTTGATATCATCATATATATAGCAGTTCATGACAAATTACAAAACTCCGCCATCTCTCTCCCCACATCCACCACTGCTGGCGGCTCACCTCCAACTGCGCAACGCTACGCGCTGTTCACAGCCAGCTGCCTAACACTACAATGGCAAGTATTACAACAATGCAAAGCAGCCACAGACTGCACACAGCACAGCCAGTGATTTTCATACAGAGGTGGCGTTACCAATAAAAAAACCTAAACAGCCTACTTACAAGACAAGTGGTTCTCTTATCTCCAAAGGTCTCTTTAATTTTCCTGTAGGCAGTATCTATCTTACCCCTAGTGAGATAAGCCTCTACATCCTTACATTTGTCCTCTAGCCATCCCTGCTTAGCCATTTTGCACTTCCTATCGATCTCATTTTTGAGACGTTTGTATTCCTTTTTAGCTGCTTCATTTACTGCATTTTTATATTTTCTCCTTTCATCAATTAAATTCAATATTTCTTCTGTTACCCAAGGAGTTCTGCTAGCCCTCGTCTTTTTACCTACTTGATTCTCTGCTGCCTTCACTACTTCATCCCTCAAAGCTACCCGTTCTTCTTCTACTGTATTTCTTTCCCGCATCCCAGTCAATTGTTCCCTTATGCTCTCCCTGAAACTCTGTACTACCTCTGGTTCTTTCAGTTTATCCAGGTCCCATCTCCTTAAATTCCCACCTTTTTGCAGTTTCTTCAGTTTTAACCTACAGGTCATAACCAATAGATTGTGGTCAGAGTCCACATCTGCCCCTGGAAATGTCTTACAATTTAAAACCTGGTTCCTAAATCTCTGTCTTACCATTATATAATCTATCTGATACCTTTTAGTATCTCCAGGGTTCTTCCATGTATACAACCTTCTATCATGATTCTTGAATCAAGTGTTAGCTATGATTAAGTTGTGCTCTGTGCAAAATTCTACCAGGCGGTTTCCTCTTTCATTTCTTGGCCCCAATCCATATTCACCTACTACGTTTCCTTCTCTCCCTTTTCCTACACTCGAATTCCAGTCACCCATGACTATTAAATTTTCGTCTCCCTTCACTATCTGAATAATTTATTTTATTTCATCATACATTTCTTCAATTTCTTCGTCATCTGCAGAGCTAGTTGGCATATAAACTTGTACTACTGTAGTAGGTGTGGGCTTCGTATCTATCTTGGCCACAATAATGCGTTCACTATGCTGTTTGTAGTAGCTTACCCGCATTCCTATTTTCCTATTCATCATTAAACCTACTCCTGCATTACCCCTATTTGACTCTGTGTTTATAACCCTGTAGTCACCTGACCAGAAGTCTTGTTCCTCCTGCCACCGAACTTCACTAATTCCCACTATATCTAACTTTAACCTATCCATTTCCCTTTTTAAATTATCTAACCTACCTTCCCGATTAAGGGATCTGACATTCCACGCTCCGATCCGTAGAACGCCAGTTTTCTTTCTTCTGATAACGACATCCTCTTGAGTAGTCCCCACCCGGAGATCCGAATGGGGGACTATTTTACCTCCGGAATATTTTACCCAAGAGGACGCCATCATCATTTAATCATACAGTAAAGCTGCATGCCCTCGGGAAAAATTACGGCCGTAGTTTCCCCTTGCTTTCAGCTGTTCGCAGTACCAGCACAGCAAGGCCGTTTTGGTTATTGTTACAAGGCCAGATCAGTCAATCATCCAGGCTGTTGCCCTTGCAACTACTGAAAAGGCTGCTGCCCCTCTTCAGGAACCACCCGTTTGTCTGGCCTCTCAACAGATACCCCTCCGTTGTGGTTGTACCTACGGTACGGCTGTCTGTATCGCTGAGGCACACAAGCCTCCCCACCAACGGCAAGGTCCATGGTTCATGGGGGGGAGGATGGTCATAAGTTTTTTTTTTTGTCATAAGTTTGTCCAAAAAAAAAAAAATGGAAAAAGCCTTGTGAAAAGGTAATAGAATCTAAGGTCAGGTACACTTCAAGGTAGGATGTTCTATATTTCAAATCACACTATGTTATAATGGTACAAGTGTGCAATATAAGAAGCGCTAGAGTGTCCAGTTATTACTGAAATAAAAGCGTCGTAGTAAACCACCACTAAACTGAGGCAAAACCTGCGGTTTATACAAAAAAATGTTAAAGAGAAGCAAGACGAACAAACCGCTTAAAAGGAAACTACACAATCATTATAATTGCGGCGATCAGATCAAATCATCCCTGTGGTGAGACGGATATGATCGTATGATCACCACTATATCTTCTTTCTTTTATATTTGATGATAGGATTCCTAAAACTATCGAGGTTATGAACCCGCATGCCCCTAGGATAAGAGCAGAAAGGAAGGTGCATAAAGTAAATGTTCCTCTGGTACCAGTCATTAGTTGTGTAGGGGCTCGAACCTATAAGTTACGCTGCAAATTATTTGAAATTCTTGTTATCAATTACAGAGAAGTTTCCTTGTCAAGAATACTTACGATTTAGAGGGTGGATTTAGGGATTTAAAAGCCCAAATTGCCTAAAAATGGGTATCCTTAGATGTAACTATCCACTAATGTGGCCATTATGGAAACCATTGGCCGTGTCAACACTTATTTCCTTAGATTTAAATTGTTATTAGTAGAGAAAATTAGGAATTTATACGATTACTTGAACTAGTTCTCTGTTGTAACTACTTACACTTCAGTGATCAAATTTTGCAGCGATAAGATGGTTTAGCATTGTTTTCCTGGGATATTATTCAATATTTTTCTCAACCGTATTGAAATATCCGCCTTTACACAATACCCACAGTTGAAAAACATCATTTTATATTACTATTATCATGTGGACAGTATTATTGTGTTATACCATGAGGATAATTATGGCCTTGATAAAATCGTAGAAATTTTCAACAACTTTCACCAAATCTTAGAATTCACGTTGTCACTTCTGTGATGAATAAGTGTTGTGTGTACATAGTTTTGCTGTTTTCAGAAAGCACCCTACCTCAGACACATTTGAGTACGAAAAAAAAATCTCTTATTTTATAGTCTTGTTTGTTAGTTAAATAAAATCCCTTGGGTATTGCAGAAATGCTTAGTGATACAGCGGTGAAGAATAATCCCTAACACCTGAGAAATTGATAAAATTAAAAAAAATTCTTAGAAAAAACTGCAATTTTCTGCGCAAAATCACGCATAACCGAGTTGAAACAGGAAAAACAATGCACCCAACTATTAAGTTTAAACTTTCCATTCCTTGCAGTGGCACAAAGATCTTCTGTAAAATCAAGCTCAATGCTGGTTTTGCTAGCAAAAATACTCTGACTAAGTCACTGATCCATTCTGTCGAAAGACATGGTCTCTAATTGAGTTCTGGGGATCTATAAAATTAAGAGCAGTCCTGTAGTGCAATACATATCGAACAAACTGGTAGGATTTTCAGAGAATTATTTCAGGGGCATACAGTCCTGCATGTCCTCTAGTATTCTATTTCTATGGAACATCTCGGAAAGGCAAAACATAAGGTCGTTGGAATTAATGGTGATCTAGGTCTATTGCACATAGTGGATAAAGGTGAGACGGTGGAAGTTCCTGAAGACGTATAAATCTATGTTCATTCGAGAAAGGAAAATGAGAAACTTGTAAAAGAGCAAATATAATCAAGGAATAAGTTCTTTTTCGAAAATATTCGAAATTTTTTGTGAATTTAGTTCCAGAATCATGATCAGAGCTAGTATTGTTTACCATATCGATGCTCTAGGGCTTTCTATGACTTGCTTCACCTTCTGATTTGGCCTCCACATTTCCTCTCTTAGTATGCTGTCAAGTGTTTGAAATCTATAAATAGGCAAAATGTATCATGATTGTGCTCCGAATTCTTATCTAATATTTGTCTTAGTGTGAATATTTGGTCGATTGTTGATTTACCTTTTCTGAATCCTGCTTGTGCTGTGTCTAATATTTCCTCAATGTATGGGTTAAGCCTGTTCGTTATAATTCTTGATATTACTTTATTGCATGTGGATAGGAGAGATATCCCTCTGTAGTTCTGTGTCAGCGTTTTGTCTCCTTTCTCATATATGGGACATACAGCAGTAGTTTTCCATTCCTCTGGCATTACTTCTTTTCTCCATACCTCTTTTATCAGTTCAGCTAACCATTCATGTATCCTCTCTCCCACTTCTTTGATGAGGTCTGCTGATATCATGCTTATTCCAGGGGCCTTACCATTTTTAGTCTTTTTATTGCCTCCTTCACCTCCATCAGAGTTGAGTCTTCGACTAATGGTTGTACGTTCTGATTAATTTCTGCCTTATTTTCATTGTTGTAGGCATCTACCAGTTTGTTCAGCAGTTTTTTGAAGTATTTCCTCCAGTTATCTAAATTTACTTCTCTCATAGTGATCAGATTTGCATTCTCCTCCTTCATTATCACTGACTTAGCTCCTTTCTATAGCTATGCATTGTCCTGTAAAACTGTTTACTAATGTTCTGGTCATAGTCCTCCTCAGCCTTCATATCTGTTTATATACGAGTGCACTTTTCTGTCCCCTTATTATACTCTTCATTTCTCTTATGGCTTTCCTGTGTGTTGTTTGGTTTTCATGGTTGTTATTGTTCATCATTGCCTGTCTGGCTCTCTTCCTGTCTTGAACTGCTTTTCTAAATGTCTCACTGAACCATAATTTTTTCTTTATATTGCAATTATTATTATTTCCTGAGAGGTCATGCGCAGTCTCCCTCATTAGTGTTCTCATTTCCTTCCATTTTGTGATTACATCTTCATCTTCTTCTCTGTTGTTGTTATTGTTTAATTTAGCATATCTATTTTTAAGCTTAATCTTCAACTGTTCATTCACATCCTCCTCTTTTAGCCTTTTCAGATCTGCTCTTTGAGTTCTTTTACCACTGTTGTCCTTACTTGGTGATTTTGGTAGCGATTGTTTCATCTTTAATAGCACAAGAGAATGGTCTGATCCTATCTCAGCCCCTCTCACTGTTGTAACATCTGTTACTGCCTTTTTATGTTTTTTCTCTATCAAAACATGGTCTGTTTGGTTCCTAGTTAATCCATGTGGTGAGGTCCATGTTGCTTTATGTAGGTCTTTATGGGGGAATTATATACTTGCTATTTTCATGTTTCTAGCTGTGGCGAAGTTGATAAGCATTATACCATTATCATTTGTTTCAGTGCGAAGACTGAACATGCCTGTATGTGCTTGCCATTGCTGTTCTTGTCCTATTTTGGCATTTCAGTCTCCCACCACATTTTTTATCTCATACTGTGGTAATCTGGAGTACATCTGGTCTAAGGTATCATAGAATTCGTCTTTTATGTCTTCCTCCTTGTCCTCAGTTGGAGCATGGACACTTACTAATGAGATATTTCTATATTTTCCTTTGATTCTGATATGTCATATTATTTCACTGACATTTTCTAGTGCCATCACA
Source organism: Schistocerca nitens (assembly GCF_023898315.1). Lineage (NCBI taxonomy): Eukaryota > Metazoa > Arthropoda > Insecta > Orthoptera > Acrididae > Schistocerca > Schistocerca nitens. Next base: position 544,172,548 of record NC_064615.1, read on the forward strand.
TTGGCCATTATTTTATTATGAAGCTCAGATCCTGTCCCAAATATGTAGTGATCATGCTTGTTTCCGCTGTATATAATCGTGTAGCTTTTTCTCTGTGCATATCTTGTCCAGTCCATCTTATCTCCTGCAGAGCTGTAATATCCATCTTGTATTCTATTACTTCTGCGTCAAGTATCTTTGTCTGTCCTGCAGTTTACAGTGTTTATACGTTCCATGTACCTATTCATAGTCCTAGGGTTATTTTCTGTTAGATCCATTCCAACCCGACGCTGGTTGTGAGTGTATAGGAATGCGTCAGTTTTTTTTACAGTGTTGGATGGTTATCCCAACAAATTATGTAATTCCCCTGGAACGATTTCTGTCCTTGACACTACACTACCGATTTTATTTGACTGTATTGACCCACCATATTTTATTGTATTCTTTAGCCTGATAGATGTTATCTTCTTTTACACGTAGTTGCCCACTTTCTAATGAACCCAAGTTAATTATGGAAGTGTGCTGACTCGTCCAGCTGTTACATATTGTAGACCCCCTTTTCAGGGGGACATAGTTCTTAACATTCTTGCAACTCTAAGCATCTTCCTCTACAATACTCCATACAATGAGTATGTCGCATGTTTTTATTACTGGCAGCCTCTGATCATTTGTAAGCCGGTTCTCAACTAAGGTAGGATTATCCTTATGATAGTGATGTCTATTTGAGATTTAAAACTGCGAAGTGGTTGTTGTTCCCCTACGCTTTGATTTGTGGTAATCGATTTCTTTGCATGCCTTTTTTTGCCTGGTGCATTTTTAGATCTAAATTAACATATTTCCCAGTTCATAGTTGATGTATTCGGTGTTCTTTGTTTGCGTCTCATTAGTTGGGTTTCGATTTGTTTAGTATAGTTGTAGCTGTGTGACCCTTACTTCACCATAAACGTTATGGAGAAATTTATGGTTGTGTTCATACCATATACACGAATTTTTTGACTATCAAGAGTTTTGATTGACGTGAACCTGATGATAGTTATGATTTTTGAGTAAGTTATGATCCACTGTTTTGAGTCATAGGATTTATTATGTGGCTCGAAACTTCTGACATAAGTAGTCTCATACTACTACATTGGTTTTAATATTCACCTCATGTTCCTGACTATTTACAACGCTCTATTGCTCCATTCGATGACTGGTTTATAGTGTGAGATCGTTTAACAACGCTTACTCTGCTCAAAAATATCGCTCCTTTTTTTGTACCAATATGTTCTTCATCTTTGTGTTCTTGCTGGTTCTCACTCACTCACCCCACTTTTAGCTTGGCCCATTCCCACAGCACCTTTCGCGAAACAGCTTGCTGTTTGTTAGTGCATATGTGGCCGGGTTTAGTCATTCTGTAAATAGGTTGGTGATGTAATACCTTATATTCGCAAAGGAAAAGTAATTACACAGGCGACTGAGATTTTCGGGGGACACAGCTTTGTTAATATGGTGTTTGGGGTGCGTTTCTGGTGCCTTGATGTTCAAGGGACTACAAGTATAATGTTTTTAGTTTTTTATTTTAAATATAGCATCACGTCCTCTAGACATTTTATGGGCATTCCCCATAAGGTCTTTTCTTACCGTTATGCACTTGGTACTTTGTAAGCCGTTCGGTTTCCTTCTGATTGTGTCTTTTTTGCATTTTTACAACTACTTCTGACATATCACAAGTGGTGATATTAACTGGTTGATAGATACGCACACTTTTGTGTACTTCATATGTCAAATGACGACTTTTACTTGGAACGAGGACTTTTTTTCTAAGAAATATGATTATTTTCATCTATTCGAGATTAGGCATTTTTTTTAAAAAAAAGAGACTACACAAGCTATATTCTTTTGTGTATCCGAGATTTATAGTGTCTAAATTGTTGTTTGTAATGTCTGGCACGTTCTATCGTAACTCCGTTATGACAAAGTAGTTAGTTTCGATACTAACCAGTATGTGTGATGTGTCGACAGAAGTGCCGACACAGTGTGGTTTTGAGGAGACCGATATGCACGCTATAAGCTCACGCAGGATGGCGTGAGGTCTGAAACAGGATACGTAATGAATGCTATAAAGAATAGTACGTAGATTCTGGAATACTTAACTTTAATTCATCATTTGTATACATCGTTCTTGATGAGACATGCTTCATACGATAACTATCAATTGCTATGACGCCTTGCTAGGTCGTAGCCATTGACTTAGCTGAAGGCTATTCTAACTATCTGCTCTGCAAATGAGCGAGGCTTCGTCAGTGTTCATCGCTAGCTAAGTCGTCCGTACAACTGGGGCGAGTGCTAGTCCGTCTCTCGAGACCTGTCGTGTGGTGGCGCTCGGTCTGCGATCACTGACAGTGGCGACACGCGGGTCCGACATGTACTAATGGACCGCGGCCGATTTAAAGCTACCACCTAGCAAGTGTGGTGTCTGGCGGTGACACCACAATGTGTCCATTCTATACGTTGTTCTTTGTTTGCACAGGTGCTCTTCTTTAAGCTGCCGTTGCATTTTGTGGGTTTTGGGTACTTCTACTATTACGCTTCATTTTCTGTAATGTCGACAAGTGGTATACCTTGACATATACACCTTTTTTTTAACGTGCGGGGGCCTGAAGGTGACAGAATGAGATGCCGAAATAGATCATGTGAATAAAATAACAACTTGTTAAGACACACGGCTGTTGGTTATTTGGTGATTTATCTTTGTTACATGTTAATAACTGAGTCTACCATGAGCAGTTGCATGGGGAAAGCTTGACATGATTCGTCGAGGTTAGAACGTCAGTTAGTTAATGCATTATGTTTTAAGATGCCTGAGTTAGAGATTGCTAACATTGTTGTAGAGGGGATGCATCCTGTGGAACAGTCTCGAGAGCTCTTTGCAAATAAACCACAAGGCTGTTACGATTTAGAAAGGTTGCTGGCAAATATTGAGAGGTTTTTTTTTTGTTTTTTTTTAGTGACAAGAATTATGATCCTGTTGTTCTTAACACTTGTTTAGTGGGTGGAAAACTCCCAATAGGCAACGTGCACCATGATATAGACCAAGCAGGGCAGGGGGCGTTTCTGACGCAAGCTAGAGGGATTTTCCTATATCGTGAGAAAGAGGATATCAAAGCTGATGCCAGATGCACGCCACAATTATAAGTATCTAATATTGGTCTAAAACGAATTAATAAATAAACCCCAAAAAATTGAGAAAAAAACTAGGAATATCGAAGCGTGCTCTCAAACCATTTCTCATTTGTTTGTGTCACTATAGGCCCCCGAAAATATTTCGGGACCTGTTTCTAGGGTTGTATCCTGGCATCGCACGTTTAGCTGTCGGAGCGTCAGTGGGGTCTCATTTCCGTTGCCTGGAAAGTGGTGCTTTATTTAAGAATTTAGCAGTGGTCACGGCCAATTGAGTTCACTGTGCGATTTATTTTTAACATGCGGGGTGACTTTTGAATGCTGTTGATCAGGATGCTATGTTTAAATTTTGAACTGAGCGGAAATATCATTTGTATGGCCATAAGCATCATGGAGAAGTGTGTTCAGTTGTAGAGACAGGGTCTCTTATTCAGTTGCCTCACTTGAATTCGAAACAGGCTATAGCCTTATTACACATTTTTTGAGAAATATCCCGAGGTTTTGACGAACAGATCTGTTGTCACCAATAAAATGGAACGTAGTATTCAGTTGATAGACAGGGTACCGGTATGTCAGGCGCCTTACCAACCATCGCCCTTAAAATGAACACTTAGAAAGATAATACACCATCAACTGGCGGACTGGTGTGGGCCCCAAAAAGCGCACGAAAGCCATCCAACAGTTTCCAGGGCAAAGGAATAAGAATGAAACTGAGAGGTTTATCGACATGGCCAAATTTTTTTGGAAACTCATCTAGAACTTCGACGAGTGGTCAGCTCCCCTTAACTGAGCCAAAATGGAGAGACTGTTAAGCATATACTGAGTGAATTAATTAACCTCTGAGACCATGTAATAACAATAACTACAAATTCCAAACGACTGCAAGATGGGAGAAGCCAGCAGTACACAATGTGTAATTTACTCAAACATCACGAACATGTCGTGAGTATCTCCACAATTGACCGATGAAAGCCTCACAAATGTTGTTACTCTGAGAGCAATTTGAACCATTTTAATGACGTGATGTGCGAGGGCGTGCGTAAAAGGTATGCCCACGAACTTTCTATTGTTTTCCCAATACCGGTTGATGTATTCCATGCCTATTACTCGGTCGGCTTTCAATGTTTCTCTAACAGCAGTTGCTATCAGAGATCCTTAACTTCATCTACTTCGTGGTCTCCAAACCTGGTCTTAAGTTGCTCGTTGTTCTCATTTCTTTACTTCTATTGCTTCCGTCATTATTCGATTTACTCTCAAGCCAGCAATTCGTTGTTGGTCTTCGAATCGACTCTTATTTTTACCTCCTAGCACTTCTACATATTATATATTACCCGTCTTTACGTACAGCTTACCCTATTTTTCTCTACACTTGCTTCCATTATTAACTGCACCGTCAGAACTGCCTCTCTCACACTTTTACCTTTCTAAAGCCAAACCGGACATCATCCAACACATCCACAATTTTCGTTTCCGTTTTTCTATATATTATTTTTGTCAGCAACTTTGATGGGATAAACTGTTAGCTGATTGTGCGATAATTCTGGCTCTTGGCAACTCTTGCAACCTTCGGAATTGTGTTTATGTTGTTTCTCTGAAAGTCTGATGATATATAGAAAATCTAAGACATCCTACACCAACATTGACGGTCATCTTGTGCCCCCAACGATTTTAGAATGTTATCTATAACTTCTGTCTTATTTGATTTTAAGCCTTAGAAAGCTTTTTTAAATTCTGATTCCAATACTGGATTCTCTGTCTCTTCTATATCGTCTCACGTTTCTCCTACTATCACCTCATTTGACACACATTTCAGTGTACTCTTTCGACCCATCCGCTTCCAGCTCTGCAGTTAACAGTTGAATTCCCATAGCACTCGTAATAGTACCACTCCCTCAGAATTGCCTCCGTCCGAACAGGCCTTGCAAGGCCCAACGGTACCGACCGGCCGCGTGTCATCCTCAGCCCACAGGCGTCGCTGGATGCGGATGTGGAGGGCACGTGGTCAGCACTCAGCTCTCCCGGTCGTACGTCAGTTTACGAGATAGGAGCCGCTACTTCTCCATCAAGAAACTCCTCGGATTGTCTCACATGGGCTGAGTCCACCCTGCTTGCCAACACCACTCGGCAGACCGGATACTCACCCATCCCGGTACTAGACCAGCCCGACAGCTAAAATCGCCTTGCAAATCAGACCTCCTGTGCACCACTATCATGTTACCCGTTATTTGGTTATAATTCGGGGCGTTACCAGAACACGTCAACGATTTAAAACTACAAATAGGGAAACAGATACACTGTATCCTGGAAATACAGTGAAGGCCATAGCAGGACTGGAGCCTTTAATACCAGAGATATTGCCTATCACATCATTCAAGAAAACGAGGTGTACAACCTGGTGATTGGTCGGTCCTATTTCACGTCAAATATGTCCATTGTTGTGAGGACCAGGAATCCCCGTAAAATAAATAAGTGTGAGTCCGTCGCGGTATGGTTTAAAGTCCAAGGAAATTGTGCAAAAATTAAAGTGCCTGGTGATCTTTCCTTTCATTATAGAATATCAAATAAAGTATCTATCTCTTCATTACATCCTGTGAGATCTCCATGCTATTGTCTGAGCGTTATTATCTAGGGATTAAAGTGGAAATTGTTTCTTTTCCCTGAGTCCTGCTCCAGAGCTTCTAAAGATTCACCTTTATGTAGCAAAGCGATTGTCGGAATTGAATTGTAAGTTACATCCCAAAAATATATGCAATTACGACTTCATCCGCCGCCATTATCACTTAGCCAGATATTTGGCTGCCGAAATTGAGATCTTCTATTGAAAACCTGTGGGTTATTATGCCTCTACAAATAACTCTCCTGTACATGAAAGGGCAGTTCGCGTCATTGTTATTTCTTTGGTTTTCTGAAGCAGTGGCAACAAACTTAAAGAGAATATTCTTTGGACTTTCTCTTCTCTTGTTAGGACGTTAAACATGTTATACCATGGAGGCATGCAGGCATCAGAGATGTTCCATTGTCTACATTAAGTCCATCACAGCAATACACATCAGCAAGTCAGTACGGTGTCGCAATCTGCTATCGAGGTTTAGACCTTTAGCCTGCAGATCACTACTTCATTTTCACCCGTTTACAGTGCAATTCCAGTGGGACATAGTGTCAATAATCGGTCACCGAGACAAAGCTTAGCAAAAATCTGGTGGCCATGTATTTAAGGTGCGTTTATTGCACAACAACCCGTTCTTTCTAATGAAGATCATAACGTGACAGCGAAGATTCCCCAACAGTCCTCGTAACTGCATCTCTCAAAATCGCAAATATGTGTCGGTGTCATGACCCATGATTGTCTAACCGTCACACATAATGCTAGAAGGAAAATTCTGGCCCCTCCTGGCCGAGTTCCAGAATGTATTTAGCGTTATGATGCGGGTGGACATATTTGATTCATTACAGCGATGCGTTTCCGCCATTTTGTGCGAATAACCTTTGGTTCTCTACGTTTAACCAACGGCTATTTAGAAAAGTTTATCTGTCACTCTAGTGTTTCCTGAATGTTTCTGCACACTGTATGTGCTTCGACGACTTTTAAGCACCTAGCACAACGTTTCTGTATTCTTTTGGTGTCCAGAGTCGGGTTGGTTCGATAAAAGATCCAAAAACACGCATTTTACTCACTTTAGTTGGACGAGAACTGTATACGACATTTTCCTCTCAGGTTATGCCATTTTTTTCGAATCTCAAGTAAACACCGAGGACTTGATTACGACTATGTTACTGGATAGCATGCTATTCCATCGATAACGATTTAAATAACAAACGTTTTGCATCAAGTTTACACAAGTGTATTCCAAAAAGAAATGCGCCTCTGATCTAGGGTTGGAGTCTTCTATTAGTAATCTAAAAGTTGTCCGACCTGGTTTCGAAACACGGTAATGTGAAAAAAGGGAAGGAAAACTTTACCAATAACGGAGCGAGATAACAACTACAATGACAATGGTCTTGCTTAGCTGGTAAATAAATTCCGGTACAATTAGGAGCATTTTAATGGACTGTGTCGTCTTAGCGTGATTCACGAAGTTTTTCATCCCTGTTAGCGATCGTGTAGCGTTCCATTACCTCCATCAAGCGAAATTTCTACTTTCTAGCGTTCTTCGCCTCTAATTGCTGGCTATCAGAAATTATAAAACGTTAAACTGATCATTTTTAATTCCCAAATGTTTTTCCCTTCTCGTGGCTTGTCGACTTGAGTTCCTCTTACCCAAATGTGTTTGCTTCACTGCGTACTACTGGGTTCGTGTAGAACCCAAGAAATTTACACGGAGTATATTAATAATATTTTAATGAACTAACATGGAAACATACATTACAGCTGTTAAAACGTAAGTCACATTCCCAATGTCTGAGATGCTATATTCAAGATATGAAAAGAAACTGAGATTGGTGTCATATTGACCCCAGTGATCCTCAGTGGAAACACCACTCTTAAATAGTGATGTGGTGTAAATATAAAACTGAACGGAACTTCACTGGATAATAATGACTGCGAGGGACAAAGGCATGAGGTTCCAAAATAACGGGTTTGAAAACAAGTGTGATATGTTTCCAATTGCTTATGCGATCATATTGACCCAATGGTGCAAGTATGGTTACAGGTGTATGCATTTGTTCACTAAATTAATGCTGTTACTAACTAATATTCATAAGTCAGTGTCTGTAAATCAAAAATCACTTCAATCAATGAAATTAACAGTTACTGTGCAAAATGGTTTCGCACTTGATAAGAAATAATATATTACTGATAAAGAAGTGATGTGCGATGGCGTGCTATTAGGTAGGCTTACGAACTTTGCATTGTGTTCAGAGTACCAGTTGCTGTATTACATGGCATGCATGTTAGTTAGTCGACTTTTACGTTTCTCTGTCCCAAGTTGCAATCCTCTGCTGGTAGTGGTCCCCTAAACGCAGCGTGTAGAATGGCTGTGTGCTACATAGCTATGTCGGCGAGTGAGAAGCAGCGTTTTGGAATCCTTCATAAAACTGAAAACACGAATTGGAAGGTTCAAAATGGTTCAAATGGCTCTGAGCACTATGGGACTCAACTGCTGTGGTCATAAGTCCCCTAGAACTTAGAACTACTTAAACCTAACTAACCTAAGGACAGCACACAACACCCAGCCATCACGAGGCAGAGATAATCCCTGACCCCGCCGGGAATCGAACCCGGGAACCCGGGCGTGGGAAGCGAGAACGCTACCGCACGACCACGAGATGCGGGCCGAATTGGAAGAGTTCTCCCAAACATGGAGCACGCTTTCTTTTGGCATGAGGATATCTGTGACAGTCGGACACCTTGGGCTCAAATCATCGTTCATCCTCCATATACTCCCGGCTTGGCTTCATCCGATTTTCTTTTGGTTCCAGAGCTCTAAGAACCCTTTTAGCGATTTCACATTTACAGTGACGAGGCAGTGCAGGCAGAGGTAACGCTTTGGCTCTTTTAACAAAGTCAGGCATTCTACAATGGCGGTATCAAGAAACTGGTGTCTCGTTCGGAGAAATTTGTTCGTCGCTATGGTGATAATGATGCGATATAAGTATGTAGATTGGAGAATGAATATGAAAATTGATAATAAAGTTTATGGTATTTAAAATGCTTTTAGATTTTTCACATGTATAATGCGTAGGCATTGGTTTTTAGCACGCCTTGGTATTTATATTTCAGTCTATAGGAGCCAGAGACTGAGACGGTACGCGAGCACTTTTTTTACAGCGATAATGCAAACTTGCGTCTTGGCGTGGTATTTCACAGATTCCTTTGCGTCATAGCTTGCAATAAAACTGTTTTGATTTCCGCCTTGGGCCGCCATATATAACAGCCAGAGAAGACACCATGTATTCTTTGCTGCAAGTATTTCAAACTTTATCCAGGAAAGACAAGGACAAGCCACTGTGTCAGTAGTAAGTCTCTGATGTGTCCACCGGTGTCGTCGTTCCAGTCAACGAGTTAGAGCGGGAATTGGGTATTGGGAAGGTACGAGATTAGCATGAATGGATGAATTGCGTTTTGTATGATTAATATACAGTCATAATTTGCCAGTAATTATGTGAAGCTGCAGGTAAGGAAATGTATTCAACGACAGAATGATAACAGTTGACGACATGAAACTACAGTTTTATTGCGTCAGTATAAAACTATTACAAGGCCAACAGAAAAAAACAGGGAAAACCATGTTTTTAAACACACGTTTTTGGAATCAGTTTCTCGCCTAAATATTATGCTGGTGTGGTTTACTGCATATCGTGAAGCAATCAGAAACAATGCTGAAAGAGGATTAGTCGATTCCTCCAGTTTTTTGCTAGAAAAAGAGGTAAGTTCTGACTCTCTTGGGATTTCTTTCTTTCTCAGAATATTGTAGATGTCTTGAGTCAGCAGGCCAGCCATCTGGTCTTCACCCAATCGCAGAGGAGTCAGTCTCTTCAAGCTGAACCAACAGACTTGCAATAATCCTAGTTCTTGGGACAGTCTGACAGGGTTGGTTTACAGAGACTCTTTGGTTTCACCACGTAAACTACAACAAACAGAGGGAAATATGTTTTATTAGAGTTAGAAACTATGAACGGAATTGTATACTGTTTGATAGTTACTACTGATAACACTGTGATATGTTATCACTTTTTTTACATGGCGTAAATTTCGTTTTCAGCACTGTGAAAAGATTATGTTACGGTCGCATAACAGTGAAAATATGAGAGACCTCTGGTAATAGATGCACTACAGAGAGTGTCGGTTCCACATGTACCAGTGATAGGTCGTCGGGATTTCGTATTCATTTTGCACCTCCCCAGAACAGTAAGTAAGTTTTTTTTTGTTCATGCGTTTTGAGTAGGCTTTCCTTCAATGGACTGTGAAGTACCCTGTCTGATCTGGACCCTATTTTTACGAAGACATGTTTTAATAGGCGGTGACTGTTGTTACGATTACTGTGAAGCTGGAGCAAGCGTCCTAGCTGCTGACAAGCGCCCTGTGTTAGCGACTTCCTATCCTTACTGGCATTATAGTAGACGGCTCTTTAGCAGATGAACCATGCGAGTAAATCTGAAGCTTGGTGCATTTCGAGAGAGTTAGGATGTCACTAGAAAGAAGTTCTTCAAAGTGGGTAATTGCTGCTCAGGTGCGCAGCATTCAATAATCCAGATATCTATCCTGTGACATGACAAATGATCACCGCCTCAGGGCCTCAGTTTCGCATACAGGGAAAGGATTTGGCCAACCCGGCATTTGGGACTCGGGGAGTGGTGAGCACCGCCAGCCACAAATTATATCCCATGTCTTTCTGTGCTGCAAGTCTTCTCGGGGTTACCTAGCTGGGTGTTCACCAGCGTCGCGAGTCATCAGTTGCCATAACTTCTGAGCGTACCTCAACGACTACAGTTGTGATGAAGTAGGCACGTTGTGTGTCACACAAGACGGACATCTCGTCTTAAAGGCGCGGCTTGCGACATGGGTCCTAACCATAAATTTAAACAAATTAAGAATAAGCAGTCTACAGGCGTGGTTCGTTCCCAAGAGTCAGATGAAAGCTGAGGCGAGGCAGTCGACCTTAAGAAAACTTGTCATACGCGACATCTTCAGCAGAAAGGTATTTTGTCCTGATGGACTGTATCGACCGATCTGTACTTGAAAAAATAGCGTTGTTTTCCGTTTCTCAGTCTAGCAATTCTCAAAGTGGTTCTTTGACCAAAAGAGATGAAAATGCCCAAATAAGAAATTCGAGGTAGATAGTGCTCCCGATCAAGTGTCTCTGGGAGAAAATTACATAAAACATCACTTAATACAGAAAATTTTTACAGTAACAATAGATACGTTTGATAATTTGTCAGTGTTATCTATACGTAAAGGATTTAACAGTTTGGATGGCACACGTAAATCTGTTAAACGGCAAAGAATGATACTCTTTTCGCCGACACGAAAATACGTCACCAAGTGCCAAACATGACAAAAAGTATAGAACTTCGAGAATATCCACTCCAGGTGGATCTGCACTTACAAAATTGTTCATTCAATTACAAATGTGGTGGCATAGTGAGACACAATGAACATATGCACAGAGAAATTGCAGAAAGAATGACTATAGTGCGAATGTACGCAATGTAATGACATAGATTGACAGAGGAAACAGTCGCATATGCGTTGACTTGGAGTATGTCGTTCGGCCATAGTCTTGTGGAGCTGCATAGAGGAAGAAGCTGAGTTTTAAGTTGAACAAGAAAAGGAATACAGCCATCCATTCATATTGATGAATGAGAAATACGAGGAGCTTTCACCTTTTCGCATTGACCTTCCTGAACAGAAGTTACTTTCTCTGTAGCTTCGGAAACGTGCTGTGGGACCGTATTCTTCAAATAAAGGCTGTACTAAGAGGAAGTTTTTTATACGGCAATAACAGCGTAATGTCCACAGCTATAATTTCAGGAATGCACCCATGGTCTAGGTGTAGCGTCTTTCATTAATAGTCCAAACGTTTCTCGTTCCGTGTTCGATTCGTTCTCACTGCTTACATTTAGAATAAAACTCTACAGAAATAGTGGGCGAAGACATCCGGCGTAAAGTCACCCCTACCCTGCCAACGGCTTTGTCAAAGAGAGCGGAGGTGCCGACAGAGCTTCAGATCTCTCTCTTTCCCTTAGAGTGGCAAACTGCCCCTACAAGGCGGAAGACTCAGTAATGTTGAGTGGCATGATGATGCAGAAGACAATGGGAACCACTGCATTAAGGACAGATAATGCGTATCTGCAAGACAGGTGACCTGTAACTGAGAAATTTCCCTGATGACCTCTCCAGTGGGAAAACATTCCTAACAAGTACCGCATTCAGATCTCTGGGAGGGGATTCCGAAATGAGAGGAGAGCTTGAAAAATGATTCAAAAATCAAAGAAAGAATAACATTTCACGAATCTGGACGTGGAAAGGCGAAAGTTTCGACATGGTAGGGAAGTTAGAAAATCTAAAAACGGAAATGCTAAGGCGCGTTAATGAACAGTGGGCGTCACTGATGTGAAATTGGAAGAGGACATACGCTTTCTGGTCAGATGAGTGTACAGTAATATGAAAAGATGCAGAAAATGGTATTACTGGATTAAAATTTGTTATGAATGGGATCGTTGGACAACGAGTGAGTTACTGCGAACATTCCACTGATGGGGTTGCTCTCATCAGATTAGACAGCAAACCACCACTGACAATAATAGTTTCTTCATGCATGCTTCGTCGCAAAGAGATGAAGAGGTAGAGAAAGTATATTAGGATTTAACGGATGATTCAGTATGTAAATAAAGGTATATGAAAATCTTGTAGTCATGGAGGATTGGAAAGTGGTTGTCCAGGAAGGCGTATAGGATAGGTTTACATTAAAAAAATGAACTTGGTACTAGGAATGAGACCGGAGAAAGATTAATATGTTCTGCAATAGGCTTTAGATGGTAATAACGTAAACACTGTACAATAATCACACAAGGCGAAGGTAAACTTTGAGAAGGCTGCGAGATACATGAAGATTTCAGTTAAATTAACAGGCAGATATTTCGAATTCAGATATTGGATTGTAAAGCGTAATAATGACGATGAGTTGGCTAAAGTTGAAGGGTCAGGTCAGGAATAATCAGTGCACAAGCAAGTGACATACGGAAGTAGCAAGGAGTGAAGAGACACATCTGAACCTCTTTGAGGCTATAGATACAGCCATAATAAATACCTCACCAGACAGTTCAGCTGAAGAGTAATGGACATCTCTGAAAGGGGCAGTCGCAAAATTTGGAGAGAGAAACGTAGGTAAAAGGAGTGTAACTGCGAAGAAACAGTGGATAAGAAAAGAAATACTTCCGCTGATCGACGAAAGAAAGAATTAAAAATCCGATCAGTGAAATTCAGAAATACAAGTCACTTAGGAATGAGCCAAATAGAATATGCAGGGAACAGAAGGGAATATAAGCATTTGTGATGTGGTGCTACTGAAGAATGTTGAAAATTAGGTGGGCTGATAAAGTAAGACATGAGGGGGTTCTCCCCAGAATATGCCAATAAAGGAATGTGTGGGAAACACTGAAAAGAAAGACGACGGAATGATAGAACATCTGCTAAGACATCAGAGAATAACTCATATGTTACTGGAGAGAGCTATAGAAGGTAAAAACTGTAGGTGTAGACAAAGATTGGGATACAATCAGCAAATAACTGAGGACGTAGGTTGGAAGTGCTACTCTGTGACGAAAAGTTGGGCAAAAGAGAGAAAATGGTGGCAGACCGCAACGAACCAGTCAGAAGACTGATGAGTAAAAAAAAATCCAGGTTAGTGCTCACTGTTCGTGGCGTATTTGTCAATTTTTTGTTCGTCATAAAGCCTCAGCTCGACACTATGTCTAAATGTTTGTAGAGAAACAATTTTATAGACTACAATTCTTCATATTGTATTTTTAATTGAAATGAATTATTTCTACTCTAGATTACTGTAGCAAATCAGTTACATTACTGAGCCAGCTTTTTGGTGATAAATGGAGATGTCTGGAACATGTCAGGGATGTGACAGCAAGGTGCCAGGAAGCACATAAAATCATAAAGTACCTAAGTTCCTAAGTCCTCGAGTACTGTAGCTTTACATTACATTTCTTCGGTTCTGTCTTGGATACGACTGCCCTGTATACGGAATAGCAAGGCAGACATACATAAAGTCAGACGTTGTCCATAATGAGATCGCCATTATGTATCTAAAGAACCAGCTTGATTTCTAACATACGTGGCAAGGCTGAGGAGCCATGCTCTCCACATTCTGCATTTTCTCATCGTGAGACATGCCGTGTAGATAACGGAAACATTGCCATTGAATAAAGGAGTTAATTCACATTTTGATCGTCTGTGCAGAAACTGGCAATACACAAAAGCATTCGCGGTGCCTGAGTAAGAGGAGGCGTGTTCAATCGGCTCTTTTATATACACAGCTTTATTTGCCTTCTTATAGTGTAGTCTACAGCGTTCACAATACACCTCTTCTGGGAATGGCATGCTGACTAACAACCGCCAATTTGAGCCCTTTAAAAATACCATCATCGTATTCCTCATCATGTCAGCTTATGCACCGACTGGTAGTCTGTCCGGACGTGATTGGATATCAGCTGTATTTTGCAATCGGATGGCATATACTCATCGAATTCTCCGGCGTCTGTGTTTGCCTGTTGTTCAGTTACAGACCCTGAGAAGTATATAAACAATGCTTCCGTAACCTCAATATTGCTCAGGATACTATGCGTGAAAAGAACAAGATAACCAAAATAGTTTGGAGAGAGAGTCAAAGATATGTAATGGTGAGCCCCCTCACCTTCATCTACTCTAGAAGATTCCGATTTTACTAGAGTTTTAGGAATTATTATCTGTATCGTGTGCCACTATTGCTCTGTACGATCCCTGTCAAAGTTAACTGACTGTTGTGATGTGAGCTGACCTTCTTTTTACTAGTCGACAGCAATATTATTGTTCCTGGGAGTGAAGGCGCTTCGAACTGCTTATCGTGAGATTTTATCGTAATATTTCACGATGACACTAGGAACCACTTGACAGTATATGCACAGCTGTGCTGAAATGCATTTTTCTTAGCCATCCCTGTACTTGTTTACTGTGAGGTCACCGCCTCTTTCCGGTGGCGGCCACGGAAAGCCAAGTGCAATAATATCGTGGTTGTGTTGTAACAAATTCACTACAAATGTAAACTTCTCCGCTTGATTTGTATACATGTCCATCTTCATATTCATTATGCTACGAGCACATCAGGAACGGTACAGGTCAATATGTGCTCATATCTGTTTGTCTTCATCGGCCACTTGTTAGTTCAATAATATCTGTTCTACGATGCTTTTACACAAATGATTACTAAGCAAGATTGTTGGTATTTTTATGACTGCTTACGCCTCTAAATACTCGACACAACTTCGAAGGACACATACACATGAACTAATTTTTCATCTTAAGTTACTTCAGGTGAATACAGGGTTATAAATACAAAATCAAGTAGGGGTAATGCAGGAGTAGGTTTAATAATGAATAAAAAAATAGGAGTGCTGGTAAGCTACTACCAACAGCATAGTGAACGCATTATTGTGGCCAAGATAGACACGAAGCCCATGCCTACTACAGTAGTACAAGTTTATAATCCAACTAGCTCTGCAGATGATGAAGAAATTGATGAAATTTGATGAAATGTATGATGAGATAAAAGAAATTATTCAGGTAGTGAAGGGAGACGAAGATTTAATAGTCATGGGTGACTGGAATTCGAGAGTAGGAAAAGGGAGAGAAGGAAACATAGTGGGTGAATATGGATTGGGGGAGAGAAATGAAAGAGGAAGCCGTCTGGTAGAATTTTGTACAGAGCATAACTTAATCATAGCTAACACTTGATTCAAGAATCATAAAAGATGGTTGCATACATGGAAGAATCGTGGAGATACTAGAAGGTATCAGATAGATTATATAACGGTAAGACAGAGATTTAGGAATCAGGTTTTAAATAGTAAGACATTTCCAGGGGCAGATGTGGACTCTGACCACAATCTATTGGTTGTGAACTGTAGATTAAAACTGAAGAAACTGCAAAAAGGTGGGAATTTAAGGAGATGGGACCTGGATAAACTGAAAGAACCAGAGGTTGTACAGAGTTTCAGGGAGAGCATAAGGGAACAATTGACAGGAATGGGGGAAAGAAATACAGTAGAAGAAGAATGGGTAGCTCTGAGGGATGAAGTAGTGAAGGCAGCAGAGGATCAAGTAGGTAAAAAGACGAGGGCTAGCAGAACTCCTTGGGTAACAGAAGTAGGTAAAAAGAAATATTGAATTTAATTGATGAAAGGAGAAAATATAAAAACGCAGTAAATGAAGCAGGCAAAAAGGAATACAAACGTCTCAAAAATGAAATCGACAGGAAGTGCAAATTGGCTAAGCAGGGATGGCTAGAGGACAAATGTAAGGATGTAGAGGCTTATCTCACTAGGGGTAAGATAGATACTGCCTACAGGAAAATTAAAGAGACCTTTGGAGAAAAGAGAGCCACTTGTATGAATATCAAGAACTCAGATGGAAACCCAGTTCTAAGCAAAGAAGGGAAAGCAGAAAGGTGGAAGGAGTATATAGAGGGTCTATACAAGGCCGATGCACTTGAGGACAATATTATGGAAATGGAAGAGGATGTAGATGAAGATGAAACGGGAGATACGATACTGCATGAAGAGTTTGACAGAGCACTGAAAGACCTGAGTCGAAACAAGGGCCGGGAGTAGATAACATTCCATTGGAACTACTGACGGCCTTGGGAGAGCCAATCCTGACAAAACTCTACCATCTGGTGAGCAAGATGTATGAGACTGCTGAAATACCCTCAGACTTCAAGAAGAATATAATAATTCCAATCCAAAAGAAAGCAGGTGTTGACAGATGTGAAAATTACCGAACTATCAGTTTAATAAGTCACAGCTGCAAAATACTAACGCGAATTCTTTACAGACGAATGGAAAAACTGGTAGAAGCCGACCTCGGGGAAGATCAGTTTGGATTCCGCAGAAATGTTGGAACACGTGAGGCAATACCGACCCTACGACGTATCTTAGAAAATATATTAAGGAAAGGCAAACCTACATTTCTAGCATTTGTGGACTTAGAGAAAGCTTTTGACAATGTTGATTGGAATACTCTCTTTCAAATTCTAAAGGTGGCAGGGGTAAAATACAGGGAGCGAAAGGCTATTTACAATTTGTACAGAAACCAGATGGCAGTTATAAGAGTCAAGGGGCATGAAAGGGAAGCAGCGGTTAGGAAGGGAGTGAGGCAGGGTTGTAGCCTGTCCCCGATGTTTTTCAATCTGTATATTGAGCATGCACTAAAGGAAACAAAAGAAAAATTCGGATTTGGTATTAAAGTCCATGGAGAAGAAATAAAAACTTTGAGGTTCGCCGATGACATTGTAATTCTGTCGGAGACACAAAGGACTTGGAAGAGCAGTTTGCGACCGAACCGCCGAATCCTTCCATCAGTAAATGGGGTATGCTCTCAACTGACTCGGTTGTTTTAACCCCCTCCACTGATGGAATGACCCACTTCCTACTTCCGTTTATATAAAGCCAATACGGACTTGTAGCTGTCACGCCTTTGCGCTTACTGCTGCGTATTTTAACCGTAAATAGCTTAGTCCTAATGGTAAGAGGTAGTAGTGAATTCGCGTTGTTAATCTTTGCATACAGCACAGCTGCCACAAGCTCAGCTCACTTGTACTCCACTCCTACCCTCGCCATTGCACCACATTAACTAGGTGCTACGTGGACCTTGCTAAATTTACTTGCGTATACAATTTTGACCATTACTCGCCAGTATTTACCTAATGATTAGTACACTCCTAACCGGACTATTTCACAAAGAGCTGTGATGATTGAACGGGTTCGATCCACGGCCTACAGTGCCCTACAGTTCACACGGTAACACTGCCTACCTGACCCACTTAACTTGGTAGTGAGCTTATGTATCCAATCACCACTGCTAGCAGCAGTGGATAATCCTATCAGCACGACGAGAGCAGCAGACTTACCGTCGAATCCTCCTGAAAATACTTATAACTATGGTCGCCAGCTCTGAAGGAGCAAAAGAATAAATCAATTTTTTGGCTCGTTTCAAAGTGAAACGGCTTGAGTTGAATTTAAACTTAATTCTGAATATTACTATTTCTGATCATTCTAGGTGATTTTACAAAGCAAATACTCTCAGTTTCTGTGAGTTGGTAATTACTACCAAGACAATTTATGCAACTTAGGTTAACAAAATTCTATCCTTCACTTATTTAATGACTTTGGATATTACTCTTTGGACAATTGATATAGAATTAGTTAAGTGACTTTACTTGAAAGGTTACTCAGAAAAATTTAAGTAACTATAAATAGGCGACTCATTCTGGTGTGACCATTGCTCTTTTCAACATTCTTATACGCTAAAGTATTCTACAACCAAAAGAATTGTAAATGAAAGAGGCGATGGTGGCCTCAGTCTGATTTCACTATTCTATGTTTTAGGTTACTACACTTTACAATGAACAACATGCGTCGTAATTTTACTCATTACTATATTCTGCACTTGCATAAAAGAAAACTGGTATTCTCCTTTTACATGTATACAAAGTTCGACTTAACAATTGCAAGCAGTCTTGCCTTGGGTAGACGTGTCGGTGCTGGTGGTGAGGCGCATGTGGCTAACGCAGCTCTTCACGCCTCATGCCCTTAATGGCGGCTGGAACTACGAGCTGTAGCACTAGTATAAGCTACTGCACGTCCGCCATAAAATCTGGGCGCAGTAACTCTTACAATCAGCCCCAGTGGCATAGAGGCGGCTTCGACAACCATTCGTCGCGTTCTACTCCACAAACGGCGACGATATTCGCCTCTTCGCTGTTGCACAATCACTTTTGCGTGAGCACAGTTACGCACGTCCGCTCACGTCAACACTCCCCAGGCCAATCCATTGTTCAGTCCCTGTGTCTCCAGCTACTCCTAGCTACGCTCGTATCACCAAGAGTGGGGGCGTTCCCCTACCACCTTTTTACCGAAATCATTTAGTATTTAAGAATATTTATATTTATTACCCTGGAGCTCATACCAGTCATAATGATTTACTACTAGCGCTTTACAACATTAAATTATACAGTAATAACTTATAATTACCAAGAAAAAGAATACATTTGACTCCGAGAGCTTAGTGCATTGTCTGACAGGTAGCGCTAATTCCCAGTTTCGCCAATAGATGGCATCAGGGTGCACTCCCTGGCAGTCTCACACCAGCGCGCCCGTTTCCGACGCGCGGGCTCCAAATTACTGTCAGCCCACCATCATTTCAGTTCCGTTACACATGCCCCACTTCTTATTGAAGTATCTAACAGTGATAATTCAATAAGAAGTCTCTCCTATAATGAATCTGAAATGTTCGTTAAGCTTTTTACCAAGGGTTTTACCTTTCTTACTGATACACCTCGATACTTATATTACATATTTAAAATTAAACACCAATTCTTTCTCTCTTTCCTGCTAAACATTACATAAATGATTTACATATATTCTTTCCAATTTTCTTACTTCTAAACACAGTACACTTTAAACATCTTTTTTACAAAACTTTTAAATACACTTCTTTTATCTCAGGCAAGTAAAACACACGTTATGCACCTATTACTTTATAGCCCGTCCTTTTCACTTTACCTCCTCACTTTTCTACCACTTTCACAACACTTATTTACACATCTATTAAGGCTTTCTTAGAAGCTCAGTCTTTCGCAGTCTGTTTAGTCTCTACTTAACCTAGAAGTTTCATTTGAATACTGCAACATATATTAGTGAACATTTACCTTTCACATAGAACAAAAGAAACAAAACTATTTACATATTGGTTTACTTTAATATTTATTTATATATTTATTTTCAATCTGGTAGAATTCGTGGTTCATACCTTCTGAGATCCACTATGTTTCTTACTCCCAGGCGTTTGCCTGTTAATGGGTACTCTAAATAATAAGCATTCACATTGGGTATGGACACTATTTTAAATGGTCCATTATATATATATTTAAATTTGCTGATCTCGTTATTAATTTCACTTGACTTTTCATGTGTTTTTACAAGAACGAGATCACCTATTTTGAATTTAGGATTCTTTACTTTTTCGTCGTGACGACGAATTCTCGCATCTGCTTGTTTTCTCATCTTGTCTTTTACTAAGTTCTTTTTACTATCATAATCTAATTCAACTCTATCTGGAAATTCTAGTAGGTCTTCTACTAGACTTTTACTTCTTGTCTTTTTCAGGATTTCTTCTGGAGTAAATCCAGTGCTCTCGTTTGTTAATGAATTCATGATTTCTTCGAATTCACTCACATACATGCCCCACTTCTTGTGGTTACTATGGCAGTACGTCCTAAATAACCGACCTATCTCACGCATATATCTTTCTGCCGGATTGCTTGATGGATGATAAGCTGAGATATGTACCACTTCTACCTGTTTCTCAGTTATCCCATCCTTCCACATTTTTGAGCAAAACTGAACACCATTATCTGATAGTATTCTCTTTGGCTTCCCTACTTTCACAAAATAATCACACACCATTTTATCATACACAGCTCTGGCAGTAGCTTTTCTCAAGGGATATAGCTTTATATACTTTGAGAAAAGTTCAACTGCTACAAATATGTACACAAAACCCCCCATGGTTTTTGGTAATGGTCCAAAGATATCTACTGCTACTATTTCTAATACTTCATCAGGTTTTATTGATTGCATGGGCCCTTGATTAGTTGCATTTGTTACTTTCGCTTTTTGGTATAGATCACGAGATCTTATCCTTTGTGCTACCCTTCGTGCCATGTTGTTAAAGGTAATGCATTCATCTAACTTATCGGTACACTTCCGTGCACCACAATGGCCATATGCCAAGTGAACATAATCTATCAGCACTTCAGTGTGTTGTTCCGGCCAACATACTCTCCACTTCCCTGGATTATTTAATCTTTGAAGATACAGTACACCTTTATGTATTTTATATGAAGCCCTTATGTTAGTTGCGTCCGGATTGTCAAACTTGACCTTCACTGACTTGAGTGCATCATCATCACTTTGATATCTTCGCATATTCCGACATATTTCCCTAATTTTTTCTCTTCCTCCCGCTTTTTTGAAGTAATTCACCTCAAAAACATCTTCCCTATTCTTTACACTTTCTAGTGTCTCACATCCTTCTGGTAATCTCGACAAAGCATCCGGTACTGCATGTTCATTCCCTTTAACATACTTGATCTCTATATCAATTTGTTGTAAAAACAGCGCCCATATGGTCAACCTGATATGTAACAATCTGCAGTCCTTCAAAAATATTAAAGCTTTGTGGTCTGTATGGACCACAGTCTTATGTCCCCATAAGAAAAGTTGAAATTTCCTAAAACCCCATACTATAGCTAAAGCCTCCTTCTCTGAAACCGTATAGTTTCTTTCGTACTTAGACATGGTTCTACTCGCAAATGCTATTTGTCTATGAGTTTTTTCCCCATCTATCATTACCTCCTGAAATATGGATACTCCCAATCCATAATCTGAACTATCTGTTGCCATGTGGAACGGTTCACACAGGTCAGGGTGCCATAAGTTTATGTTTTTGGCCAAATTGTCTTTTAGCCGGTTGAATGCTGTTTCACATTCCTCAGTCCATATATACACACTGTTCTTCTTAAGTAGGTTGTTCAGATGTGGGCTATTGAACGCCTGATTATCCACATACTTACGATAAAAGGAACAAAGTCCTATAAACGACTTTAGTTGTTTTTTATTCTTGGGAGCCGGACAATTTCTTATTGCTTTGACTTTATCGGGATCCTTTTCAATTCCCTCTGGTGTTACTATGTGACCTAAAAACTTTATTTCTTTCTTCACAAACTCGCATTTTTTCAGGTTCAGGGTCATTCCTCCTTTAATTAAAGCTTTGAACACCCTGTCGCATAACTCCATGTGCCCTTCCCATGTCCTTGTTGCAATTAACAGACCATCTACATAAACCGTGATTAGAGAAATAAGTTCACTCCCTAAAATTTTGTCTAAAGCCCGAATGAACACTGAAACGGAAGTATTTAGGCCAAATGGTACCACTGTGTAATGGTAGCATTTGCCATTGAATAAAAATGCCGTGTACTTCCTAGACTCCTCACTTAATGGGATTTGCCAGTATCCTGCAGTTAGGTCTAAACTAGTCATGTACTTTACACCATTAAACTTCTGCAATAAATTATCTATGTTCTCTGGACGATCCAACTCCCTCTTCACTACTTTATTCAGAGTACGAGCATCTATCACTATTCGTACACTTCCATCCTTCTTACCTACTATCACCAATGGGTTATTATATGGGCTAGAACTTCGTTCAATGACCCCACATGAAACCATTTTAGCTATTTCTTTTTGAACTGCTTCTTTCTTAGACAAGGGTACATTATATGGTGGTTTAAAGAAAGGTTCATGCTCCTCTACCTCCATGCAGTACTCATAATTTATCACTCGTCCCGGTTTGTCCGAAAATACCTCCTGATTTTCTTTCAGAATTTGCCATAGATCCTCCCTTTGGGCATCAGATAGTCCTTCCGTTTTATCCACTACATTTCGAAGGAGTGTCTCCTTATTTCCATCTTCAACTATCTGCCTCACCAGAAACCAATCGAATTTTTGACCTATTCCTGAATCATGATCATCTCTAAATTCTACCCATCTCAGCTGGTTCTCTTCCATTACTCTAGATGATTCAAATGGTATTTCTAATACCGCACTATCAACTTTACAAACTATTATCCCTTTGTCACAATCTATAATTACTTTCTGTTTTATTAACCAGTCAATGCCTAAAATGATCTTGGCACTGAGCTCTGGAACTACTAAAAATGCATTCGAAAATAGCTTGTTTTTTATCTTAAATTCCATCATCACTTGATGTTTAACAGGTTTACTACATTTCCCTGTCGCCCCTATCACATTAACACCTGTTACTGGCATCATGACTACTCCTCGTTGCTCTTTGATCATCTCAAAAAATGCGTGCGAAATAGCACTTATTTGAGCACCGGTATCCAACAATACATATAAATCATACCCACGTACATTAAAGGGTAGGATTGTTTGCATCCTATTGTCCTCTTTCATACTTTCTTTATCTTCCCATAATAAATCCTTTTCCACCACCAAGTCTTGCCATATTATTTTTCCGGTTTTTATACTGACCATTCCATCTGGAGGTTTCTTTCTCCTTTTCATCCTAAATTCTTTCACCACTTTTTCCAATAGTCCTTCGTCTAGGCTCTTTAATGCCATCTCGTTCTCATTCGAATCTGTCATGCCTGAACTCTCGGTTGCGGAATCGGAAACTTCCTCTACTTCTTTTTGTCCCTGGATGCTTTCTGATGATTCTGACGATAATTCCTCCTCCTTAGAAATATGACCTTCTTCGGGTTCAAATAATTCTCGCAAATTATAATCCATTTCTCTACTTTCCCTTTGTTGGATAGTGCATTCGCCACTCTTACTTTCACTATTTTCCCCTACTAATGGAATTCCAGTCTCACTCAACTCATTTGCTTCAGTACTACAGGGATCACAACACTCTTTCTCTTGGTTAGATACACTTTCTCTAATTTCTTTAAAAGAATCTTCATCACAGTCATGTACTCTTGCTGTCACTAGGTACACATCATAATCGGTATGGCTCTCTGACACTGTCATATTCGAGTCCAAATTAATCACTTGAGTGGAAGATCTTTCTAATTGTGCTGGCTGGCTTTTGAGCTGATGTACATATTCTGCATATGAGGTAATTTCTGAATCGGCATGCGTCTCTGCACTATGCCCCTTTTTCTTATCCACCCTTTCCTCTTTAATTACTTCTCGATGCGATTCGTCGACTGTTCGTACGAACCTTTTACCATAAGTCACATCACTCCTCCCTTGCCCCTGCCTCTCTGCACAATTGCCATACCTACCGACAAACAACGCCTTCTCTGACTCTTCCTTCATCAATTCGTCACTCTGACCTCGAACTGTACTTATTTCATTCACATGAGCCTTCACATCCGACCGATATTCTTTTCCTACTTCATTTCCCTTAATAATTCCTCCCTGCTCTCTCTCCTCTGTTTGTATCCCTGCATTATACTTCGCAAAGTTTCGTTTATGTAACTGTTCTTCAGGCGAACGACGCACTATCCTACTATAGTACTGACTACTCTGATCTTCCCTATATTTGGGCCATTTCTTTCTTCCCGCGCGCGTTAGGCCCTTGACCTGCGCGGTATTTAGTTTTCCTGATTTTGATAATGCATCCCGTTTCCCTGGTAGTGTCCTCTCCCTCGCTGAGAGTTACCTCCTCGACCTCTTCCTCTCATCATGTTAATTTGCGGTTCATTCCTACCACCTTTTACTATTCCATTCTGATTTCTGAAACCTCGAAACTCTCTAGTTTCACGCCACCTATCTTCATTCTCGATTTTTTCTAAAAATTCATCGAATGTTCGATGAGTGCCTCCTACATAACGCTTTGAATCGTCAGGTAGCTTTTTCCACAACTCCCACACTATCTCCGATTCTGATCTACGATCTTTAAGATACTCCAAACGCTTGAACCATCCTTCACAGTATTCTTTCATGAGCCCACGCCCATGTTCTGGCATTCTGGCGACAAAGAATTCTCTCCACAACCTATCCCTCTGTTGTGTGCCCCAGAATTCCTCAAGGAACTTTTCTTTGTAGTCTGTAAACTTCAAATCGTCGATATCCAAATTCAATCCCCAACGTTTAGCATGACCTGCTAAAGCGTCTATTACTAAATTAATTTTTTCTTTATCTGACATGTCTGTTGGTAAGACACGTTCACAATTTTTTATAAAATCCATTGGATGCCATCCACCTTGTTTCTTTTGAGGATCGTATTTTTCCTCCCTGCTCAGTATTTCTGATTTTTGCATTACCAATGGGATACCACTACAGTTAAGAAACGTCTGATTCTGAACTTGCTGACTTAACAATTTTATCTCATTACACAGTGTATTTTGCTGCTCCTGCACACATGCATCAAAACTCAACATGGTATTGCGCAGTGTTTCAATATCAGCTGCCGTTTCTTTAACAATCTCTTTCTTTACAACTGGTACTATCACCTGTAATTTACTTTCAATTAACGGTTCTAATTTTTCACTCACCAAAGGTTCCACAGATTTCTCTATTCTCTGAATTTCGGTATCAAATCTTTTCTCTATTTCTGTGACTTTTCTCTGAACATTTGTTATTTCAGCCCTAATGCTATTTACTGATTTGTTTACCTCTGTGATACGTTGGCTTTGCGTATTCAAAATATCTAAATTGGCTTTTATTTTACCAGATAGGTTTTCATCCAATTGGGATATATGACTAGCCATTTCTGCTTTCAAACTAGCATTCCCTTCACGAATTTGCGCCATCATCGTATTTAACAAACTTGTTAATTCCATATCCTCTCCCTTGTGACTTGCATCCACAGATACATTGGGTTCACTTTTCACTACCTTTGGTTTCACTTCCCGTTCCTCCTGTCTTATGGGTGTGGATTCATCTATAAGATTTTCCAACCCTACAACAGTATCTATGGTCCCTAATTCTGGGTCTGACCTTGTAATGTTTTCGTCTTGCTTGTTACTATTCGACTCCATCTTATGCTGCTGTATTTCGTGCCTAATAGAAATGTTTATTAAACCAAGTATTACTTGTTTAACTCCTACTATTGGACTTTCTTTTGCTGCTTTGCAGGTTGTCGTCTTGAACTTACCAATTGTGGTATATTTGTCTACAACAGAATTTTAAATTTTAAATTTTCTTGAAACTACAACTTTATATAAAACACTTTTATTGCAGCCATTATTCCACAAACTTGGTAAGTCCTGTCACGGTCGCCACATGCGACCGAACCGCCGAATCCTTCCATCAGTAAATGGGGTATGCTCTCAACTGACTCGGTTGTTTTAACCCCCTCCACTGACGGAATGACCCACTTCCTACTTCCGTATATATAAAGCCAATACAGACTTGTAGCTGTCACGCCTTTGCGCTTACTGCTGCGTATTTTAACCGTAAATAGCTTAGTCCTAATGGTAAGAGGTAGTAGTGAATTCGCGTTGTTAATCTTTGCATACAGCACAGCTGCCACAAGCTCAGCTCACTTGTACTCCACTCCTACCCTCGCCATTGCACCACATTAACTAGGTGCTACGTGGACCTTGCTAAATTTACTTGCGTATACAATTTTGACCGTTACTCGCCAGTATTTACCTAATGATTAGTACACTCCTAACCGGACTATTTCACAAAGAGCTGTGATGATTGAACGGGTTCGATCCACGGCCTACAGTGCCCTACAGTTCACACGGTAACACTGCCTACCTGACCCACTTAACTTGGTAGTGAGCTTATGTATCCAATCACCACTGCTAGCAGCAGTGGATAATCCTATCAGCACGACGAGAGCAGCAGACTTACCGTCGAATCCTCCTGAAAATACTTATAACTACGGTCGCCAGCTCTGAAGGAGCAAAAGAATAAATCAATTTTTTGGCTCGTTTCAAAGTGAAACGGCTTGAGTTGAATTTAAACTTAATTCTGAATATT
Source organism: Schistocerca nitens (assembly GCF_023898315.1). NCBI lineage: Eukaryota > Metazoa > Arthropoda > Insecta > Orthoptera > Acrididae > Schistocerca > Schistocerca nitens. The sequence continues at coordinate 544,198,921 of NC_064615.1, forward strand.
ACTATTTCTGATCATTCTAGGTGATTTTACAAAGCAAATACTCTCAGTTTCTGTGAGTTGGTAATTACTACCAAGACAATTTATGCAACTTAGGTTAACAAAATTCTATCCTTCACTTATTTAATGACTTTGGATATTACTCTTTGGACAATTGATATAGAATTAGTTAAGTGACTTTACTTGAAAGGTTACTCAGAAAAATTTAAGTAACTATAAATAGGCGACTCATTCTGGTGTGACCATTGCTCTTTTCAACATTCTTATACGCTAAAGTATTCTACAACCAAAAGAATTGTAAATGAAAGAGGCGATGGTGGCCTCAGTCTGATTTCACTATTCTATGTTTTAGGTTACTACACTTTACAATGAACAACATGCGTCGTAATTTTACTCATTACTATATTCTGCACTTGCATAAAAGAAAACTGGTATTCTCCTTTTACATGTATACAAAGTTCGACTTAACAATTGCAAGCAGTCTTGCCTTGGGTAGACGTGTCGGTGCTGGTGGTGAGGCGCATGTGGCTAACGCAGCTCTTCACGCCTCATGCCCTTAATGGCGGCTGGAACTACGAGCTGTAGCACTAGTATAAGCTACTGCACGTCCGCCATAAAATCTGGGCGCAGTAACTCTTACAATCAGCCCCAGTGGCATAGAGGCGGCTTCGACAACCATTCGTCGCGTTCTACTCCACAAACGGCGACGATATTCGCCTCTTCGCTGTTGCACAATCACTTTTGCGTGAGCACAGTTACGCACGTCCGCTCACGTCAACACTCCCCAGGCCAATCCATTGTTCAGTCCCTGTGTCTCCAGCTACTCCTAGCTACGCTCGTATCACCAAGAGTGGGGGCGTTCCCCTACCACCTTTTTACCGAAATCATTTAGTATTTAAGAATATTTATATTTATTACCCTGGAGCTCATACCAGTCATAATGATTTACTACTAGCGCTTTACAACATTAAATTATACAGTAATAACTTATAATTACCAAGAAAAAGAATACATTTGACTCCGAGAGCTTAGTGCATTGTCTGACAGGTAGCGCTAATTCCCAGTTTCGCCAATAGATGGCATCAGGGTGCACTCCCTGGCAGTCTCACACCAGCGCGCCCGTTTCCGACGCGCGGGCTCCAAATTACTGTCAGCCCACCATCATTTCAGTTCCGTTACAAGTTGAACGGAATGGACAGTGTCTTGAAAGGAGGATACAAGATGAAAATCAACAAAAGCAAATAGAGGATAATGGAATGTAGTCGAATTAAGTCGGGTGATGCTGAGGGTATTAGATTAGGAAATGAGACTCTTAAAGTAGTAAAGGAGTTTTGCTATTTGGGGAGCAAAATAACTGATGATGGTTGAAGTAGAGAGGATATAAAATGTAGACTAGCAATGGCAAGGAAAGCGTTTCTGAAGAAGAGAAAGTTGTTAACATCAAGTATGGATTTAAGTGTCCGGAAGTCGTTTCTGAAAGTATTTGTATGGAGCGTAGCCATGTATGGAAGTGAAACATGGGCGATAAATAGTTAGGACAAGAGGAGAAGCTTTCGAAATGTGGTGCTACATAAGAATTCTGAAGATTAGATGGGTAGATCACATAACTAATGAGGAGTTATTGAATAGAATTGGGGAGAAGGGGAGTTTGTGGCACAACTTGACGAGAAGAAGGGATCGGTTGGTAGGACATGTTCTGAGGCATCAAGGGATCACAAATTTAGCATTGGATTGCAGCGTGGAAGGTAAAAATCGTAGAGGGAGACCAAGAGATGAATACACTAAGCAGATTCAGAAGAATGTAGGTTGCAGTATGTACTGGGAGATGTAGAAGCTTGCACAGGATAGAGTAGCATGGAGAACTGCATCAAACCAGTCTCAGGACTGAAGACAACAACAATAACAACAACAAGTTACTTCTACAGGAGAATCTATAAGCCATTAGAAGGATATACTTGCGCTTCTTGGCTTACGCATAACCTTTACTTTCGTGCTAATCAACGCATTGCAGACACAATTTCTGACTCGATGGAAATCTCAACTAGCACTACGACTACGCTATTTTCCACTCCTTCTACCTCGATATTCTGGTCTGACACAGTTAACTAGCTTTTACCAAGTTCTGCTTTCACGTTTCACTGGCTCTCAAATACTATGTGTGGGCTGCAGCTCTTTATAAATGCCTCAAATTCGGGGTAATTTTGCAATGCTTGTGAGATTGATTACTAATATGGCGTATCATCGCCTGTCTTAGGCACACAGCACACTGTAGATATGTGTCGTTGCGCTTTCTGTGAGTTGTTGATGAATTTTAATGACAAAATGATCTATAGTACAAGGTGACGTCCGGTACATTAGCTTAGTATTGTCCGGTCCACCTAATTTCTCGGCTCTAGGTTCGTGGCTAAATTTGGAACTTTTCCAATCTTGTACCCTACTTCTATTTTTTCATGAACGTATAACGAGTATTGTTGATGTACACTACTTCCTCTGTCGACCTTCAACAAAGTAAAATGAAAAGTGTGCCCTGCCTATCATTTTACAATGCTAGCAACATATTTACTTCAAAATAAACCACTCGGTACTAGTGCTAACAACCGTCGCCCATTAAAGTATCTTTTCGCTAAATGTTGAGACTATAGCCCATGGAGAACTTCATGTCGCATTATACCAGTTTCTGAACTGTAGAAAGTTAAAAAATTCAGCAGATTTAAGGGTATGACATGTAAACGGAAAAAGAGAATTAAATATGTGCAGGAAATTGCTTTGAATAGTTGTGGTGAAGATTTCGATAAGTTTGCAATATCGTAAAGTGCAGAATCTTGCATTGTTCACGGGGAGGTTACAGTTTGCTGTTTCCCTAGATGGTTTGATGTAACTCATATTCTCACATTCACTTTGGAATGCTTCACGAAATATTATACTAAACAGTCCGTGGTTATCCTGTCACTCATGAATAGATAATCTTGTTATTTAAAGTAACATGCCCTTTGGTAGCAGGTTGTAGCAAGAATACAGCTTCAGTGAATTAGCATACAAGTAGAACTTGTTGTCTGCCTGGACACAAATGGTATCCTCGTCTTCTTCCGCGTGCGACGCCGCCACCAATGTTCACACAGCTGGGATGGTGGTGGACGGCTGTTCCTCAACCTGGCTGGCAGCATTGGTCGGCTCTTCTGGTTGTCCTTGGACCACCGCAACTGTGGCCAGTGCTGTAGAAAACGATGAACAGTATTACAGCTCGTAACTTTATCCACTGCCTGTTAGTGCAACTTCACCATCTAGCACTCTGATACAACTGTCTGGTACTGTGACTGGCAGGCGCTAGCTTTACGATACTCTGCTGACTCATACCACAACTCAGCCACTTGCTATGTATTTTCTCTGGATGGTAATGGTACTCTGTTGTCTGTTAGTCCCTAAGTTGTACATGAAACCCAATGTAACTGATATTAGGGAAGGACACCTCATATTTGTAACATTTATGTAGAATGTTTTAAGACAACTGTACCAAAACAAGGGACTGTTTTCGGTATCTGACTGCAGATATAGCTCAAGATATCGCTCTTAATGGAACAAAATCGATAATAGGAAAGATAATATGAAAGGTACGACGAGGAAGTGTCACATGGCCACTACTGCTCGCGATGTACACGGTGTAAAACAAAAAGTATTGCATATTTTGAGAGATGGAGTTCGGATAAAACAATGAGAAATGTCCAGTACAAATGGAATCGAATACGCTTACCTTCAGAGCTTTGAGCAGTTGTTGAAACTGTCAACCGTATTCACAGTTCTGGGTAAGTGCACTTACATTAATTCTAACAGATCCACTATGTATTGTAAACAGCTTGTAGTTTTTTCTGCAATTTCCAGCATAATGGAAGCCTGTTATTACAGACGGTGAACAGCAAACACCATTTCGAGCACGTCCTTTAGCGGCGTCTCACAATATCAGGTCGTATGTAATACCCGCTGTCTCAGGTATTTTTCAACTACCGCCTGAGTTTATAATCATTTCTTGTAAGTGTATGTATTTATGAATTTTGTCATTAAGTGGATTTTATCAAGAGGTAATATAAGCTGGGTGAATAAATAAGACATAAAAAATACTAATTGAATTAAATACGCTGGCAGTGTCAAGGGAATTATATTGACCTATTACGAAGAATATATTTCATGGAAAGATAACGGCGTCGGCGAAAGAGCATTCAGCCCTATAACTAACTCAGAGATGAGTTGGAAAGCACCTCTTGTGTGATAGAGACGTGTGTGTTGGCGCGCAAATGCCAAACGGAGATTGTTATGGAAATTGTGATATAATATGTATGTGGCAAGGCGAAATATAAGTAAGCCAGCACATATATGGGCACAGAACATGATCACAAGAAAATGTTGGAATTAATGAAGACTGCTGTGTGCATATATTTTATTCAGTCTGCTCACTCATCAAGAAGAGTCTACCGCCAGTAATCAATTTCGTAATAAGCATTACATCGTGCCAGAAGCAACCCATCGCAAAGTATTTTTATTGCTGTGTAATAGGCATGCCAGCGTAATAGTAAATTTTTGGGACGTTGTTCAATGCAAACTTTACAGACTCAGGCCGTTAACCACGAACAGCGTATTGCCGTCAAACCATAGCTTCCGAGAAAATAGAGGGTGAAAGAAATAGTTAAAAGAAATTCGATTCAGTTAAAGTTACAACAGATTTTCAATAAAATAATCATTGTAATAAAAAGCAGTGGTATCTACATTTGTTCACAGAGTGGTGCACAACTCTGGTAATGCAGACAAGCAGTTCACTATATAAGTGATTCATATGCAACTTGTATTTTATTGACAAAAGTAAGCTGGTCACCTTACAGTCAAAGAAATTTTACTATTTTATGTTATGTTTTGTAAATGAGATTACGTGCATACGTCCACGTAACATTAGTATTCGCTAATAATAGTCGCCATAAACGACGGTTTCTACGGCATGATTTGCGAGGTAACCGGCAAAGAATATTTCCCTGTCCTAGACACGATTAAACATATTTTCAAACAGACTGCATTTTCATGAGTTACGTAGTACAGTGTTGTTTCTATGGAGTGTTGCTAGTCATTGCAGAATTATAATTAACGTTATTTCCGGCTAGATTGACGTCGTAAGTGTTCATGTTACACGTGTTCCTAACATTGAAGCTTGCGCTAATGCATTTTATTTATTTGCGCATTACTTTTCTTGCCAAACTTTGGGTGATTGGATATTTACCAGATTTAACTTTTGCCCGTTTTGGATCTTGTGACCTTTCTGTTGTCCAATCGAAATTCATTCAGACGACACTGGCATACCAGACTACGGCTAACTACAGTAAAACATTATTTATTTCAATTCTCTTACATTTATATCGTTGCCTCACACTGTAAACAATCGTGTGATAACGATCAGGTCGTAACTCTCTATACTGTATCGGTAAACAGCGATATTCGGATTAGAAACCTTGTTTCCATTTACTATGGGAAAGCAGGTACATAAGTCACATAAAAATATTTTTTTAGTCCAGGCACAATATGTAGATTATATGCTGCTATACAACAACAAAATAATGTGATCTCATTTGATTACTCATTAGCTTATTGCATTCTGTGGCTGATCGCGATAGCAACTAGGTTAAGTAGACTTGATGTGTTTCACAGTAGTGAAGATGAACAAGTGCTCATACCTGTTAAGATGTGCATTTCAAACAACAAATCATCTCTCAAAAGATGGAATACTTTCTTTTAACATCCTGTATATAAATGATCTAGTTATAATGACGGAATCTCTATGAGATATTTCGCAGTGACGCTTTGGTGTGTAGAGATGCTGCAACGTCACAAGACTGTAGGGCATTGGAAATCTGGAGGGGATCGACAGTTGGTGGAGGTCCTCTAAGTTAACCTTGTAGTAACTAAGTATAATGCATTGCACCTAAACACGTGACGCGATCCATTGCTGTTCAATTACACTATTAAGCGACTCATCACTGGAACCACAACATGTGTGGGAGTAACTTTCCGAAGCGTCCTGAAATGGAAATGACCCCAGAAAACCGGTTGCAGTGAAAGCGGTTGCCAGTCTTAGATCTTAGGAAACCTCTCACGGCAATAGTATTCTTCGCCGGCCAGTGTGGCCGAGCGGTTCTAAGCGCTTCAGTCTCGAACCGCGCGACCACTACGGTCACAGGTTTGAATCCTGCCTCGGGCATGGATGTGTGTCAAGTCCTTAGGTTAGTTAGGTTTAAGTAGTTCTAAGTTCTAGGGAACTGATGACCTCAGATGTTAAGTCCCATAGTGCTCAGAGCCATTTGAACCATTTTTGAATAAAATACTTCCACCTTAGCAATACTCGCTCAACAGGTTTGCGAGTTCTGCTCGTCCGTCTGGCGTCAAAAGAGAAGACAAAGAAAACAGAGAAGACACAAAGACGAGCGGCGCGTTGGTGATTGAGAGAGCTTAAGAAGATACTGGAGAAACGTCACCTCCTTATCGTCAAACTGATAATTAGCAACTAAAACAATATTACTACGGCTATAACTGACTCTGTGATATAACATGATGGGCTTGGTTTCCCTCACTGCGTTTCTGTTTACGCTTTTTAAGACTAGATAGTATTTCGTCCAGTATACAGTAAGAGATTACTTCTCTCATTGTCTGATATGTCGTTCGTTAATTTCTTTATTCAAAACTCAGTCATTCCATTGGTTTGGTATCCTTCATCTCTCCTTATGTTGTGTTATCCTTTTCGTTTTGCAATCCTGTAAAATGCAGTATAGTCTGTTTCCCGTTATTTTTATCTTCACGTGGCACTGCTAGTCTTCCCGTCTATTACTTATTACGATTGTTAGTTAGCTACTCTTGTGTATATAAGTGCTAAGCTGTGGCGCTTTACATTCGTAATCACTCGAGACGTACTCTCAGACGACCGAAATTGTTGATATAGACGACGCGAACACTTTTCGTCGAGTATCTATGCGCTAACACAGATCGAGACCACAAGCAAATGGAAAAATCTTCCTAGAACCATCTCAATACTCAAAACTGTTTCCCATTTCTATTACGTCGCTAATTGCGGCAGTGAAGAATTATCCACCGAGTGTAGAAATAGACTTTCAAGCGAATTACTACCTCAGGAATTGTATAAAAGAAAGGTAAGAAAAAAAGTTAATCGTGAACAAAAATTTATAAATTCTGCCAATACTTACCAGCAACAAACAACAGAGCAGCCTTCATTGTACTCGCTAAGAAATACTACTGCTCTCGGTCTTACATTTTCATTTATATATATTTAAACACCAGATGAAATCATCGAATGTTATCGTACCGCTCCTTTCTGATTTTCCGTTCCAGGAACTGTGGTTGCGGCAACAAGTAGCAGATTGACTTTCCTTGTTTTTCTCAAGCTACGTTATCGTTCGCTCTGTCATATTTGTTACTAACGCTATTTCAACAACCTTGTCAAAAAGACGGGTTATCATACTGCACCGTTCACTTTCTTCTCATTCGATGTAGCCTGACGGGGGAGGCGCGCGGTCTAGTTCGCCTTGTCACGGTCCGTGCGGCACCCGCCGTCGGAGGTTCGAGTGCACTTCTTTCTCATTCGGCGTCATTGTATTTATTTATTTATTTATACATTTATTTTACCTGGCAAGATTAGGGCCTTCAGGCCCTCTCTTACACCTAACCAGGCATACTTAGATTGAACAAATGTCAGTTTCTACAGAACATCAAGGACATATTACATGTTATATACGAGGGCCGTTCAGAAAGTAACCTCCGGTTGATTTAAAAAAATACACCAAGTTAAATAAAAATATTTTAATATATACATCTTACAACTAGATCTTTGCACTATTTTTCTACATAGTCTCCATAGCGATTGAGGCACTTATCGTATCTCTTCACAAGCTTTGAAATTCCTTCTGCATAAAAATCACCCGCTTGTGCCTGGAGCCAGCCTGTGACCGCATCTTTGAGCTCTTCGTCGTCATCAAACCGCTGTGACCCGAGCCATTTCTTCAAATGCATGAAGAGGTGATAATCACTTGGCGCCAGGTCTGGGCTGTAAGGTGGATGGTTGATAACGTCCCACTTGAAGGACTCAAGAAGGGCCGTTGTTCTGCGAGCAGAGTGAGGACGGGCGTTATCGTGCAAAAAAACGATACCGGAAGTCAGCATACCACGGCGTTTGTTCTGTATAGCCCGTCGTAACTTTTTTATTGTTTCACAGTACACGTCTTGATTAATGGTCGTACCACGTTCCATGAATTCAACCAACAACATCCCTTTGGCATCCCAAAACACCGTTGCCATCAGTTTTCTGGCAGAAAAATCTTGCGAGGCTTTTCTTGGTTTGGTAGGCGAATTTGAATGTGCCCACATCTTTGATTGTTCTTTTGTCTCAGGGTTCACGTACTTAATCCAGGTTTCGTCACCGGTCACGATTCTGTTTAACAATGGTTCTCCTTCGTCCTCATAACGTGACAGAAAGTCTAATGCAGAGGCCATTCTTTGAGTTTTGTGGTGGTCGGTAAGAATTTTGGGCACCCATCGTGCACAGAACTTACGGTAACCCAATCTTGCTGTCACTATCTCGTACAAGAGAGTCTTAGAAATCTGTGGAAAACCAGTAGACAACTCCGACATTGAGAAACGTCGATTTTCACGAACTTTTGCATCAACTGTCTGAACGAGTTCGTCAGTCACCAATGATGGTCTACCACTCCTCTCTTCATCATGAACGTTTTCTCGTCCACTTTTAAATAAACGTACCCATTCACGGACAACTCCTTCACTCATAACTCTTGGTCCGTACACGGCACAAAGCTCACGATGAATAGCTGCTGGAGAATATCCTTTGGCTGTAAAAAACCTTATGACAGCACGCACTTCACATTTGGCGGGGTTTTCTATTGCAGCACACATTTCAAACTGCCACAAAAACTAAACTAGCGCAGGTACAACGTTCACTCGACCACGGCTTGATGCCGACTGACCTGTTGAGTGCGTGAACGCACAGATGGCGTCGCTACTCCCCCCATAACCCGCACTGTGACCAATCGGAGGTTACTTTCTGAACCGCCCTCGTAGTATTAATGTTAAAAAAAGGAGATTATAACAGTAGTACAATGATAATTCTAACAATCAAAAAATAATTATAACAATCAAGAATAATAATAATAATAATAATAGTAATGACTATGTATATGAAAGTAAACATATTTTTCTTTTATGAATGTCAGTCCTATTGCTAGTTGGGAATTTTCTCGTTTTATTCTTGCAGCTTGTGAGTTTTTCTCATCGAGTAGAGACATAAGACGATAGAATGGGGTGAAAGAGATATAGAAGAGGTAGATAGGTTAGAGGAAGAGAAATAGAATGGTAAAATTCGAAGCTATGATGGAGAGGAGATAGAAAGAGATGAAAGGGGCACAACAATGGTGGCTATACCGTCCCTAATATGTAAGTTTTGAGTTCCCTCTTGAATGTTGAGTGGTTCTGGATAAGACGCAGATCACAGGGGAGCGTGTTCCATAGTCGTATGGCTGAGATGGAGAAAGATTTTGTGTTATGTAAAGGTACAGCCAAGATGCTAGACGTATCCGATCTCGTATTGCGGTTGTGGAATGATGATAGGTGTTTAATGTGAGAAGATAAGTATTGGGGGCACCAGTGGCTAAGAAATCGATGAAGCAAGCGCATCGTGTGGCGACCGCGTGCCTTATGTGGGCGTATCCAACCTAGTTGGGAGTATGAAGGACTGATATGATCATACAACCGTATATTGCACACGTATCTAACGCAGGCATTCATCACTAGCTCGAGGCATCTCGAATTTTCACTATTTGTGCCGTGTTGAACTACATCACAGTAGTAAAGATTAGGCAAGACTAGTGTTTGGACTAATTTTTGTTTATCATGGGTTGGAAATATTTTTCTAAATTTTTGAATTGCATGTAGGGAGGAGAGCGATTTCCGGCAAGCTGTGACTGTTTGTTCTTCCCAGTTTAGGTGTTCATCCAAGATTATTCCAAGGTCTTTGACTGTTTTTTGGTATGGTAGTTGTGTACCATTGAGGAGTGTTTGAGGGACTGTTTCGCGAAAGTACCGGCTGATTAACTTTGGATGAGATATAAGTATGACCTAGGATTTCTTGGAGTTTAGTTTCAGACCTAGGTTCTGTGCCCATCGAGAAACAGAGCAAAGATCTGCGTTCATACTCGCTACTGCGTCAGCAATGTTCTTGGGGCTTGCACTTATGTACAGTTGGATGTCATCGGCATATAGATGGTAGTTGCAGGAGTCAATCACTGAAGAAATATCATTAATGTACAGTGAGAAGAGTAATGGACCAAGGACGGAGCCTTGGGGAACTCCAGAGCTCACGTTTTTCCATGATGACATTTCCGACCCACAAATGACTTGTTGACTTCTGTTTTTGAGGTAGCTGTCAGACCAGTGTATTGCGCTGTTTGAGAAATTTAGCTGTTTCATTTTAATTAGTAATATATCAAAGTCAACTGTATCAAAAGCCTTGCTAAAGTCAAGCAGTGTTAGGATGGTAGCTTCACGTCCGTCCACAACATGTTTAATGTCATCAGTTAATTTGATTAATGCAGTTGCTGTACTATGGTGCTTTCGAAAGCCTGACTGATATTTTTCATGGATGTTATGAGTTTTGAGGTAATCCGTCAGCTGTTCATGGACGATGTATTCTAGGGCTTTAGATATTGCAGATAGTATGCTGATCGCCCTGTAGTCACCTGGAGACTTAGGGTTGTCAGTCTTGGGTATAGGTTGAATTAAACTTTGCTTCCACTCAGTAGGATATGTACTACTGACAAGAGACAGGTTGCAGATGTCTGTGATAACTGGAATAATAGTGTCTACGACGTTCTTAATCATGCCAATGCTCACTCCATCATTTCTTACTGCCTCGGAAGAGATTCTCATAATTGCCTTTTGTACTGTGCCGGTAGTGACATGTTTTAGGAAAAACGTGTCTCTCGAGAGATTGATATCCTGGGGCTGGTAATTTGTCGCTGCGTGGCAGTTTACAGCTGTTGAGAAGAAATCGTTTAATTCTTCTGCAGACGCTTGATAAACAGCGTCAGATCTTCGCTTCCCTATACCGAAACTGCGCAGCTTTATCCACAGTGCAGCAGGTTTTGATATGCCGCATACGACAGAGCGGGCATGTCTGATTTTGGCATTCCACACGCTTTGCTTGGTTCTGAGTTTCCTATAAGCTTCGTACACCTCGGGAGTTGGGTTACGCTTGAAGGCCCTATGTGCAGCATCACGTTTATTCATTAACTGACGTAATGCAGTGGTGAGCCACGGAGTGGGAGCTCTCTTTACCTTGACAGTGCGTTGAGAAGCATGTTTATCATACAGTGCAATAATTTTTCGACATAAATCCCGAATTTTTCCGTCTAAAGTCGGTTCATTGCTTATATCATGCCAAGGGATGCCTGAGCAATCCTTTTGAAGAGCGTCATGGTTAACATTTTTTAGGTTTCTGTAGGTTACCAGATGAGATTTTTCTTTGGTAGTATGCACTGAGTAATTTAAGAATATCACGTCATGAGCAGAGAGTCCCGGAGCGGATGTCTGATTGGCGCGAATTATTTTATTTGGTCGCTTTGTTGCTATTATATCTATGAGTGTATGGTTGTGTGACGTGTGATGAGTTGGGTCCAGCGGTGTTAAACTCATATCATTTGAGTGGAACAGTCTCCTTAGTTTTTCTGCAGAGGGAGATTTTAACTGTAAGTCGATGTTTGTGTCGCCCATAATGATTATGTGTTCATACAGTGTCACGAGCGAGGACAGGGCAGACTGAAAGGAGGACATAGCACCGACGTTTGGAGGTTTATAGATTACTCCAATTAGCAGTTTCTCATTTGATGTATTTATTTCGAAAAACAAGAACTCTGCTTCTCCTTCGCTCTTTGCATCCGATGTGCATAGTATAGTAGGTGTCAGATCAGACCGAACATAGGCACCCACACCACCCCCGCGTCGTGTTTCACGATCTGCCCTTAGGAGAGAGTAACCAGTGATTCGGATAGCGTCGGAAGAAATGTTTGGTTTCAACCAAGTTTCAGAGACGAGGATAATATGGAACAGCGACTGGCAGAACAGGTCACAGAACTCATCGAAGTGAGCCGTTAGCGACTGCGCGTTCGCGTGGGCCACAAAGAGCCCGCCGCCGGAACCGGTCCGTCCCATTGTGGCCGCCTGTAGGACCGAGCGCGCTCCGTTTACCTGCTGGCCGGAAGAGGGACAAAAGCTGGATTTCGCAGGGGAAGACATTTTTACAGGTGTGCCCAAGGTCGTGACTGACTCAAGCGTCTGTGGGCTGAAGGTGAAAGACAGGCTGGTGGCATCGGAAAAGGGAGCGAAAAGAAAGATGGAAAGTGGCAGTATAGTGGTTACGAAAAACATGATAGTAGTAGTAGTGGTAGTGACGAGGATGAAAATAACAGATATAGAAAGTCGGTTTTAAGGAGATTCCTGTTAATGGAGATTGTTAATTCCCGTTTGACTGACAATATGAATACACAGGAGCAATTGAGATGGACAAATAAAGAAGCAATATTAATGTGAAACAATGGACTGATTTTAAATAGAGTACTTATGGTACTTATAGAAATAATGAAGCAATATTTACGTTAAAAAATGAAAAGAAAGAATAAAAATTAACTTATATTAGACAGAGTACAGTATGAGACTTTGTGTCTCGCGAGATTTCGCTCAGTTTTTCAGTTCGGACATGATCGTCACCGTTTTCCTCCCTCCTTCCGTCTTGACTACGATCCTGCCATCCTGGGTCCATACATTTTGAAGGCCGAACTGTGTGATCGAAGCGTTCAAATCTTTTAGTCTTTCGCGCGTCAGGTCTTCCCTCAAGGTAACCCCACTCTTGGCGAGTTTTCTTTTCTGAGCAAATACTTCAGCTCTTTTCCGGTATGACACAAATTTAATTATTATGGGCCTGGGTTTCATGGCACCTGGTATCCTGCGCCCAACACGGTGGCTTCTGTCAATATCGGCCACGTCGATCTGCACGCCAAGTTTCTCACGCACGAGGCTAATGGCCAGGTCGTCGGTGTTTTCACGATCGTTTTCAGCTACCCCGAACAAGCGCAAGCTGTTCCTTCATTGATACTGCTCAATTTCATCGGTGGCCGCAGACAGTTTAGCTTCTAGGTCGGCGGCTTTTTTCTCTTGTGCGGCCAGGGACTTTCTAAGAGACTGGATTTCGGTGCTGTTGCGCCCGACAGACTCTTGCAGTTTGTCCATGACCGCGGCCGTCACAGAGTCCGTGATGGATTGCACGATTACGTCTAGCGTGTCTTTACTGTGCAGCGCCGCACTCACCTGGGACCGGACGAGCTCCCCGTTGTCGGGAAGCGGGGCCTCACCTGCCGCCGGAGACCGGGCGCCCGCGCTGCCTGCGCCCCTGTAGCCTCGCCTGCTGCCGCTTACTCCTGCTCTTCCCATTTCTCACTCACTTATCACTTGTGGTAATCAACGGAGAACAAAACACCACGGCAAGTAACACTTGTTTAGTTGGATGCACACGTTGTGTACAGCCGCACTTCTCTGTAACACCTTCAAAGAGCGGAAAAACTCGCCAGCCAAAGAAACGCGCGTCACTCAGAGCCGAGAAAACAAAATGCCGGATGTCCTCGTAAGTTAACTGCCACGGCTCACCAACACAGCTGAGTTGATATGTCACACACATCTAAGGGGTAGTATTTGTTAATTTTGCCGAACAAAAGAGAAAGTGCGAGTAAAAATGTGAGTTCCTTGAAATAGCTCACAACCTTCTTTAAAATTAGAACAACACTATTTAGACGCAGGCACGAAATGAAGATTTTTTTTTCTATCAAAAAAGCCTCTGATAAAGAAGTACGGCTCAAATCCTGATGAAAGGAGATGTAGTGAAGCCACTGATAATTTCTACTACTCATTTTGCAATCCAAACAGCTTTTCATTTTTAAGGGGAAAGTCTTGCACTTAGAGAAAGGTATCATTTTGTTTGTTACGGGAATGAAACATACGCTTTTTCGACGCCATGCGACGCATCGAAGTCGCGACGACTACTTTCTTGGGCTGAGTGCAACTACACAATCAGACACGAAACTGCAAACACCTGCTGAAACGCCGGAGAAAATGCTCGTGATGACTTTTCGGAGATCAGTTATATGCATATTTTACGTGTCCTATTCAGTTGAGCACTCCACAGATTTAATCTAGTGCGACATTCGTTTTAACGATATGTGTCAACAGGGACAGTGAAACTCGAAGAACAGCGAGTGCCTGAGCAGCGACATCATAGCCCTGTCATGATTGCTTGCCGCGGTGGTCACGGGAATGAACGCTCGTAAGGAGACTAGGTTCCTGACCATCGAGTTCGACGTATGGCTGTGGCATCGTACTATATCTGCGTCTGCAGCAGCAATTTGATAGTTTGTATCGCAGTGGTACAACGAACTATTACATATCAATTACTTAAAGAACAGCTCCGAGATAGACGCCCTGTAACATAGATTCCATTCAACCAAAAACACTGTCGTCAGCGAAATCAGTGGTGTGAAGCGAGAGGTAACTGAACGCAGGATGCAGGTCTGTTACGTTTTCTGGTGAAAGATCGTTGTGCCTAGCTGACGGTGAATGCCGTTGCCTTTCTGTATGCGTGCTAAACACACTCCGTCTATATTTGGAGTTATGGTCAGGGTTGCGAGTTTACCCGTTGTGCTGCCATTAACGAACAGCATTCCAGTGTGTCATTTCCAACAGAATAACGCTCGCCTACATACCGCTTTTGCACCCCAGCATATTATACATATTGCCGCCTTGGCCTGGTCCATCACCAGGTGTCTCCAGTCGAGCACAATTTGACGACAACTCCAGCTTAATCCACAACCAGCATTAACTATCCCTGTACTGACGAACCAAGTGCAGGCATGGAACTCCATCGCACATACTGAGATGCGGCACCTGTACAACACAATGCACGGCAGTTTGCATACTCGCATTCAATATTCTCGAGGTTACACCGGTTATTAATGTACCAGCATTTCTTATTTGCAGTGCCTTACGTCGCGCTTGTGTTAATCTTGTGATATTGCGAAGACAATCGCTTACATATGTTGCCTAGTCAAATGTAGTCCCGATATTTCATTACTTTGCGTTAATTATTTTTAGTGTTGCGATTTTATTCCCTCAATGTAAATTAAAGGCTAGTCCAATAGTAGATCACTGTCTTGTATAAACGTTGGAAGAGGGCGGATTTTGTTATTCACTTAAATCCAAGTCCTTACCATTCCATTCATGGATGGAGCATAGACGGATGATTGCTCGTATGTACCTGTGCCAGAAGTCATGAGCTTAATTTTATGTTCATAGTGTCTGCCACGATGCTCAAGGGGATGAAAGGTTTTCTCAGATTCTGTAGGAATGTCTAGGCTTCCACTGAATATCTGTCGTCATTGTAACAATATTTGCTACTGGAGACTCGTCCATGTCTTTTATTAATTCCCTGACTGTTTACACCACCCTTTCGTTTATGTAGTGTATTCGTTAGACGTCGGCGGATAGGGACCGGCCGGAGTGGCCGAGCGGTTCTAGGCGCTACAGTGTGGAGCCGCGCGAACGCTACGGTCGCAAGTTCGAATCCTGATTCGGGCATGGATGTGTGTGATGTCCTTAGGTTAGTTAGATCTAAGTAGTTCTAAGTTCTAGGGGACTGATGACCTCAGCAGTAAAGTCACGTAGTGCTCAGAGCCATTTGAACCATTTTTTGACGGTTAGGGCGTCCTGTTTTGAATTCGACAGGCTTGAGTAATATTATAGTACACACTGCACGACATTTCTGTGAGCAATGAATAGCGTAGATAACATCGTTCCAGGAACTGTGGTTACAGCAGGTTGACATTCGTTGTACTTGGAAAGCTGTATTACCGTTCGCTCTGTCATATACAGGGTGAGTCACCTAACGTTTCCGCTGGATATATTTCGTAAACCACATTAAATACTGACGAATCGATTCCACAGACCGAACGTGAGGAGAGGGGCTACTGTAATTGGTTAATACAAACCATAAAAAAATGCACGGAAGTATGTTTTTTAACACAAACCTACGTTTTTTTAAAAATGGAGACAACGCTAGTGTTGTTAGCACATCTGAACATATAAACAAATACGTAATCTGTGCCGTTTGTTGTATTGTAAAATGTTAATTACATCCGGAGATATTGTAACCTAAAGTTGACGCTTGAGTACCACTCCTCCGCTGTTAGATCGTGTGTATCGAAGAGCACCGAATTACTTAGGGATCCAAAGGGAACGGTGATGGACCTTAGGTACAGAAGAGACTGGAACAGCACATTACGTCCACATGCTAACACCTTTTTATTGGTCTTTTTCACTGACGCACATGTACATTACCATGAGGGGTGAGGTACACGTACACACGTGGTTGCCGTTTTCAATTACGGAGTGGAATAGAGTGTGTCCCGACATGTCAGGCCAATAGATGTTCAATGTGGTGGCCATCATTTGCTGCACACCATTGCAATCTCTGGCGTAATGAATGTCGTACACGCCGCAGTACATCTGGTGTAATGTCGCCGCAGGCTGCCAGAATACGTTGTTTCATATCCTCTGCGGTTGTAGGCACATCACGGTACACATTCTCCTTTAACGTACCCCACAGAAAGAAGTCCAGAGGTGTAAGATCAGGAGAACGGGCTGGCCAATTTATGCGTCCTCCACGTCCTATGAATCGCCGGTCGAACGTGTACCTCACCCCTCATGGTAATGTACATGTGCGTCAGTGGAAAAGACCAATAAAAAGGTATTAGCATCTGGACGTAATGTGCTGTTCCAGCCTCTTCTGTACCTAAGGTCCATCACAGTTCCCTTTGGATCCCTACGTAATTCGGTGCTCTCCGATACACACGATCGAACAGCGGAGGAGTGGTACTCAAGCGTCAACTTTAGGTTACAATATCTCCGGATGTAATTAACATTTTACAATGCAACAAACGGCACTGATTACGTGTTTGTTTATATGTTCAGATGTGCTAACAAAACTAACGGGGTTCCATTTAAAAAAACGTAGGTTTGTGTTAAAAAACATAATTCCGTGCATTTTTTAATGGTTTGTATTAACCAATTACAGTAGCCCCTCTCCTCACGTTCGGTCTGTGGAATCGATTCGTCAGTATTTGATGTGTTTTACGAAATATATCCAGCGGTAATGTTAGGTGACTCACCCTGTATATAATCAACGCTATTTCAACAGACGTTGTCAAGATAGTGGTTATTATTCTACACCATTCACTTCTTTTTCACTGTAATAGGGCCGAGGAAATGAAAAGACGGATGTTCACGTAAGTTAACTGCCATGGCTCACCAAAACACCTGAGTTTGTATGTCACATATGTCTTAGGTCAGTACTGCTTAAATGTGCAGTGAGAAGAAAAAGCTCTAGTAAGAAAGTGAGTTCCTACAAATAGTATTGAAAACTTTTTAAAAATTATTACAACGTAATTTAGGCAGAGGCTCGAAATAAAGATTCTTTTTCTATTAACAAAGCCTCTGACAAAGCAATCTCGTTGTTCAGCGCATCAGAATGTTCATAGGAATGTGTATCACACCACAGAAACCGTACCAACCATCGTAGGTCACTGAATAGTATGGTGGAACATGAAACCAACATCCACCACACAGCTAATGTTTCGAATCCACACCAGGTTGTTCTTCTCTTATTTTAGACTTCTATTCCCTAGTTCTTGTTTTTAAAAAGCAGGACGTGGTTTGGCACTTTACAGTAGCCTACCACTTCGTAGTGCGATCCATTAAAGTGTAAGCTTACGTCCACTAACCACGCAGTGTCCAACCATTACTGGTCCTGTCAAGTTCATGTAGAGCAGCTCTAGATGCAATACACTAACGAAGAATACGTTAATATTATATTTTCTCTTTGTCGACCTTGTGTACATTGGAAAGCTGGTAATCTTCGTCGAAACTAATGGAAAAAGGTCGTCCAGGGACTAAACATACTCTAGAAACAGATGATTCATTTCTTGAATCCATTCACCAACCACCTGGACAACGTACCCTTGTTACTGCAAGGCAGTTCCAGTTTTGTCAAAGACTGAAGTGTTACATGACGACCTGCTTTCATATCTGAACACTGTAATTCAACACCCAGCGACCAGAAGACCACTTCGACAAGTGCACTTTTGTGAATGACATTTGCAACAAGTGGAAGACGATTGACATTGTATTAATAGCGTGATATGCACTGTCATTACTGATCGGAATACAGCCTGCATGTCGCCTGTGAATGTGGCTTTCAGGCAGAAACCTACTGGCTATCGTCATGGGAGTATTTCCTTTGGGCCCTTACCTATTGATAGACTGGTTGAATGTGCCCATCTATCGTACAACTTTTTAGAACACACTGCCTGACGAATTTGAAATTTTTCCACTTGGTGTTCGATGACACGTACGATTTCAGTATAATGATGCACTGCTACACTTTGGAATGAATGTACATAACTACTTAAATGAAAGATTTCCAGGTGAATGTGCTGGTCAAGCAGATCCTATGTTCTGAGCTCCACATTCATCGGATATTAATCCAGTAGATTTTTACTAGTATGGACACTTACAGGAACACATTTCTGGGTGTCGTAGGGTCGAACGAAGTAAGATTCAGGGAGTGGTGAAGTGTACGTTATTGCGAGATGGTCGCATTGAACGTTGCTCACATGTATACATACTGGCTCTGTGAAGATAAGTCTCGATGTCAAACGTACTGAATAGAATTATTGTGTGTATCAAAATTAGCAGTCTAGTGTAGCCTGCCTATTGTGATTCCTGAGCCTTATTAATACAGACGACGTTACTGTATCCGCTATTACTTTGTATTAACTTTATTTGTTTCATGGACGACACAATGCGGTCGTTTTGCATTTGTAAGAAGTTCCTGTTATGTATTACCGTTTAAACAAAATTAACAGTGACAGCGAGTCCGCCCCTGGTAGCTGAGTGGTCAGCAAGACACAACGTCAATCCCAAGGGCCCGGGTTCCATTCCCGGTTGTGTCGGAGATTTTCCGCTCAGGGACTGGCTGTTGTGTGTCCTAATCATCATCATTTGATCCCCATCGATGCCCAAGTCACCGAAGTGGCGTCAAATCGAAAGACTTGCACCCGGCTAACGGCATACCCGGCGGGAGGCCCTAGTCACACGACATTTACATTTATTTTAGTGACAGCAAGAAATACACAAGATACCGCATTGTGAAGGTGTAAAATAGATACAGTTTGATGCTTTAACTGTGAAAAAAGAATGTTTCGAGAGTCTGAACATCCATTCCCCACGGTACTGGCTTGTCTCATAGGGCTGGTGGGACAGCTGTGTCACAGTGCAGAGTCCATTGTGCCTGTTCTCGTCCACGCTGCTTGCACTTACAGCGTTGGTAGAGCCCTGTTTTCTAAATCGCATTCCTGTCAAACATATAGAGGCGACTAAGTTTAAGTAGATACACTATTGTCTTGAAGTGTGATGAGGAATTGCCTTCCGACAACCAAGTGTGGCTCTTTTTCTTCATTCTGTATGCTTTTCGGTACTCCTGTCAAGTTACAGACCAGTTTTGTAGCCGTATGAGATTTACGTTTAACACTAAGCTAAAATCCAATCGATCCAAACAAACAATTTTCTGTAACCATTATCGAAGTATAAAACAGTGGTTCCTAACGGAGCATCGAAATTTTATCTTTATTAAAATAAAACTTTCATTAATGAACTTTCAGTTTTACCTGTAAAAGAAGGCTATATTACATAAACGATTGGATTCTCGTGAGGCTGGAGGCATTTTCCCTCATTTGCCGTGGAACTTCACTGAATGGACAGGCAGAATAAGAAACTAATCCAGGGTGCAGTATCAAATGCAACCCCATGAACTGCAAGAGGAACATCAATGATGATGACACACATTGTTTACTGATAAAAACCAAACAGATTGTCGTTTTGTAATGTATTGGTGCTCTGAATAATTTTCTGTAAAAAAATATTTTTGTTGTGTAATGTCGTCATTTTGTAAATTACGCTGATACTAAGTTTTGATGTGCTGATAAAGAGAAGCACCACCCTGTATTCCAAGACAATCATATCACCAAATTCGTATATCAATCAAAGTAATAAAACAACCCTCTGAATCGAAATATAAAATATAACACGTTAACGTGAAGTAAAAGGAAAGGAAAACTATATCAAAAATTAAGCAAGAAAACTACAATCGCAGTGGTCTTGTTTACCTGAAAAAAAATTCCGAGGGAATTAGGGTCGTTATAACGCACTGTATCGTGTTAGCACGATTCACGAAGTTTCTCATCTCTGTTAGCGAACGTGTAGGATTCCATTTGCCCTATCGAGGGTAGTTTCTACTCTGTACTTGATGCTTATCAGAAATTATAACATATAATTTTGGTCATTTTTAACTCCTCCAGTTCGCAATTCTTTTATTCTCGTAGCTTGTCGACCTATGCTTACACAGACATATTTGTTTCACAGTGTACTGTTGGGGTCATGAAGAACCAAAGAAATCTACATGGAGTATATTGAAAGTGTTTTAATGAACTAACATGAAAACATTCATTACAGTTGTACCAAAATAACTCACATTTCCAATGTCAGAGATGCTACATTCAACATTCGAAAAGAAATTTAGACTGGAGTCATATTGACCCCAGTGGCCTTCAGAGGAAACACCACTCTTAAATATTGGTGTGGTGTAAATATAAAACTGAACAAAAATCCCCTGGATGAAAATGACGTAAAGGTACAAAGTCTGGTTGTTTGAAAATAATAGTTTTGAAAACAAGTGAGATATGTTTAAAATTCCTTATGTGATCATATTGACCATAGTGGTATTAGAAGGGTTAAAGGTGTATACAGGGTGGTCCATTGATAGTGATCGGGCCAAGTATCTCACGAAATAAGCATCAAACGAAAAAACTACAAAGAACGAAACTCGTCTAGCTTGAAGGGGGAAACCAGATGGCGCTATGGTTGGCCCGCTAGATGGCACTGCCATAGGTCAAACGGATATCAACTGCGTTTTTTTTAAAAAAATAGTCTTGTAATACGTAAAGAAATATGAATGTTTTAGTTGGACCACTTTTTTCGCTTTGTGATAGATGGCGCTGTAATAGTCACAAAGGTATATGTAGGTGGAACCACATAACATTCCGCCAGTGCGAACGGTATGTGCTTCGTGATACATTACCCTTGTTAAAATGGACCATTTACCAATTGCGGAAAAGGTCGATATCGTGCTGCTCTATGGCTATTGTGATCAAAATGCCCAATGGGTGTGTGCTATGTATGCTGCCTGGACGACATCATCCAAGGGTCCGGACCGTTGGCCGGATAGTTACGTTATTTCAGGCAACAGGAAGTGTTCAGCCACATGTGAAACGTCAACCACGACCTGCAACAAATGATGATGCCGAAGTAGGTGTTTTAGCTGCTGTCGCTGCAAATCGGCATATCAGTAGCAGACAAATTGCCCGAGAATCGGGAATCTCAAAAACGTCGGTGTTGCGAATGGTACATCAACATCGATTGCACCCGTACCATATATCTATGCACTTTGAACGTCGTGTTCAGTTCTGCCACTGGGCACATGAGAAATTACGGGACGATGACAGTTTTTTTGCACGCGTTCTGTTTAGCGACGAAGCGTCATTCACCAACAGAAGTAACGTAAATCGCCATAATATTGGCCAACGGAAAGTCCACGATGGCTGCGACCAGTGGAACATCAGCGACCTTAGCGGGTTAATGTATGGCGCGGCATTATGGGAGGAAGGATAATTGGCCCCCATTTTATCAGTGGCAATCTAAATGGTGCAGTGTATGCTGATTTCCTACGTAATGTTCTACCGATGTTACTACAAGATGTTTCACTGCATGATAGAATGGTGATGTACTTCCAACATGATGGATCTCGGGTACATAGCTCGCGTACGGTTGAAGCGGTATTGAATAGCATATTTCATGACAGGTGGATTGGTCATCGAAGCACCATACCATGGCCCGCACGTTCACCGGATCTGACGTCCCAGGATTTCTTTCTGGGGGGGAAAATTGAAGGATATTTGCTATCGTGATCCACCGACAACGCCTGACAACATGCGTCAGCACATTGTCAATGCATGTGTGAACATTACGGAAGGCGAACTACTCGCTGTTGAGAGGAATATCGTTACACGTATTGCCAAAATGATAAGTTAACAAAGGTTCATGTATGACATTAGAAGAACCGAAATAAAATGTTCAATCGTACCTACGTTCTGCTTTTTATTTAAAAAACCTACCTGTTGCCAGCGGTTCGTCTAATTGTGAGCCATATGTTTGTGACTATTACAGCGCCATCTATCACAAAGTGAAAAAAGTGGTCCAACTAAAACATTCATATTTCTTTACGTACTACACGAATATGTAATAAAAAAATGGGTGTTCCTATTTAAAAAAAAACGCAGTTGATATCCGTTTGACCTAATGCAACGCCATCTAGTGGGCCAACCATAGCCAAATCTGGTTTCCTACTTCAGGCTCGACAAGTTTCGTTGTTTGTAGTTTTTTCGTTTGACGCTTATTTCGTGAGATATATGGCCCGGTCACGATCAATGGGCCACCCTGTATACTTGTTCACTTGCTTAAAGCTGTTTGTAACTGAGATTCGTAAGTCAGAGTTTATTAATCGAAAAATCACTGTAACCAATCAAATTAATAGTTATTGTGCAAAATGGTTTCGCATTTGATAAGAAATAATATATTACTGATAATGACGTGATGTGCGAGGGCGTGCGAAAAAGGCATGCCCACGAACTTTCTATTGTTTTCCCAATACCGGCTGCTGTATTCCATGCATGTTACTCGGTCGACTTTCATGTTTCTCTGACACCAGTTGCAACCAGAGTTCCTTAACTTCATTACTTCGTGATCTCCGAACCTGGTCTTAAGTTGCTCGTTGTTCTCATTTCTTCTACTTCTATTACCTCCGTCCTTCTTCGATTTACTCTCAAGTCAGCAATTTGCGGTCTTCGACTCTTATTTTTACCTCCTGGCACTTCTACATCTATATATTACCTGTCTTTACGTACAGCTTACCCTTATTTTTCTCGTAACCTCCAAAATCTAGCACCAACTGACATGTCGAACACATCTCCACCTCGGCAGATCTTGTGAAAGTATTTTGATTTTTCTCTGGTCTTGTTTCCATTATTAACTGCGTCAGAACTGCCCCTCCCACGCTTTTATCTTTCTAAAGCCAAACCGGTCATCATCCAACACATCCACAATTTTCGTTTCCGTTTTTCTATATACACTCGTGCAAATGGAAAAAAGAACACATTGACACCGGTGTGTCAGACCCACCATACTTGCTCCGGACACTGCGAGAGGGCTGTACAAGCAATGATCACACGCACGGCACAGCGGACACACCAGGACCCGCGGTGTTGGCCGTCGAATGGCGCTAGCTGCGCAGCATTTGTGCACCGCCGCCGTCAGTGTCAGCCAGTTTGCCGTGGCATACGGAGCTCCATCGCAGTCTTTAACACTGGTAGCATGCCGCGACAGCGTGGACGTGAACCGTATGTGCAGTTGACGGACTTTGAGCGAGGGCGTATAGTGGGCATGCGGGAGGCCGGGTGGACGTACCGCCGAATTGCTCAACACGTGGGCGTGAGGTCTCCACAGTACATCGATGTTGTCGCCAGTGGTCGGCGGAAGGTGCCCGTGCCCGTCGACCTGGGACCGGACCGCAGCGACGCACGGATGCACGCCAAGACCGTAGGATCCTACGCAGTGCCGTAGGGGACCGCACCGCCACTTCCCAGCAAATTAGGGACACTGTTGCTCCTGGGGTATCGGCAAGGACCATTCGCAACCGTCTCCATGAAGCTGGGCTACGGTCCCGCACACCGTTAGGCCGTCTTCCGCTCACGCCCCAACATCGTGCAGCCCGCCTCCAGTGGTGTCGCGACAGGCGTGAATGGAGGGACGAATGGAGACGTGTCGTCTTCAGCGATGAGAGTCGCTTCTGCCTTGGTGCCAATGATGGTCGTATGCGTGTTTGGCGCCGTGCAGGTGAGCGCCACAATCAGGACTGCATACGACCGAGGCACACAGGGCCAACACCCGGCATCATGGTGTGGGGAGCGATCTCCTACACTGGCCGTACACCACTGGTGATCGCCGAGGGGACACTGAATAGTGCACGGTACATCCAAACCGTCATCGAACCCATCGTTCTACCATTCCTAGACCGGCAAGGGAACTTGCTGTTCCAACAGGACAATGCACGTCCGCATGTATCCCGTGCCACCCAACGTGCTCTAGAAGGTGTAAGTCAACTACCCTGGCGAGCAAGATCTCCGGATCTGTCCCCCATTGAGCATGTTTGGGACTAGATGAAGCGTCGTCTCACGCGGTCTGCACGTCCAGCACGAACGCTGGTCCAACTGAGGCGCCAGGTGGAAATGGCATGGCAAGCCGTTCCACAGGACTACATCCAGCATCTCTACGATCGTCTCCATGGGAGAATAGCAGCCTGCATTGCTGCGAAAGGTGGATATACACTGTACTAGTGGCGACATTGTGCATGCTCTGTTGCCTGTGTCTATGTGCCTGTGGTTCTGTCAGTGTGATCATGTGATGTATCTGACCCCAGGAATGTGTCAATAAAGTTTCCCCTTCCTGGGACAATGAATTCACGGTGTTCTTATTTCAAATTCCAGGAGTGTATTATTTTTGTCAGCAACTTTGATGGGATAAGCTGTTAGCTGATTGTGCGATTATTCTGGCGCTTGGCAACTCTTGCAACCTTCGGAATTGTGTTTATGTTGTTTCTCTGAAAGTCTGATGATATATAGAAAGTCTAAGACATCCTACACCAACATTGACGGTCATCTTGTGCCCCCAACGATTTTAGAATGTTATCTATAACTTCTGTCTTATTTGATTTTAAGCCTTAGAAAGCTTTTTTAAATTCTGATTCCAATACTGGATTCTCTGTCTGTTCTATATCGTCTCCCGTTTCTCCTACTATCACCTCATTTGACACTTACTCATTTCAGTGTACTCTCTCGACCCATCCGCTTCCAACTCTGCATTTAACAGTTGAATTCCCATTGCACTCGTAATAGTACCACTCCCTCAGAACTCCCTCCGTCCGAACAGGCCTTGCAAGTCCCAACGGTACCGACCGGCCGCGTGTCATCCTCAGCCCACAGGCGTCGCTGGATGCGGATGTGGAGGGCACGTAGTCAGCACGCAGCTCTCTCGGCCGTACGTCAGTTTACGAGACCGGAGCCGCCACTTCTCAATCAAGAAACTCCTCGGATTGTCTCACAAGGGCTGAGTCCACCCTGCTTGCCAGCACCGCTCGGCAGACCGATTGTCACCCATCCAAGAACTGGAGCAGCCCGACAGCTTAAATCGCCTTGCAAATCAGACATCCTATTCACACCACTATCATGTTACCCGGTATTTGGCTGTAGCCGCCTGTAGTGGCCGCGCGGCTCTAGGCACTTCAGTCCGGAACCACGTGACTGCTACGGTCGCAGGTTCGAATCCTGCCTCAGGCATGGATGAGTGTGATGTCCTTAGGTTAGTTAGGTTTAAGTAGTTCTAAATTCTAGGGGACTGATGACCTCAAATGTTGAGTCCCATAGTGCTCAGAGCCATTTGAACCAGTTGAACCAATTTGACTGTAACATGGGGGGTTACCAGAACACAAAAATTACAAATTACAAATAGGTAAACAGATACAACGTATCCTGGAAATACAGTGTAGGCCATTGCAGGACTGGAGCCTTTAATAGCAGTAATATTATTGCTTATCACATTTTTCAAGAAAACTAGGTGTACAACCGGATCATGGGTCAGTCCTATTTCACATAAAATATGTCCATTGTTGTTAGGACCAGGAATCCCCATAAAATAAATAAGTGTGAGTCTGCCGCGGTATGGTTTAAAGTCCAAGGAAATTGTGCAAAAATTAAGGTGACTGGTGATCTTGTCTTTCATTATAGAATCTCAAATAAAGTATCTATCCTTTCCTTATATCCCGTGAGTTTTCCTTGCTTCTGTCTGAGCGTTATTATCTAGGGATTAAAGTGGAAATTGTTTCTTTTCCCTGAGTCCTGCTCCAGAGATTCTTAAGATTCACCTTTGTGTAGCAGAGCGATTGTCGGAATTGTAAGTTACATCCCAAAAATATATGCAGTTAATACTTCCTCCGGTCCATTACCACTTAGCCTGATATTTGGCTGCCGACTTTGACATCTTCGTTGTTTCTGATATGAACATCACGCTCTAGAGCATTAAACGTGTTCAAAAATATTGGAAACCCCTCTGCCTGACTCTCAGTTAACTGGTACTCGCCCGAAAATGTCCGTATTCTCCAGACGGCTGAACCTCTGCCTTTCTGTATCCTTCAAGGTCAAAAAAAAAAAAACTATTGAAACATAACTCTCCTGTACATGAAAAGGGCAGTCCGCACCATTGTTATTTGTTTGGTTTTCTGAATCAGTGGCAACAAACGTATTGAGAATATCCTTTGGACTTACCGTTTCTCTTCTCTTGTTAGGATCTTAAACATGTTATACCATGGAGGCATGCAGGAATCGGAGTTGTTCCATTGTCTACATTACGTCCATCACAGCAATACACATCAGCAATCTGCTATCGAGGTTTAGACCTTTAGCCCGCAGATCACTACTTCATTTTCACCCTTTTGCAGTGCAATTCCAGTGGGACATAGTGTCAATAATCGGTCACCGAGACAAAGCTTAGCAAAAATCTGGTGGCCATGTATTTAAGGTGTGTTTATTGCACAACAACCAGTTCTTTCTAATGAAGATCATAACGTGACATCGAAGATTCCCCAACAGTCCTCGTAACTACATCTCCCAAAATCGCAAAAATGTGTCGGTGACATGACTCATGGTTGTCTAATCGCCACACATAACGCTAGAAGGAAAATTCTGGCCCCTCCTGGCCGAGTTCCAGAATGTAGCTTTTAGCGTTATGACGTGGGTTGACACACTTGATTCATTACAGCGATGCGTTTCCGCCATTTTATACGAATAACCTTTTATTTCTCTACGTTTAACCAACGGCTATTTAGAACAATTTTTCTGTGACTCTTATGTTTCCTTAATGTTTCTGCACACTTTGTATGGGCTTCGACGACTTTTACGTATCTAGCACAACGTTTCTGTATTCTTTTGGTGTTCAGACCCGGGTGGGTTCGATAAAAGATCCAAAACACACATTGTACTCATGTTAGTTGGACGAGAACTGTATACGACGTTTTCCTCTCAGGCTACGCCATTTTTTCCGAGTCTCAAGTAAACATCGAGGACTTGATTACGACTATGTTTTTGGATTGCATGCTATTCCATCGATAACGATTTAAATAACAACCGTTTTGCATCAGGTTTACACAAGTGTATACCAAAACGAAAATGCGCCTCTGATCTACGGGTGGCCTTCTTCTATTAGTAATCTAAATGTCGTCCGACCTGGGTTCGATACCCGGTATGTGAAAAAAAAGGAAGGAAAACTTTACCAATAACGAAGCGAGAAGAACTACAATGGCAATGGTCTTGCTTACCTGATAAATAAATTGCGGTACAGTTAGGGGCATTGTAATAGACTGTATCGTGTTAGCGCCATTCACGAAGTTTTTCCTCCCTGTTAGCGATGGTATAGCCTTCCATTTGCTCTGTCAAGCGAAATTACTGCTCTCTTGCGTTCTTCGTCTCTAATTGCTGGTTATCAGAAATTATAAAACATAAAACTGATCATTTTTAATTCCCAATTGCTTTTCTTTTCTCGTGGCCTGTCGACTTGAGCTCCTCTTACACCACATGTCGGTTTCACAGCGTACTACTGGGGTCGTGAAGAACCCAAGAAATTTACACGGAGTATATTAATAATATTTTAATGAACTAACATGAAAACATACATTACAGCTCTTCCAACGTAACATTCCCAATGTCTGGCGTGCTACATTAAAGATATGAGAAGAAATTGAGATTGGTGTAATATTTACCCCAGTGATTCTCGGTTGAATCACCACTCTTAAGTAGTGGTTTGGTGTATATATAAAACCGAACGAAACTTCACTGGATAATATGACTGCGAGGGACAAAGGCATGAGGTTGCAAAACAATGGGTTTGAAAACAAGTGTGATATGTTTCCAATTGCTTATGGTACATGTAGGGTTATAGGTGTATGTGTTTGTTCACTAAATTAATGCTGTTAATAACTGACATTCATAAGTCAGTGTCTGAAAATCGAAAAATCACTTCAATCACTGAAATTAACAGATACTGTGCAAAATGGTTCCGCACTTGATAAGAAATAACATATTACAGATAAAGAGATGATATGCGAGTGCGCGCTAAAGGGTATGCTTACGGACTTTATATTGTGTTCAGAATGCCAGTTGCTGTATTAAATGCCATGCATATTACTTGGTCGACTTTTACGTTTCTCTGACGCAAGGTGCATTTCTCTGCTGGTGGAGGTCCCCTAAACGCAGCGTGTAGAATGGCTGTGTGCTACATAGCTATGTCGGCGAGTGAGAAGCAGCGTTCTGCAATTCGAAGAGTTCTTCCAAACATGGAGCACGCTTTCTTTTAGCATGAGGATATCTGTAACAGTCGGACACCTTAGACTCAAATCATCATTCATCCTCCATACGCTCCCGGCTTGACCCCATCCGATTTTCATTTGGTTACAGAGCTTGAAGAACACTTTCAGCGGTTTCACATTGACAGTGACGAAGCAGTGCAGGCAGAGGTAACGTTGTGGCTCTTTTAACGAAGTCAGGCATTCTACAATGGCGGTATCAAGAAACTGGTCTCTCGTTCAGAGAAATTTGTTCGTCGCTATGGTGATAATGATGAGATATAAGTATGTAGACTGGAGAATGAAGATGAAAATAGATATTAAAGTTTTTAGAAAGCTTTTAGATTTTCCACATGCATAATTCCTGGCATTAATATTTAGCACACATTGTGATTTATGTTTCAGTCTAGAAGAGAGAGCGATTGAGACGGTACATGATCACTTTTTTTACAGCGATGATGCAAACTTGCATCTTAGTATGGTATTTCACAGACCCATTTGCATAATAGCTTGCAATAAAACTGTTTTGCTTTTCGCTTTGAGCCGACATATAGAGCTGCCAGAGAAGACACCATGTATTCTGTGCTGCAAGTATTTCACGCTTTATCCAGGAAAGACAAGGACAAGCCACAGTGTCAGTTGTAAGTCTCTGCTGTGTCTACCGGAGTCGTATTTCGAGTCAACGTTTCAGGGCGGGAATTGGGTATTGGGATGGTACGAGATTAGCATGAATGGATGAACTGCGTTTTGTATAATTAATATACAGTCATAATTTGCCAAAAATATGTGAAGCTGCAGATAAGGAAATGTATTCAACGACTGAATTATAACAGTTGACGACATAAAAATACAGTTTTATTGCGTCAGTATAAAAGTATTACAAGGCCAACAGAAAGATAAAAAACTGGGAAACCATGTTTTTAAACACATGTTTTTGGAGTCAGTTTCTCGCCTAAATGTAATGCTGTTGTGATTTATCGCATGTCATGCAGCAATGAGAAACTATCATGAAACAGGATTAGTCGATTCCTTCAGTTCTTGTTGCTAGAAAAAGTGGTAAGTTCTGTCGCTCTTGGGATTTCTTGCTTTCTCTGAATATTGTAGATGTCTTCAGTCAGCAGGCCAGCCATCTGGTCTTCACCCAATCGTAGACGAGTCAGTCTCCTCAAGCTGGGAGAACGGACTTGCAATAGTCCTAGTTCTTGGGACAGTCTGACAGATTTATGTTACATAGACTCTTTGGTTTCACCACGTAAACTACAACAAACAGAAGGAAATATGTTTTATTAGAGTTAGAAACTATGAATAGACTTATACACTATTTGAGATTTACTGCTGATAACACTGTGATAGGTTTTCACCTTTTTTACATTTCATGAATTTCATTTTCAGCACTATTAAAATATTATGTTACGGTCACATAACAGTGAGAATGTGGGAGACCTCTGGTAACAGATGCACTACACAGTGTCGTTTCCACATGTAAGAGTGATAGGTCGTCGGGGTGTCGTTGATTGAGCACCTCCCCAGAACAGGAACTACCTTTTTTTGTTCATGCGTTTTGAATAAGCTTTCCTTCAATGACCTGTGAAGTCCCTTGTCCGATCTGGACACTATTTTTACGAAGACATGTTTTAACAGGCGGTGACTGTTGTTACGAGTACTGTGAAACTGGACCAAGTGTCCTAACTGCTGACAAGCGCCCTGTGTTAGCGACTTCCTATCCTTACTGGCATTATAGTAGACGGCTCTTTAGCAGATGGACCACGCGAGTAAATCAAGCTTGGTGTATTTCGAGAGAGTTACGATGTTACTGGAACGAAGTTCTTCAAAGTGGGTAATTGCTGCTCATGTGCGCGCCATTCAATAACCCAGATATCTGTCCTGTGACATGACAAATCATCACCTCAGCGCATCAGTTTCGGATACAGGGAAAGGATTTGGCGAACCCGGAATTTGGGACTTAGGGAGATTTGAGCGCCGCCAGTTCCTTGTAACCGTAACGCCTTGCCGAACGTGAACGATCTGATGCGAGAGCGACAGTCTTAGACCGCCCTGAAATGATCCAACGTGAAGCAATGCGAAACGGATACTCTGTTCTACGCGTGCAGCGCAGCCACGATATTCCCCCGTCAGCACACTCGCCCACCCAGTTCAGTATATTCACTGTGGACGGACGAAAACATTTAATGATAAATTTGTAAGAATTTTTGAAAAAAAATTAGTTACTGAACGGATACGTACTTAAAGAGGATATATTATATTTGACATATGAAATACAGAGGTGTATATGTGTGTGTGCGTGTGCGTGTGTGTGCGTGTGTGTGTGTGTGTGTGTGTGTGTGTGTTTGTGTGTTTGTGTGCGTCTTGATCTTAAGACTTCTCATTGTTTTCTAACTTGCGTGACCTGCAACTGATGGACACAGTCTTACATTTCAAATGTTCTGTGGAGTTTTTGGGCCCCATATTTGATTCAAAGTAATCGTGCTGGCCAAAAATGAGCCTATGCTACTGCCACAAAGTATTTCCCTAGTCTTTCTGTGCTGCAATTCTACACTCGATTGCTTCCCTCGGTGGCTCAACCAGTAATGGCAGGGTACGGGTGTGACAGTCTCGGGGTTACCTAGCTGGTTGCTCGCTAGCGCCGCGAGTCATCAGTTGACATATGTTCTGAGCGTACCTCAACGACTACAATTGTGCTGCAGGAGACACGTTGTATGTCACACAAGACGGACATCTCGGCTTAACTGCGCGGCTTGCGAGATGTGTCCTAACCATAAATTTGAACAAAGTAACAATAAGCAATCTACAGGCGTGGTAAGTTCCCAAGAGTCAGATGAAAGCTGAGGCGACCTCTAAAAACTTGTCATACGCGAGACCTTCAGCAGAAAATCGGTATTTTGTCCTGATGGACTGTATCGACCCATCGGTGCTTGAGAAAATAACGTTGTTTTCCGTTTCTCAATCTAGCAATTCTCAAAGTGGGTTGTTTGAGCAGAAGAGATAAAAAGACCCAAATAAGAAAGGAGAGGTAGATAGTAATCTCAATCAAGTGTCTCTGGGAGAATATAACATAAAACGACACTTAATACAGAAAATTTTTACAGTAATATAAGATTCGTTTGATAATTTGTCAGTATTATGTGTACGTAAAGGTTTTAACAGTTTGGATAGAACACGTAAATCTGTTAATCGACAAAGAAAAATATCCTTCTCGTCGACTCGAAAATAGGTCACCAAGTGCCAAACATGACAAAAAGTACAGAACTGCGAGAACGTCCACTATAGGTGGATCTGCACTTAAAAAATTGTTCATTCAATTACAAATGTGGTGGCATAGTGAGTCACAATGAACATAGGCACAGAGAAACAGCAGAAAGAATGACTATATTGCGAATGTACGCAATGTAATGACATAAGTTGATGGAGTTCTAGAGGAAAAGTCACATATGCTTTGAGTTGGGGGTATGTCTTTCAGTCATAGACTTGTAAAGCTGCAGAGAAGAAGAAGCTGAGTTTTAAGTTGAATAAGAAAAGGAATACAGCCATCCATTCATACTCATGAGTGAGAAATACGAGGAGCTTTCACCTTCTCGCATAGCTCTTAATGAACAGAAGTTATTTTCTCTGTAGAAGTTATTTTCTCCGTAGAAGTTATTTTCTCTGACGCGTGCTGTGGGATAGTATTCTTAAAATAAAGGCTGTACCAAGTGGAAGTTTTTGACATCGCCATTAACAGCATAAAGTCCACAACTATAATTTCAGGTATGTACCCATGGACTAGGTGTAACGTCTTTCATTAATATTCCAAAATTTTCTCGTTCGGTGTTCGATCTGCTTAAATTTGGATTAAAAATCTTCAGCAATAGCGGCCGAAGACATCCGGCGTAAAGTCACCCTTACCCTGCCAACGGCTTTGTCAAAGAGAGCGGAGGTGCCAACAGAGCTTCAGATCTCTCTCTTTCCCTTAGAGTGGCAAACTGCCGCTACAAGGCGGAAGACTCAGTAATGTTGAGTGGCATGATGATGCAGAAGACAATGGGAACCACTGCATTAAGGGCAGATAATGCGTATCTGCAAGACATGTGGCCTGTAACTGAGAAAGTGCCCTCATGACCTCTCCATTGGGAAAAGATTCCTAACAAGTACCGCGCTCAGATCTCTGGGATGGGACTCCGAAATGAGAGGAGAGCTTGACAAGTGATTGAAAAACCAAAGAAAGAATAACATTCCACGAATCTGGACGTGGAATGGCGGAAGATTCAACGTGGTAGGGAAGCTAGAAAATCTGAAAACGGAAATGCTAAGACGCGTTAATGAACAGTGGGCGTCACTGATGTGAAATTGGAGGAGGACATACGCTCTCTGGTCAGATGAGTGTACAGTAATATGAAAAGATGATGAAAATTGTATTACTGGATTAGAATTTATTATGAATGGGACGGTAGGACAATGAGTGAGTTACTGCGAACATTTCACTGATAGGGTTGCTCTCATCAGATTCGACAGCAAACCAACGCTGACAACAATAGTTTCGATATGCATGCTTCGTCGCAAGCAGATGAAGAGGTAGAGAAAGTATATTAGGATTTAACTGGTTATTCAGTATGTAATGGTATATGAAAATCTTGTAGTCATGGGGGATTGGAAAGTGGTTGTGCAGGAAGGCGTACAGGATAGGTTTACGGTTAAAAGTGAGCTTGGTAGTAGGAACTAGACCGGAGAAATATTAATATGTTCTGCAATAGATTTAACAACGTAAAGACTGTACAAGAATCACACAAGGAGGAGTTAAACTTTGAGAAGGCTGCGAGATACATAAAAATTTCAGTTAAATTAGGTCATGATCAGGCAGATATTTCGAATTCAAATATTGGATTGTAAAGCGTAATAATGACGATGAGTTGACTAAATTTGAAGAGACGGGTCAGGAAGAATCAGTGCACAAGTAAGTGACATACAGAAGTAGTAAGGAGTGAAGGGACACCTCTGAAGTTGTTTGAGGCTATAGATAAATGCGAAGAAACAGTGGATAACAAAAGAAATACATCCGCTGATCGACGAAAGAAAGAATTAAAAATCCGTTCAGTGAAATTGAGAAATACAAGTCACTTAGGAATGAGCCAAATAGAGTATGCAGGCAAGCTAAGGCAAAATGCCTCCATGAAAAAGGTGAAGAAATCAAAAAAAGTAAAATTTGTCGGAACGATTGACTCAACTTTGACGGAAGGATTGACTCAACCTATAGAAAAGTAAAAACAACTTTCAGTGAAATAAAAGAAGCGCGGCAACAATACGAGTGCAACAGGAATTCTTCTGTTAAATGAAGAGGAGACAGCGGATAGATGGAAAGAGTACGCAGAGGGCATCTATGAGCAGGACGACTCACGTGATGACAGAACAGGAAAAGGAACAGAAGTCGATAGGGAAGGCTTAGGGGATAGAATATTAGAAATTATAATGGCCTTGGAAGACGTAAATCAGATGAGGTAGAAGGGATAGATAAAATTATATCAGAATCTAGTTGATATGTAAGAGTATTATAAGGAGACTGGTGATATACCATCAGACTTTCCGAAAAAAAAAAGCATCCGAACAGTTCCCAACATTGTTAGAGTCGACAAGTGCTGCAATTGTCACACAATCAGCATATATGCTCATGCACTCAAGTAGCTGACAGGAATAATATACAGAAGAGTGTAAAAGTAGACTGAAGAATGTTAGATTACGGTCAGTGTGCATTTAGGAAAGGTAAATATGACTGTTCTGAGATTGTGGTTGACAACAGAGGCAAGCTCGAAGAAAAATTGAGACATGTTCGTAGGATTTGTCAACGTGGTAAAAGCGTTCGACATGGTAAACGCTGTAAGATGCTTCAAATCCTGAGAAAGAAAGGGGTAAGCTACAAGGAAATATGGTAATATACAAGTACAAGAACAGTAAGAATGGAAGACGAGGAACAAAACTCTGTGATTGAAGAGGATGTAAGAGGAAGGGGTAATCTTTCACCCCCATCTGTTCAAGATGCAAAACGGAAATAAAAGGAAGGCTCATGCGTGGGATTAAAATTTATGGTGACAGGATGTAAATAATAAGATTACCTGACGACATTGCTATCCTCATTTAAAATGATGAGGGATTACAGGAACTGTTGAATGGAACCAACGGTCTAATGAATGCAGAATATGGTTGACAGGAAGTCGCAGAGAGGCGAAAGTAAAAAGAAGTAGCAGAAAAGAGAACAGTCGGAAACTTAACTGGCTATCACGATCGAGACGGCGTGAGGGAATTTTGCTAATCAATCAGCAAAAAACACATAACGGACTAGAGAATGAGGACATAACAAGGAGACTAGCGCTGATAAAAGGGCATTCTTGGCCAAAAATCTCCCAGTTTCAGGTGTTAGTTTAGGGAAGAAATTTCTGAGGAAGTACGTTTGGAGCACAGCATTATGTAGCAGTGAGAGCTGGACTGTGAGAAAACCGGAACAGAAGGGAATATAAGCATTTGTGATGTGGTGCTACTGAAGAATGTTGAAAATTAGGTGGTCTGATAAAGTAAGACATGAGGGGGTTCTCCCCAGAATATGCGAATAAAGGAATGTATGGGAAACACTGAAAAGAAAAACAACGGTATGATAGAACATCTGCTAAGACATCTGAGAATAACTCTTATGTTACTGGAGGGAACTGAAGAAGGTAAAAAATGTGGGTGGAGACAAAGTTTGGGATACGTTCAGCAAATAACTGAGATCATAGGTTGAAAATGCTACTCTGTGATGAAAAGTTGGACAAAGGAGAGAAAATGGTGGTGGATCACAACGAACCAGTCAGAAGAGTGACGAGTCAAAAGAAATCCAGTTTAGTGCTCCCTGTTCGTGGCTTATTTCTCAATTTTCTGTTCGTCATGAAGTCTCAGCTTGACACTATGTCTAAATGTTTGTAGAGAAACAATTTCATAGACTATAATTCTTCATATTGTCTTTTTCACTGAACTGAAACATTTTTACTCTAGATTACTGTAGCAAATCAGTTACATAACTGAGCCAGATTTTTGGTGATAAATGGAAATGTCTGGAACATGTCAGGGAAGTGAAAGCAAGGTGCCAGGAAGCACATAAAATCATAAAGTGCCTTAGTGCCTACAGTTCTCAAGTCCTGCAGCTTTACATAGCATTTCTTCGGTTCTGTGTTGAGTGCGACTGCCCTGTATATGGACTAGCAAGGCAGACATACATAAAGTTAGACGTTGTCCACAATGAGATAATGAGATCGTCATTATGTGTCTAAAGAACCAGCTTGATTTCTAACATACGCGACAAGGCTGAGGAACCGTGCTCTCCACAAGTCTGCATTTTCTCATAGCGAGACATGCCGTGTAGATAACGGAAACATTACCATTGGATAAAGGAGTTAATTCACATTTTGATCGTCTGTGCAGAAACTGGCAGCACACAAACGTATTCGCGGTGCCTGAGTAAGAGGAGACGTGTTCAATCGGCTCTTTTAAATACACAGCTTTATTTGCCTTCTTATAGTGTAGTCTACAGAGTTCACAATACACCTCTTCTGGGAGTGGCATGCGGACTAACAACCTCCAATTTGAGCCCTTTGAATATACCATCATCGTATTCCTCATCATGTCAGCTTATGCACCGACCGGTACTCTGTCCGGACGTGATTGGATATCAGCTGTATTTTGCAATGGCATGACATATACTAATCGTAATCTTCGGTGTCTGTGTTAGCCTGCTGATCAGTAACAGACTCTGAGAAGTATATAAACAACGAATGCTCCGTAACCTCAATCCATTGCGCAGGATACTATTTGTGAAAAGAACAAGATAACCAAAATGTTAATAGTTTGGAGAGAGAGTCAAAGGTATGTAATGGTGAGCCCTCTCATCTTCATCTGGTCTAGAAGATTCCGATTTTACTAGAGTTTTAGGAATTATTATCTGTGTCTTGTGCCACTATTGCTCTGTACGATCCCTGTCGAAGTTGACTGACAGTTTTGTGATGTGAGGTGACCTTCTGTTTATTAGTCGACGGCAACATTATTGTTCCTGGGAGTGAGGGCGCTTCGGTCTGCTTATCGCGAGATTTCATCGTAATATTTCACGAGGACACTATGAACCACTTGACAGTATACGCACAGCTGTGCTGAAATGCGTTTTCCTTAGCCATAACTGTACTTGTTTACGGTAAGGTCACCGCCTCTTTCCGGTGGCGGCCACGGAAAGCCAAGTGCAATAATATCGTGGTTGTGTTGTAACAAATTCACTACATATGTAAACTTCTTCGCTTGATTTGTATACATGTCCATCCTCATATTCATTACACTACGAGCACATCAGGAACGGTAAGACAATGGTACAGCTCAATATGTGCTCATATCTGTTTGTCTACATCTGCCACTTGTTAGTTCAATAATATCTGTTCTACGAAGCTTTTACACAAATGATTACTAAGGAAGATTGTTGGTATTCTTATGACTGCTTAGGTCTCTAAATACTCGACACAACTTCGAAGGACACGTACACATGAATTAATTTTTCATTTTAAGTTACTTCTACAGGCGAGCCTCTAAGCCATTAGAAGGATATACTTGCGCTTTTTGGCTTACGCATAACGTCTACTTTCGTGCTAATCAACGCATTACAGACACAATTTCTGACTCGATGGAATTCTCAACTAGTGCTACGACTACGCTATTTTCCACTCCTTCTACCTCAATATTGTGGTCTGACATAATTAACTCGCTTTTACCAAGTTCTGCTTTCACGCTTCACTGGCTCGCAAATACTATGTGTGGGCTGCTGCACTTTATAAATGCCTCAAATACGGGGTAATATTTTACAATGCTTGTGCGGTTGATTACTAATATGGCGTATCATCGCCTGTCTTAGACACACAGGTTGGTGGCTAAATTTTGAACTCTTCCAATCTTGTATCCTATTTCTATTTTTTTTCATGAACGTATAACAATTATTGTTGATGTACACTAGTTCCTCTGTTGGCCTTCAACAAAGTGCAATGAAAAGTGTGCCGTGCCTATCATTTTACAATGCTTTACTGTATCTAGATCTATGTAGAAAGACAGCAACATATTTACTTCAAAATAAACCACGTGGTACTCGTGCTAACATGCGTCGCGCATTAAAATATCTCTTTGCTAAATGTTGAGACTATAGCCTATGGAGAACTTCATGTCGCGTTATACAACATAATCCAAACAAAAGAACTCAGTTTCTAAACTTTAGAAAGTTAAAAAATTCAGAAGATTTAAGAGTATAACATGTAAATGGAAAAAGAGAATTAAATATGTGCAGTAAATTGCTTGGAATAGTTTTGGTGAAGATTTCGATGAGTTTGCAATTTCGTATAGTGCTGAATCTTGCATTGTTCACGGGGAGGTAACAATTTGCTGTTTCCCTAGATGGTTTGATTTAACTCATATTCTAACATTCACTCTGGAACACTTTACGAAATATTAAACTTAACAGTCCGTGGTAATCTTGTCAATCATGAATAGAAAATCTTGTTATTTAAAGTAACGTACCCTTCGGTAGCAGGTTGTAGCAAGAATACAGTTTCAGTGAATTAGCGTACAAGTAGTACGTGTTGTCTGCCTGGACACAAATGGTATCCTCGTTTTCTTCCGTGAACGACGGCGCCGCCTGTCTCACCCCACTCGAGAAGGTGGCGACCGGCTGTAACGCACCCTCGATGGGGGCATTGGTCGACAGCTGTACCAAACCCTGGATGGTGGCATTGGTCGACTCTTCTGATTGTCCGTTCACCACCGCAACTGCGACCAGTGCTGTAGAAAACGATGAACAGTATTACAGCTCGTAACTTTGTCCACTGCCTGTTAGTGCAACTTCAGCATCTAGCACTCTGATACTGCTGTCTGGTACTGCGACTCTGGCAGGTGCAAGCTTTACAATACCGAGATGCAATGCAACTCTGGTGACCCATGCCACAACTCAGCCACTTGCTAATGTATTTTCTCTGAATGTTAATGGTACTCTATTGTCTCGTAGTCTCTAAGTTGTACATGAAATCCAATGTAGCTGATATTGGGGAAGCTATAGTAGGAGAATACCTCATATTTGTAACATTTATGTAGAATGTTTTAAGACAACTATACCAAAACAAGGGACTGATTTCGGTACCTGACTGCAGATATAGCTCAAGATATCGCTCTTAATGGAACAAAATCGATAATAGGAAAGAAAATATGAAAGGTACGACGAGGAAGTGTCACATGGCCACTACTGCTCGCGATGAACACGGTGTAAAACAAAAAGTATTGCATATTTTGAGAGGTTGCAGTTCGGATAAAACCATGACAAATGCCCAGTACAAATGGGATCTAATACGCTTACCTTAAGAGCTTTGAGAAGTTGTTGAAACTGTAAACCGTATTCACAGTTCTGGGTAAGTGCACTTACATTAATTCTAACAGATCCACTATGTATTGTAAACAGCTTGTAGTATTTTTCTGCAATTTCCAGCATAATGGAAGCCTGTTATTACAGACGGTGAACAGCAAACATCATTTCGAGCACGTCCTTTAGCGAAGACTCACAAAATCAGGTCGTATGTAATACTCGATGTCTCATGTATTTTTCAGATACCGCCTGAGTTTATAATCATTTCTTGTATCTGTATGTATTTATGAAATTGTCATTAATTAGAATTTATCAAAAGGTAATATATGCTGAGTGAATAAATAAGGAATAAAAAAATATTAATTGCGTTAAATACGCTGGCAGTGTCAATGGAATTATGTTGAACTATTACAAAGAATATATTTCATGCAAAGATAATGACGTTGGCGCGAGAGCATGCAGTCCTAGAACTAAGGGCAGAGATGAGTTGCGAAGCATCTCTTATGTGGTACAGACGTGTGTGTTGGCTCGCAAATGCCAAACGGAAATTGTTGTGGAAATTGTGTTATAATACGTATGTGGCAAGGCGAAATATAAGTAAGCCAGCACATATATGTACACAGAACACGATTACAAGAAAATGTTGGAATTAATGAAGACTGCTGTGTGCATATATTTTATTCAAGCTGCTCTCTCATCAAGAAGAGTCTACCGCCAGTAACGAATTTCGTAATAAGCATTACATCGTGTCAGAAGCAACTCATCGCAAAGTAAGATCTAGCAAGTATTTTGATTGCTCTGTGATAGGCATGCCAGTGTAATAGTAAATTTTTGGGACATTGTTTAATACAAACTTTACAGACTCAGGTCGTTAACCAGGAACAGCGTACTGCCCTCAAACCATGGCTTCCCAGAAAGTAGTAAGTAAAAGAAATAGTTGAAATAAATTCGATTCAGTTAAAGTTACAACTGATTTTCAATAAAACAATCATTGTAATAAAAATAGTTGTATCTACATTTGTTCATACAGTGGTGCACAACTATGGTAAGGCAGAAAAGCAGTTCAAACTACAAGTGATTCATATGCAACTTGTATTTTATTGACAAAAGTAAGCTGGTTATGTCACAGTCAAAGAACTTTTACAATTTTATGTTATGTTCTGTAAATGACATTACGTGCATACGTCAACGTAACATTAGGATTCGCATATAATAGTTGCCATAAATGACGGTTTCTACGGCATCATTTGCGAGGCAACCGGCAAAGAATATTTCCCTGTCCTAGGCAAGATTAAACATATTTTCAAACAGACAGCATTTTCATGAGTTACGTAGTACAGTGTTGTTTCTATGGAGTGTTGCTAGTCATTGAAAAATTGTAATTAACATCATTGCAGGCTAGATTGACGTCTTCAGTGTTCATGTCACACGTGTTCTCTACATTTAAGGTCACGAGAATGCATTTTATTTATTTGCCGCATTACTTTTCTTGCCCAATTTTTGGGTGCTTGGCTATTTACCAAATTTATGTGACCATTCTATTCTGCAATCGAAATTCGTTCAGACAACACTGGCATACCAAAGTGCCCCTAACTACAGTAAAACTTTAATTATTCCAGGTCTTTTAAATTTATATCGTTGCTGCACCCAGTAAACACTCGTGTGGTACACTCGTGTGGTAACGATCTGGTCGTAACTCTCTATACTGTATCGGTAAGCAGTGATATTCTGATTAGGAGCCTTGTTTCCATATACTATGGAAAAGTAGATACATAAGTCACATAAAATATTTTTTTAGTCAAGGCACAATATGAGGATTATATGCTGCTATACAACAACAAAA
This sequence comes from Schistocerca nitens, assembly GCF_023898315.1. Lineage (NCBI taxonomy): Eukaryota > Metazoa > Arthropoda > Insecta > Orthoptera > Acrididae > Schistocerca > Schistocerca nitens. Next base: position 544,239,922 of record NC_064615.1, read on the forward strand.
TAATGTGGTCTCATTTTTCTACTTATTAGTTTATTGCATTCTGTGGATGATTCGAGATAACAACCAGCTTAAGTAGACTTGATGTGTTTCACAGTAGTGAAGAAGAACAAGTGCTCATCCCTGTTAAGACAGGCATTTCAAAGACCATGTGCAAAGGATTTTTTCTTGTTTTCGTGCTCAAATCATCTCTCAAAACAAGGACTACTTTCTTTTAACATGCTGTATGTAAGTGATGTAGTGGTAATGATGGTAGCTCCATGAGATTTTGTACAGTGACGCTGTAGTCTGTAGCGATGCTGCAACGTCACAAGACTGTAGGGCATTTGAAATCTGCAGGGGATCGACAGTTGGTAGAGGTGTTGAAAGTTGACCTTGAAGTAACTGAGTATAATACATTGCGCATAAAAACTTGAAGATATCCCCCACTGTTCAATTACACTATTAGGGACCCATCACTGGAACCAGAACATACGTGGCAGTAACTTTCCGAAGCGGCCTGAAATGGAAATGACCCCAGAAAACCGGTTGCAGTGAAAGCGGTTGCCAGTCTCAGATCTTAGGAAACCTCTCACGTCAATAAAATTCTTCCACGAAAGAATTACCTTAGCGATACTCACTCAACAGTTTCGTGAGTTCTGCTCGTCCGTCTGGCGTCGAAAGAAAAGACAAAGAAAACAGAGAAGATATAAGGAAGAGCGGGGCGTTTGGTTAGTAAGTGCGAGAGCTTAAGAAGATACTGGAGAAACTTCACCTCCTTATCGTCAATCTGATAATTAGCAACTAAAACAAGATTACTACGAATATAACTAACTCTGTGATATAACAGGATGGGTGTCGTTTCCCTCACTGCCTTTACGTTTACTCTTTTTAAGACTAGATGGTATTTCGTCCATGAAGTGAATTTTTCTTTATGTGGAACGGACTTCCTCTAGAGTTATCGTTGGTATAGACGAGTAATTGCTCAGTATACAGTAAGAGATTAATTCTGTCATTGTCGTTCGTTAATTCCTGTATTCAAAGCTCAGTCATTCCATTGGTTTGGTATCCTTCATCTCTCCTTATCTTGTGTTATCCTTTTCGCCTAGCAATCCTGTAAAATGCGGGATAGTCTGTTTCGCGTTATTTTTATCTTCACGTGGCAATACTAGTCCACCCGTCTATTGCTCGTTACAATTCCTAGTTAGCTAGTCATGTGTATATAAGTACTAAGCAGTGACGCTTAACATTCGTAATCACTTGAGACATACTCTCAGACGACTGAAATTGTTGATGTAGACAACACGAACACTTTCGTCGAGTATCTATGCGCTAATACTGATCGAGACCACAAGCAAATGGAAAAATCTTCCTAGAACCATCTCAACACTCAAAACTGTTTCCCATTTGTATTACGTCGTTAATTGCGGCAGTGAAAAATTCTCCGCCGAGAGTAGAAATAGATTTTCACACGAATTACTACCTCAGGAATTATATACAGAAAGGTAAAAAAAAGTTAATCGTGAACGAAAATTTATAAATTCTACCAATACTTACCAACAACAAACAACAGAGCAGCCTTCATTGTACTCGCTAAGAAATACTACTGCTCTCGGTCTTACATTTTCATTTATATATGTTTAAACACCCCGTGACATCATCGAATGTTATCGTACCGTTCCTTTCTGATTTTCCGTTCCAGGAACTGTGGTTGCAGCAACAAGTAGCAGATTAACTTTCCTTGTCCCTGTCAAGCTGCATTATCGTTCGCTGTGTCATATTTATTGCCAACGCTATTTCAACAACCTTGTTAAGAGGACGGGTTATCATACTGCACCGTTCTCTTCCTTCTCATTCGATGTAGCATGACTGGGTAGGCGCGCGCTCTGAGTCGCCTTGTCACGGTCCGTGCGGCTCCCCCCGTCGGAGGTTCGAGTCCTTCCTCGGACAAGAGTGTGTATGTTGTCCATAGCGTAAGTTAGTTTAAGTAGTGTGTAGGCTTAGGGACCGGTGACCGCAGTAGTTTGGTCCCATAAGACCTTACCACAAATTTCCAAATTTTATTAGATCTCATTGTAAAAAGACGAGTGCACTTCACTTTCTTCTCATTCGGCGTCGTTGTAGTAGAGCCGAGAAAACAAAAGGCGGATATCCTGGTAAGTTAACTGCCACGGCTCACAAACACAGCTGTGTTGTCGTGTCACACACATCTTAGGGGTAGTATTTGTTAAATTTGCCGAACAAACGAGAAAGTGCGAGTAAAAAAGTGAGTTCCTAGAAATAGCTAATAACATTCTTTAAAATTAGAACAACACTATTTAGACGCAGGCACGAAATGAAGATTTTTTTTCTATCAAAAGCCTCCGATAAAGAAGTACGGCTCAAATCCTGATGCAAGGAGATGTAGTCACGCCATTGATAATTTCTACTACTCATTTTGCAATCCAAACAGCTTTTCATTTTTAAGGGGAAAGTCTTGCACTTAGAGGAAGGTATCATTTTGTTTGTGACGGGAATGAAACAGACGCTTTTTCGACGCCATGCGACGCATCGAAGTCGCGACGACTACTTTCTTGGGCTGAGTCCAAGTACACAATGAAACACGAAACTGCAAATACCTGCTGAAACGCCGGAGAAAATGCTCGTGACGACTCTTCGGAGATCAGTTATATGCATATTTTACGTGTCCTATTCAGTTGAGCACTCCACAGATTTAATCTAGTGCGACATTCGTTTTAACGATATGTGTCAACAGGGACAGTGAAACTCGAAGAATAGCGAGTGCCTGAGCAGCGACAGCATGGCCCTGTCCTGATTGGTGGCCGCGGTGGTCACGGGAATGAACGCTCGTAAGGAGACTAGGTTCCTGACCATCGTGTTTGGCGTATGACTGGGGCATCGTACTATATCTGCGTCTGCAGCAGCAATTTGATATTTTGTATCGCAGTGTTGCAACGAACTATTACAAATCAATTACTTAAAGAATAGCTCCGAGATAGACGCCCTCTAACGTCGATTCCATTGAATCGAAAAGACTGTCATTACCGAAATCAGAGGTGTGAAGCGAGAGGTAATTGAACGCAGGATGCTGGTCTGTTACGTTTTCTGATGAAAGCTGGTTGTGCCTAGCTGACGGTGAATGCCGTTGCCAACCTGTATGCGTACTAAACACACTGCGTCGATACTGGAAGTTATGGTCAGGGGTGTGAGTTCGTATGAAAGCAGAAGCACTCTCACGATTCGCCCACGCATTCTGACTGGACACTTGTACGTCATTTGTTGATTTGACCCTTTGTGCTGCCATTAATGAACAGAATTCCATTGTGTGATTTCCAACAGAATAACGCTTGCCTACATACCGCTTTTGCACCCTAGCATACTATACGTACTGTCGCCTTGGCCTGGTCTATCAACATATCTGTCTCCAGTCGAGCACCATCGGACGACAACTCCAGCTTCTTCCACAGCCAGCATTAGCTGTCCCTGTGCTGAGGGACCAAGTGGAACAGGCGTTGAACACCATCGCACATACTCACATACGGCACCTGTACAACACAATTCTTGGCAGTTTGCATGGTCGCATTCAATATTCTAGAGGCTACACCGGTTATTAATGTACCAGCATTTCTTATTTGCAGTGCCTTACGTCGCGCTTGTGTTAATCTGTGATCTTACAAAGACAATTGCTTACATATGTTGCCTAGTCAAATGTAGTCCCGAAATTGTATGAGTCTGAGGTTAATTATTTTTGGTGATGCGATTTCTTTCCCTTAATGTATATTAGAAGCTAGTACAACAGTAGATGACTGTCTTGTATATACTTTGGAAGAGCGCGGATTTTGTTATTCACTTAAACACAAGTCCTTATCATTCCATTCATGGATGGAGCATAGACGGATGATTGCTCGTATGTACCTGTGCCAGAAGTCATGAGCTTAATTTTATGTTCATAGTGTCTGCCACGATGCTCAAGGGGATGAAAGGTTTTCTCAGATTCTGTAGGAATGTCTAGGCTTCCACTGAATATCTGTCGTCATTGTAACAATATTTGCTACTGGAGACTCGTCCATGTCTTTTATTAATTCCCTGACTGTTTACACCACCCTTTCGTTTATGTAGTGTATTCGTTAGACGTCGGCGGATAGGGACCGGCCGGAGTGGACGAGCGGTTCTAGGCGCTACAGTGTGGAGCCGCGCGAACGCTACGGTAGCACTGATGACCTCAGCAGTAAAGTCACGTAGTGCTCAGAGCCATTTGAATCATTTTTTGACGGTTAGGGCGTCCTGTTTTGAATTCGACAGGCTTGAGTAATATTATAGTACACACTGCACGAGATTTCTGTGAGCAATATAGCGTAGATAACATCGTTCCAGGAACTGTGGTTACAGCAGGTTGACATTCGTTGTACTTGGAAAGCTGTATTACCGTTCGCTCTGTCATATACAGGGTGAGTCACCTAACGTTTCCGCTGGATATATTTCGTAAACCACATCAAATACTGACGAATCGATTCCACAGACCGAACGTGAGGAGAGGGGCTAGTGTAATTGGTTAATACAAACCATAAAAAATGCACGGAAGTATGTTTTTTAACACAAACCTACGTTTTTTTAAATGAAACCCCGTTAGTTTTGTTAGCACATGTGCGTCAGTGAAAAAGACCAATAAAAAGGTGTTAGCATGTGGACGTAATGTGCTGTTCCAGTCTCTTCTGTACCTAAGGTCCATCACCGTTCCCTTTGGATCCCTAAGTAATTCCGTGCTCTTCGATACACACGATCGAACAGCGGAGGAGTGGTACTCAAGCGTCAATTTTAGGTTACAATATCTCCGGATGTAATTAACATTTTACAATGCAACAAACGGCACAGATTACGTATTTGTTTATATGTTCAGATGTGCTAACAAAACTAACGGGGTTCCATTTAAAAAAAACGTAGGTTTGTGTTAAAAAACATACTTCCGTGCATTTTTTTATGGTTTGTATTAACCAATTACACTAGCCCCTCTCCTCACGTTCGGTCTGTGGAATCGATTCGTCAGTATTTGATGTGTTTTACGAAATATATCCAGCGGTAATGTTAGGTGACTCACCCTGTATATAATCAACGCTATTTCAACAAACGTTGTCAAAATAGTGGTTATTATTCTACACCATTCACTTTTTTTTCACTGTAATAGGGCCGAGGAAATGAAAAGACGGATGTTCACGTAAGTTAACTGCCATCGCTCACCAAAACACCTGAGTTTGTATGTCACATATGTCTTAGGTCAGTACTGCTTAAATGTGCAGTGAGAAGAAAAAGCTCTAGTAAGAAAGTGAGTTCCTACAAATAGTACTGAAAACTTTTTTAAAATTATTACAACGTAATTTAGGCAGAGGCTCGAAATAAAGATTCTTTTTCTATTAACAAAGCCTCTGACAAAGCAATCTCATTGTTCAGCGCATCAGAATGTTCATAGGAATGTGTATCACACCACAGAAACCGTACCAACCATTGTAGGTCACTGAATAGTATGGTGGAACATCAAACCAACATCCACCACACAGCTATGTTTCGAATCCACACCAGGTTGTTCTTCTCTTATTTTAGACTTCTATTCCCTAGTTCTTGTTTTTAAAAAGCAGGACGTGGTTTGGCACTTTACAATAGCCTACCACTTCGTAGTGCGATCCATTAAAGTGTAAGCTTACGTCCACTAACCACGCAGTGTCCAACCATTACTGGTCCTGTCATGTTCATGTAGAGCAGCTCTAGATGCAATACACTAACGAAGAATACGTTAATATAATTTTTTCTCTTTGTCGACCTTGTGTACATTGTAAAGCTGGTAATCTTCGTCGATAACTAACGGACAAAGGTCGTCCAGGGACTAAACATACTCTAGAAAGAGATGGTGCATTTCTTGAATCCATTCATCAACCACCTGGACAACGTACCCGTGTTACTGCAAGGCAGTTCCAGATGTGTCAAAGACTGAAGTGTTACATGACGACCTGCTTTCATATCTGAACACTGTAATTCAACACCCAGCGACCAGAAGACCACTTCGACAAGTGCACTTTTGTGAATGACATTTGAAACAAGTGGAAGACGATTGACATTGTATTAATAGCGTGATATGCACTGTCATTACTGATCGGAATACAGCCTGCATGTCGCCTGTGAATGTGGTTTTCAGGCAGAAACCTATTGTCTATCGTCATGGGCGTATTTCTTTTGGGCCCTTACCTATTGATGGACAAGTTGAATGTGCCCATCTATCGTACAACTTTTTAGAACACACTGCCTGACGAATCTGAAATTTTTCCACTTGGTATTCGATGACAGGTACGATTTCAGTATAATGATGCACTGCTACACGTTGGAATGAATGTACATAACTACTTAAATGAAAGATTTCCAGGTGAATGTGCTGGTCAAGCAGATCCTATGTTCTGGGCTCCACAGTCATCGGATATTAATCCAGTAGATTTTTACTAGTATGGACACTTACAGGAACACGTTTCTGGTTGTCGTAGGGTCGAACGAAGTAAGATTCAGGGAGTGGTGAAGTGTACGATATTGCGAGATGATCGCATTGAACGTTGCTCACATGTATACATACTGGCTTTGTGAAGATAAGTCTGGATGTCAAACCTACTGAATAGAATTATTGTGTGTTTCAAAATTAGCAGTCTAGTGTAGCCTGCCTATTGTGATTCCTGAGCCTTATTAATACAGACGACGTTACTGTATCCGCTATTACTTTGTATTAACTTTATTTGTTTCATGGACGAAACAATGCGGTCGTTTTGCATTTGTAAGAAGTTCCTGTTATATATTACCGTTTAAACAAAATTAACAGTGACAGCGAGTCCGCCCCTGGTAGCTGAGTGGTCAGCGAGACACAATGCCAATCCCAAGGGCCCGGGTTCGATTCCCGGTTGTGTCGGATATTTTCCGCTCAGGGACTGGCTGTTGTGTTGTCCTAATCATCATCATTTCATCCCCATCGATGCCCAAGTCACCGAAGTGGCGTCAAATCGAAAGACTTGCACCCGGCTAACGGCATACCCGGCGGGAGGCCCTAGTCACAGGACATTTACATTTATTTTAGTGACAGCAAGAAATACACAAGATACCGCATTGTGAAGGTGTAAAATAGATACAGTTTGATGCTTTAACTGTGAAAAAAGAATGTTTCGAGAGTCTGAATATCCATTCCCCACGGTACTGGCTTGTCTCATAGGGCTGGTGGGACAGCTGTGTCACAGTGCAGAGTCCATTGTGCCTGTTCTCGTCCACGCTGCTTGCACTTAAACAGTGTTGGTAGAGCCCTGTTTTCTAAATCGCATTCCTGTCAAACATACAGGGTCGACTAAGTTTAAGTAGATACACTATTGTCTTGAAGTGTGATGAGGAATTTTCCGACAACTAAGTGTGGCTCTTTTTCTTCATTCTGTATGCTTTTTGGTACTCTTGTCAAGTAACAGAACAGTTTTGTAGCCTTATGAGATTTACGTTTAACACTAAGCTAAAATCCAATCGATCCAAACAGACAATTTTCTGTAACCATTATAGAAGTATAAAACAGTGGTTCCTAACGGAGCATCGAAATTTTATCTCTATTAAAATAAAACTTTCATTAATGAACTTTCAGTTTTACCTGTAAAAGAAGGCTATATTACATAAACGATTGGATTCTCGTGAGGCTGGAGGCATTTTCCCTCATTTGCCGTGGAACTTCACTGAATGGACAGGCAGAATAAGAAACTAATCCAGGGTGCAGTATCAAATCCAACACCATGAACTGCAAGAGGAACATCAATGATGATGACACACTTTGTTTACTGATAAAAACCAAACAGATTGTCGTTTTGTAATGTATTCGTGCTCTGAATAATTTTCTGTAAAAGAATATTTTCGTTGTGTAATGTCGTCATTTTGTAAATTACGCTGATACTCAGTTTTGATGTGGTGATAAAGAGAAGCACCACCCTGTATTCCAAGACAATCATATCACCAAATTCGTATATCAATCAAAGTAATAAAACATCCCTCTGAATCGAAATATAAAATATAACGCGTTAACGTGAAGTAAAATGAAAGGAAAACTATATCAAAAATGAAGCAAGAAAACTACAATCGGAGTGGTCTTGTTTACCTGAAAAAAAATTCCGAGGGAATTAGGGTCGTTATAACGCACTGTACATGGAGTATATTGAAAGTGATTTAATGAACAAACATGAAAACATTCATTACAGTTGTACCAACATAACTCAAATTTCCAATGTCAGAGATGCTACATTCAACATTCGAAAAGAAATTTAGACTGCAGTCATATTGACCCCAGTGGCCTTGAGAGGAAACACCACTCTTAAATATTGGTGTGGTGTAAATATAAAACTGAACAAAAATCCCCTGGATGAAAATGACTTAAAGGTACAAAGTCTGGTTGTTAGAAAATAATAGTTTTGAAAACAAGTGAGATATGTTTAAAATTCCTTATGTGATCATATTGACCATAGTGGTATTAGAAGGGTTAAAGGTGTATACAGGGTGGTCCATTGATAGTGATCGGGCCAAGTATCTCACGAAATAAGCATCAAACGAAAAAACTACAAAGAACGAAACTCGTCTAGCTTGAAGGGGGAAACCAGATGGCGCTATGGTTGGCCCGCTAGATGGCACTGCCATAGGTCAAACGGATATCAACTGCGTTTTTTTTAAATATCGGAACCCCCCTTTTTTTAGTAAATAGTCTTGTAATACGTAAAGAAACACGAGTGTTTTAGTTGGGCCACTTTTTTCGCTTTGTAATAGATGGCGCTGTAATAGTCACAAAGGTATATGTAGGTGGTACCACATAACATTCCGCCAGTGCGAACGGTATTTGCTTCGTGATACATTACCCTTGTTAAAATGGACCATTTACCAATTCTGGAAAAGGTCGATATCGTGCTGATCTATGGCTATTGTGATAAAAATGCCCAATGGGCGTGTGCTACGTATGCTGCCTGGACATCATTCAAGGGTCCGGACCGTTGGCCGGATAGTTACGTTATTTAAGGAAACAGGAAGTGTTCAGCCACATGTGAAACGTCAACCACGACCTGCAACAAATGATGATGCCGAAGTAGGTGTTTTAGCTGCTGTCGCTGCAAATCCGCACATCAGTAGCATACAAATTGCACGAGAATCGGGAATCTCAAAAACATCGGTGTTGCGAATGGTACATCAACATCGATTGCACCCGTACCGTATTTCTATGCACTTTGAACGTCGTGTTCAGTTCTGCCACTGGGCACATGAGAAATTACGGGACGATGACAGTTTTTTTGCACGCGTTCTGTTTAGCGACGAAGCATCATTCACCAACAGAAGTATCGTAAATCGCCATAATATTGGCCAACGGAAAATCCACGATGGCTGCGACCAGTGGAACATCAGCGACCTTAGCGGGTTAATGTATGGCGCGGCATTATGGGAGGATGGATAATTGGCCCCCATTTTATCGATGGCAACCTAAATGGTGCAGTGTATGCTGATTTCCTACGTAATGTTCTACCGATGTTACTACAAGATGTTTCACTGCATGATAGAATGGTGATGTACTTCCAACATGATGGATCTCTGGTACATAGCTCGCGTACGGTTGAAGCGGTATTGAATAGCATATTTCATGACAGGTGGATTGGTCGTCGAAGCACCATACCATGGCCCGCACGTTCACCGGATCTGACGTCCCAGGATTTCTTTCTGGGGGGGAAAATTGAAGGATATTTGCCATCGTGATCCACAGACAACGCCTGACAACATGCGTCAGCAGATTGTCAATGCATGTGTGAACATTACGGAAGGCGAACTACTCGCTGTTGAGAGGAATATCGTTACACGTATTGCCAAAATGATAAGTTAACAAAGGTTCCTGTATGACATTAGAAGAACCGAAATAAAATGTTCAATCGTACCTACGTTCTGCTTTTTATTTAAAAAACCTACCTGTTGCCAGCGGTTCGTCTAATTGTGAGCCATATGTTTGTGAATATTACAGCGCCATCTATCAAAAAGTGAAAAAAGTGGTCCAACTAAAACATTCATATTTCTTTACGTACTACACGAATATGTAATAAAAAAATGGGGGTTCCTATTTAAAAAAAAAAACGCAGTTGATATCCTTTTGACCTATGGCAACGCCATCTAGCGGGCCAACCATAGCCCCATCTGGTTTCCTACTTCAGGCTCGACAACTTTCGTTGTTTGTAGTTTTTTCGTCTGACGCTTATTTCGTGAGATATATGGCCCGGTCACGATCAATGGGCCACCCTGTATACTTGTTCACTTGCTTAAAGCTGTTTGTAACTGAGATTCGTAAGTCAGAGTTTATTAATCGAAAAATCACTGTAACCAATCAAACTAATAGTTATTGTGCAAAATGGTTTCGCATTTGATAAGAAATAATATATTACTGATAATGACGTGATGTACGAGGGCGTGCGAAAAAGGCATGCCCACGAACTTTCTATTGTTTTCCCAATACCGGCTGCTGTATTCCATGCATGTTACTCGGTCGACTTTCATGTTTCTCTGACACCAGTTGCAACCAGAGTTCCTTAACTTCATTACTTCGTGATCTCCGAACCTGGTCTTAAGTTGCTCGTTGTTCTCATTTCTTCTACTTCTATTACCTCCGTCCTTCTTCGATTTACTCTCAAGTCAGCAATTTGCGGTCTTCGACTCTTATTTTTACCTCCTGGCACTTCTACATCTATATATTACCTGTCTTTACGTACAGCTTACCCTTATTTTTCTCGTAACCTCCAAAATCTAGCACCAACTGACATGTCGAACACATCTCCACCTCGGCAGATCTTGTGAAAGCGTTTTGATTTTTCTCTTGTCTTGTTTCCATTATTAACTGCGTCAGAACTGCCCCTCCCACGCTTTTATCTTTCTAAAGCCAAACCGGTCGTCATCCAACACATCCACAATTTTCCATTTTTCTATATATAATTTTTGTCAGCAACTTTGGTGCGATAAGCTGTTAGCTGATTGTGCGATTATTCTGGCACTTGGCAACTCTTGCAACCTTCGGAATTGTGTTTATGTTGTTTCTCTGAAAGTCTGATGATATATAGAAAGTCTAAGACATCCTACACCAACATTGACGGTCATCTTGTGCCCCCAAAGATTTTAGAATGTTATCTATAACTTCTGTCTTATTTGATTTTAAGCCATAGAAAGCTTTTTTAAATTCTGATTCCAATACTGGATTCTCTGTCTCTTCTATATCGTCTCCCGTTTCTCCTACTATCACCTCATTTGACATTTACTCATTTCAGTGCACTCTTTCGACCCATCCGCTTCCACCTCTGCAGTTAACAGTTGAATTCCCATAGCACTCGTAATAGTACCACTCCCTCAGAACTCCCTCCGTCCGAACAGGCTTTGCAAGTCCCAACGGTACCGACCGGCCGCGTGTCATCCTCAGCCCACAGGCGTCGCTGGATGCGGATGTGGAGGGCACGTGGTCAGCACACAGCTCTCTCGGCCGTACGTCAGTTTACGAGACCGGAGCCGCCACTTCTCAATCAAGAAACTCCTCGGATTGTCTCACAAGGGCTGAGTCCACCCTGCTTGCCAGCACCGCTCGGCAGACCGATTGTCACCCATCCAAGAACTGGAGCAGCCCGACAGCTAAAATCGCCTTGCAAATCAGACTTCCTATTCACCACTATCATGTTACCCGGTATTTGGCTGTAGCCGCCTGTAGTGGCCGCGCGGCTCTAGGCACTTCAGTCCGGAACCACGTGACTGCTACGGTCGCAGGTTCGAATCCTGCCTCAGGCATGGATGAGTGTGATGTCCTTAGGTTAGTTAGGTTTAAGTAGTTCTAAGTTCTAGGGGACTGATGACCTCAAATGTTGAGTCCCATAGTGCTCAGAGCCATTTGAACCAGTTGAACCAATTTGGCTGTAACATGGGGGGTTACCAGAACACATCAACGATCTAAAATTACAAATAGGTAAACAGATACAACGTATCCTGAAAATACAGTGTAGGCCATTGCAGGACTGGAGCCTTTAATAGCAGAGATATTATTGCTTATCACATCATTCAAGAAAACGAGGTGTACAACCGGATCATGGGTCAGTCCTATTTCACATCAAATATGTCCATTGTTGTTAGGACCAGGAATCCCCGTAAAATAAATAAGTGTGGGTCTATCGCGGTATGGTTTAAAGTCCAAGGAAATTGTGCAAAAATTAAGGTGGCTGGTGATCTTGTCTTTCATTATAGAATCTCAAATAAAGTATCTATCCTTTCCTTATATCCCGTGAGATTTCCATGCTTCTATCTGAGCGTTATTATCTAGGGATTAAAGTGGAAATTGTTTCTTTTCCCTGAGTCCTGCTCCACAGATTTTTAAGATTCACCTTTGCGTAGCAGAGCGATTGTCGGAATTGTAAGTTACATACCAAAAATATATGCAGTTAATACTTCCTCAGGTCCATTACCACTTAGCCTTTTATTTGACTGCCGACTTTGACATCTTCGTTGTTTCTGATATGAACAGCACGCTCTAGAGCATTAAACGTGTTCAAAAATATTCGATACCCCTCTGCCTGACTCTCAGTTAACTGGTACTCGCTCGAAAATGTCCGTATTCTCTAGAGGGCGGAATCTCTGCCTTTCTGTATCCTACAAGGAAAAAAAAACTATTGAAAAATAACTCTCCTGTACATGAAAAGGGCAGTTCGCACCATTGTTATTTGTTTGGTTTTCTGAAGCAGTGGCAACAAACTTAAAGAGAATATGCTTTGGACGTACCGTTTCTCTTCTCTTGTTAGGATCTTAAACATGTTATACCATGGAGGCATGCAGGAATCGGAGTTGTTCCATTGTCTACATTACGTCCATCACAGCAATACACATCAGCAATACACGTTGACATGACACATCAGCAAGTCAGTACGGTGTCACAATCTGCTATCGAGGTTTAGACCTTTAGCCTGCAGATCACTATTTCATTTTCACCCGTTTGCAGTGCAATTCCAGTGGGACATAGTGTCAATAATCGGTCACCGAGACAAAGCTTAGCAAAAATCTGGTGGACATGTATTTAAGGTGCGTTTATTGCACAACAACCCGCTCTTTCTAATGAAGATCATAACGTGACATCGAAGATTCCCCAACAGTCCTCGTAACTACATCTCTCAAAATCGCAAAAATGTGTCGGTGACATGACTCATGGTTGTCTAATCGCCACACATAACCCTAGAAGGAAAATTCTGGCCCCTCCTGGCCGAGTTCCAGAATGTAGCTTTTAACGTTATGACGTGGGTGGACATACTTGATTCATTACAGCGATGCGTTTCCGCCATTTTATACGAATAACCTTTTATTTCTCTACGTTTAACCAACGGCTATTTAGAAATATTTTCTGTGACTCTTATGTTTCCTGAATGTTTCTGCACACTTTGTATGGGCTTCGACGACATTTACGCACCTAGCACAACGTTTCTGTATTCTCTTGGTGTTCAGACCCGGGTGGGTTCGATAAAAGATCCAAAAACACGCATTGTACTCATGTTAGTTGGACGAGAACTGTATGCGACGTTTTACTCTCAGGCTATGCCATTTTTTCCGAATCTCAAGTAAACATCGAGGACTTGATTACGACTATGTTTTTGGATAGCATGCTATTCGATCAATAACGATTTAAATAACAAACGTTTTGCATCAGGTTTACACAAGTGTATTCCAAAACGAAAATGCACCTCTGATCTAGGGGTGGCGTCTTCTATTAGTAATCTAAATGTCGTCCGACCTAGGTTCGATACCCGGTATGTGAAAAAAATGGAACGAAGCGAGAAGAACTACAATGACAATGGCCTTGCTTACCTGATAAATAAATTGCGGTACAGTTAGGGGCATTGTAATAGACTGTATCGTGTTAGCGCGATTCACGAAGTTTTTCGTCCCTGTTAGCGATGGTGTAGCCTTCCATTTGCTCTGTCAAGCGAAATTTCTGCTCTCTTGCGTTCTTCGCCTCTAATTGCTGGTTATCAGAAATTATAAAACATAAAACTGATCATTTTTAATTCCCAATTGTTTTTCTTTTGTCGTGGCTTGTCGACTTGAGCTCGTTTTACCCAGATATGTTTGCTTCACTGCGTACTACTGGGGTCGTGAAGAAACCAAGAAATTTACACGGAGTATATTAATAATATTTTAATGAACTAACATGAAAACATACATTACAGCTGTTCCAACGTAAGTCACATTCCCAATGTCTGGCGTGCTACATTGAAGATTTGAGAAGAAATTGAGATTGGTGTAATATTTACCCCAGTGATTCTCAGTGGAATCACCACTCTTAAATAGTGGTTTGGTGTATATATAAAACCGAACGAAACTTCACTGGATAATATGACTGCGAGGGACAAAGGCATGAGGTTGCAAAACAATAGGTTTGAAAACAAGTGTGATAGGTTTCCAGTTGCTTATGGTACATGTAGGGTTATAGGTGTATGTGTTTGTTCACTAAATTAATGCTGTTAATAAAAGACATTCATAAGTCACTGCCTGTAAATCGAAAAATCACTTCAATCAATGAAATTAACAGTTACTGTGCAAAATGGTTCCGCACTTGATAAGAAATAATATATTACTGATAAAGAGATGATATGCGAGGGCTCGCTAAAGGGTATGCTTACGGACTTTATATTGTGTTCAAAATAACAGTTGCTGTATTAAATGCCATGCATATTACTTGGTCGACTTTTACGTTTCTCTGACGCAAGGTGCATTTCTCTGCTGGTGGAGGTCCCCTAAACGCAGCGTGTATAATGGCTGTGTGCAACATAGCTACGTCGGCGAGTGAGAAGCAGCGCTCTGGAATACTTTATAAAGCTGAAAACACGAATTGGAAGAGTTCTTCCAAACATGGAGCACACTTTCTTTTAGCATGAGGATATCTGTAACAGTCGGACACCTTAGACTCAAATCATCGTTCATCCTCCATACGCTCCCGGCTTGCCCCATCCTATTTTCATTTGGTTACAGAGCTTGAAGAACACTTTCAGCGATTTCACATTGACAGTGACGAAGCAGTGCAGGCAGAGGTAACGTTGTGGCTCTTTTAACGAAGTAGTGCAGGCAGAGGTAACGTTGTGGCTCTTTTAACGAAGTCAGGCATTCTACAATGGCGGTATCAAGAAACTGGTCTCTCGTTCAGAGAAATTTGTTCGTCGCTATGGTGATAATGATGAGATATAAGTATGTAGACTGGAGAATGAAGATGAAAATTGATAATAAAGTTTATTCTATTTAGAAAGCTTTTAGATCTTTCACATGCATAATTCCTGGCATTAATATTTAGCACACCTTGTGATTTATGTTTCAGTCTAGAAGAGAGAGCGATTGAGACGGTACGTTATCACTTTTTTTTTTTACAGCGATGATGCAAGCTTGCATCTTAGCATGGTATTTCACAGACCAATTTGCCTAATAGCTTGCAATAAAACTGTTTTGCTTTTCGCTTTGACCCGCCAGATAGAGCTGCCAGAGAAGACACCATGTATTCTGTGCTGCAAGTATTTCACGCTTTATCCAGGAAAGACAAGGCCAAGCCACAGTGTCAGTTGTAAGTCTTGCTGTGTCTACCGGTGTCGTATTTCCAGTCTACGTTTCAGGGCGGGAATTGGGTATTGGGATGGTACGAGATTAGCATGAATGGATGAATTGCGTTTTGTATGATTAATGTACAGTCATAATTTTCCAAAAATTATGTGAAGCAGCAGATAAGGAAATGTATTCAACGACTGAATTGTAACAGTTGACGACATGAAACTACAGTTTTATTGCGTCAGTATAAAACTATTACAAGGCCAACAGAAAGATAAAAAACAGAGAAAACCATGTTTTTAAACACATGTTTTTGGAGTCAGTTTCTCGCCTAAATGTAATGCTGGTGTGATTTATTGCATGTCGTGAAGCAATCAGAAACTATCATGAAACAGGATTAGTCGATTCCTCCAGTTCTTGTTGCTACAAAAAGTGGTAAGTTCTGTCGCTCTTGGGATTTCTTGCTTTCTCTGAATATTGTAGATGTCTTCAGTCAGCAGGCCAGCCATCTGGTCTTCACCCAATCGTAGACGAGTCAGTCACCTCAAGCTGGGACAACGGACTTGCAATAGTCCTAGTTCCTGGGACAGTCTGACAGATTTGATTTACATTGGCTCTTTGGTTTCACCACGTAAACTACAACAAACAGAAGGAAATATGTTTTATTACAGTTAGGAACTATGAATAGACTTATACACTATTTGAGATTTACTACTGATAACACTGTGATAGGTTTTCACCTTTTTTACATTTCATGAATTTCATTTTCAGCACTATGAAAAGATTATGTAACGGTCACATAACAGTGAGAATGTGGGAGACATCTGGTAACAGATGCACTACAAAGTGTCGTTTACACATGTAAGAGGTCGTCTGGGTGTCGTATTCATTTAGCACCTCCCCAGAACGGGAACTACCTTTTTTTTTTTTTTCATGCGTTTTGAATAGGCTTTCCTTCAATGGACTGTGAAGTCCCTTGTCCGATCTGGACACTATTTTTACGAAGACATGTTTTAACAGGCGGTGACTGTTGTTAAGATTACTGTGAAACTGGACCAAGTGTCCTAACTGCTGACAAGTGTCCTGTGTTAGCGATATCCTATCCTTACTGACATTATAGTAGACGACTCTTTAGCAGATGGACCACGCGAGTAAATCAAGCTTGGTGCATTTCGAGAGAGTTACGATGTTACTGGAACGAATTTCTTCAAAGTGGGTAATTGCTGCTCATGTGCGCGGCATTCAATAACCCAGATATCTGTCCTGTGACATGACAAATCATCACCTCAGCGCATCAGTTTCAGATACAGGGAAAGGATTTGGCGAACGCGGCATTTGGGACTTGGGGAGTTTTGAGTGCCGCCAGTCCCTTGTAACCGTAACGCCTTGCCGAACGTGAACGATCTGATGCGAGAGCGACAGTCTTAGACCGCCCTGAAATGATCCAACGTGAAGCAATGCGAAGCGGATACTCTGTTCTACGCGTGCAGCGCAGCCACGATATTCCCCCGTCCGCACACTCGCCCATCCAGTTCAGTATATTCACTGTGGACGGACGAAAACATTTGATGATAAATTTGTAAGAATTTTTGAAAAAAATTAGTTACTGAACGGATATGTACTTAAAGAGGATATATTATATTTGACATAAGACACAGAGGTGTATGTGTGTGTGTGTGTGTGTGTGTGTGTGTGTGTGAGTGTGTGTGTGTGTGTTTGTGTGTGTGTGCGTCTTGATTTTAAGACTTCTCATTGTTTTCTAACTTACGTGACCTGCAAATGATGGACACAGTCTTACATTTCAAATGTTCTGTGGAGTTTTTGGGCCCCATATTTGATTCAAAGTAATCGTGCTGGCCAAAAATGAGCCTATGCTACTGCCACAAAGTATTTCCCTAGTCTTTCTGTGCTGCAAGTCTAAACTCGATTGCTTCCCTCGGTGGCTCAACCAGTAATGGCAGGGTACGGGTGTGATGGTCTCGGGGATACCCAGCTGGGTGCTCGCTAGCGCCGCGAGTCATCAGTTGACATAATTTCTGAGCGAGCCTCAACGACTACAATTGTGCTGCAGGAGACACGTTGTATGTCACACAAGACGGACATCTCGGCTTAACTGCGCGGCTTGCGAGATGGGTCCTAACCATAAATTTGAACAAAGTAAGAATAAGCAGTCTACAGGCGTGGTACGTTCCCAAGAGTCAGATGAAAGCTGAGGCGTCCTCTGAAAACTTGTCATACGCGAGACCTTCAGCAGAAAATCGGTATTTTGTCCTGATGGACTGTATCGACCCATCGGTGCTTGAGAAAATAACGTTGTTTTCCGTTTCTCAATCTAGCAATTCTCAAAGTGGGTTGTTTGAGCAGAAGAGATAAAAATACTCAAATAAGAAAGGAGAGGTAGGTAGTAACCCCAGTCAAGTGTCCCTGGGAGAATATAACATAAAACGACACTTAATACAGAAATGTTTTACAGTAATATAAGATTCGTTTGATAATTTGTCAGTATTATGTGTACGTAAAGGTTTTAACAGTTTGGATAGAACACGTAAATCTGTTAATCGACAAAGAAAAATATCCTTCTCGTCGACTCGAAAATAGGTCACCAAGTGCCAAACATGACAAAAAGTACAGAACTGCGAGAACGTCCACTATAGGTGGAACTGCACTTAAAAAAATTTCATTCAATTACAAATGTGGTGGCATAGTGAGACACAATGAACACAGGCACAGAGAAATAGCAGAAAGAATGACTATATTGCGAATGTACGCAATGTAATGACATAAGTTGATGGAGTTCTAGAGGAAAAGTCACATATGCTTTGAGTTGGGGGTATGTCTTTCAGTCATAGACTTGTAAAGCTGCAGAGAAGAAGAAGCTGAGTTTTAAGTTGAATAAGAAAAGGAATACAGCCATCCATTCATACTCATGAGTGAGAAATACGAGGAGCTTTCACCTTCTCGCATAGCTCTTAATGAACAGAAGTTATTTTCTCTGTAGAAGTTATTTTCTCCGTAGAAGTTATTTTCTCTGACGCGTGCTGTGGGATAGTATTCTTAAAATAAAGGCTGTACCAAGTGGAAGTTTTTGACATCGCCATTAACAGCATAAAGTCCACAACTATAATTTCAGGTATGCACCCATGGACTAGGTGTAGCGTCTTTCATTAATATTCCAAACTTTTCTCGTTCGGTGTTCGATCTGCTTAAATTTGGATGAAAAATCTTCAGCAATAGCGGCCGAAGACTTCCAGCGTAAGGTCACCCTCACCTTCCCGAACGGCTTTGTCAAAGAGAGCGGAGGTCCCGACAGAGCTTCAGAACTCTGCCTTTCCCTTAGAGTGCCAAACTGCCCCTACAAGGCGGAAGACTCAGTAACGTTGAGTGGCATGATGATGCAGAAGACAATGGGAACCACTGCATTAAGGTCAGATAATGCGTATCTGCAAGACATGTGGCCTGTAACTGAGAAAGTGCCCTCATGACCTCTCCAGTGGGAAAAGATTCCTAACAAGTACTGCGCTCAGATCTCTGGGATGGGACTCCGAAATGAGAGGAGACCTTGACAAGTGATTGAAAAACCAAAGAAAGAATAACGTTCCACGAATCTGGACGTGGAATGGCAGAAGATTCAACGTGGTAGGGAAGCTAGAAAATCTGAAAACAGAAATGCTAAGGCGCGTTAATGAACAGTGGGCGTCACTGATGTGAAATTGGAAGAGGACATACGATTTCTGGTCAGATGAGTGTACAGTAATATGAAAAGATGCAGAAAATTGTGTTACTGGATTAGAATTTATTATGAATGGGATGGTAGGACAATGAGTGAGTTACTGCGAACATTTCACTGACACATTCTTGAATTTCTCCCGGCGTATTTGATAATCAAAATATCCACGGGTGTACTGCCGGTCTACAGTGTCCAACGGGCCCAATATTTCGGCGATCATACATGTCGCCATCATCAGGTGAACTGACGGACTGAGCTCCTGTGAACGTGCCGGCACGGAGATCCTGTGAACGTGCCGGCACGTTCACAGGAGCTCAGTCCGTCAGTTCACCTGATGATGGCGACATGTATGATCGCCGAAATATTGTGCCAGTTGGACACTGTAGACCGGCAGTACACCCGTGGATATTTCGATTATTTCACTGACAAGGTTGCTCTCATCAGATTCGACAGCAAACCAACGCTGACAACAATAGTTTCGATATGCATGCTTCGTCGCAAGCAGATGAAGTGGTAGAGAAAGTATATTAGGATTTAACTGGTAATTCAGTATGTAAAGGTATATGAAAATCTTGTAGCCATGGGGGATTGGAAAGTGGTTGTGCAGGAAGGCGTACAGGATGGGTTTACGGTTAAAAATGAGCTTGGTAGTAGGAACGAGACCGGAGAAAGATTAATATGTTCTGCAATAGGTTTAATAACGTAAAGACTGTACAAGAATCACACAGGGAGGAGTTAAACTTTGAGAAGGCTGCGAGATACATAAAAATTTCAGTTAAATTAGGTCATGATCAGACAGATATTTCGAATTCAAATATTGGATTGTAAAGCGTAATAATGACCATGAGTTGGCTAAATTTGAAGAGACAGGTCAAGAAGAATCAGTGCACAAGTAAGTGACATACAGAAGTAGTAAGGAGTGAAGGGACACCTCTGAAGTTGTTTGAGGCTATAGATACAGCCATAATGAATAACTCACTAGGTAGTGCAGCTGAAGAGTAATGGACATCTCTGAAAGGGGCAGTCGCAAAATTTGAAGAGAGAAACGTAGGTAAAAGGAAGATAAATGCGAAGAAACAGTGGATAACAAAAGAAATACATCCGCTGATCGACGAAAGAAAGAATTAAAAATCCGTTCAGTGAAATTGAGAAATACAAGTCACTTAGGAATGAGCCAAATAGAGTATGCAGGCAAGCTAAGGCAAAATGCTTCCATGAAAAAGGTGAAGAAATCAAAAAAAGTAAAATTTGTCGGAACGATTGACTCAACTTTGACGGAAGGATTGACTCAACCTATAGAAAAGTAAAAACAACTTTCAGTGAAATAAAAGAAGCGCGGCAACAATACGAGTGCAACAGGAATTCTACTGTTAAATGAAGAGGAGACAGCGGATAGATGGAAAGAGTACGCAGAGGGCATCTATGAGCAGGACGACTCACGTGATGACAGAACAGGAAAAGGAACAGAAGTCGATAGGGAAGGCTTAGGGGATAGAATATTAGAAATTATAATGGCTTTGGAAGACGTAAATCAGATGAGGCAGAAGGGATAGATAAAATTATATCAGAATCTAGTTGATATGTACGAGTATTATAAGGAGACTGGTGATATACCATCAGACTTTCCGAAAAAAAAAAAGCATCCGAACAGTTCCCAAGATTGTTAGAGTCGACAAGTGCTGCAATTGTCACACAATCAGCATATATGCTCATGCATTCAAGTAGCTGACA